>NC_140968.1:27490164-27492664 GCF_056783735.1 Eptatretus burgeri | reverse complement strand
TAGAGGTAAACCAGCCAGTAGTGGTAAACCAGCCAGTAGAGATAAACCAGCCAGTAGAGGTAAACCAGCCAGTAGTGGTAAACCAGCCAGTAGAGGTAAACCAGCCAGTAGAGGTAAACCAGCCAGTAGTGGTAAACCAGCCAGTTGTGGTAAACCAGCCACTAGTGGTAAACCAGCCAGTAGTGGTACACCAGCCAGTTGTGGTAAACCAGCCAGTTGTGGTAAACCAGCCAGTAGAGGTAAACCAGCCAGTAGTGGTAAACCAGCCAGTTGTGGTACACCAGCCAGTAGTAGTAAACCAGCCCGTTGTGGTAAACCAGCCAGTTGTGGTAAACCAGCCAGTAGAGGTAAACCAGCCAGTAGTGGTAAACCAGCCAGTTGTGGTACACCACCCAGTAGTGGTAAACCAGCCAGTTGTGGTAAACCAGCCAGTAGTGGTAAACCAGCCAGTTGTGGTAAACCAGCCAGTTGTGGTACACCAGCCAGTAGTGGTAAACCAGCCAGTTGTGGTAAACCAGCCAGTTGTGGTAAACCAGCCAGTTGTGGTACACCAGCCAGTAGTGGTAAACCAGCCAGTTGTGGTAAACCAGCCAGTTGTGGTAAACCAGCCAGTAGTGGTAAACCAGCCAGTTGTGGTACACCACCCAGTAGTGGTAAACCAGCTAGTTGTGGTAAACCAGCCAGTAGTGATAAACCAGCCAGTAGTGATAAACCAGCCAGTCGTGATAAACCAGCCAGTAGTGGTAAACCAGCCAGTAGAGGTAAACCAGCTAGTAGTGGTAAACCAGCCAGTAGAGGTAAACCAGCCAGTAGAGGTAAACCAGCCAGTATTACAACCCTTACCAAGAAACTGATTCGGTGCAGCATCGATGCTCCATGGTACATTACGGTGAGCTACATTAGAATCAGAATATACATTGGGATTGACGTGCTGAGGACTCGAGGCCTCGTTGTGAGAACATTTCAACGTCGCCCGTAGGCCCAACAAGCCCGGCGCGCGGGATCAACCGATCTTGTCCATAACAATTTAAATATCATTTTCACCATTAAAAAGCGTAACTCGTCTTACCATGATCACGAACTCGATCGATGTCTTTCCTTGTCGTGCTTTCTCGAGGTGCTCTCTCCAGCCTCTATCGAGCACAACTCAATAAACACGAATGACGAACAATCGTTGTGACGGCCTCTTTTATTGTTTCCACGGTAACCGAAAAACAAAGTTGGCTCCGCCCACAATGAACGATTTTTGCGATTCATCAACTTCTCAGTTTTTATCGTCGAGAAATTACAAGTTTCAAGAAGATGATGGATTTATATTTGTCCTTTATCCATCTATAATTCCAGTTGTGTGTGTGTGTGTGTGTGTGTGTGTGTGTGTGTGTGTGTGTGTGTGTGTGTGTGTGTGTGTGTGTGTGTGTGTGTGTGTGTGTGTGTGTGTGTGTGTGTGTGTGACCGCTGTTTCTCGACAACCACTGGTCCGATCTAATTGAAACTTGCCAGGTATATTGCTGGGGACCTGAGGATGTGCCTTTTCAAGGTTTGATATTAATCGGACGAGTGTTTCCCAAGTTATGGCCATTTATTTATCAACCAATGACAGGAAGCGTTGCTGCGAAGCCGTGGTCGATGGGGAAGAGAACCTCAGCTGCGTTCGCCATTACGTATTTTTTTCTCTCCTCTCTTCTCTTCGTGTCCCCCAATCCAGATAAACATAATTCCCCAATCCAGTCGTCATTTACGAGAGCGAAGGAACGGCCTGTGTGGTTGTTTGAAAGTTTTTTTTTTTTGCATGTACGGCCACGCACGTACGGGCACGTGAGAGCGAAGGAACGGCCTGTTGTGGTTGTTGTTTCTGGCATGCGGTTTGAACGTTTTTTTTAAAGTTTTTTTTTTGTATGTACTGCCACGCACGTACGGCCACGTGAGAGCGAATGAACAGTCTGTGTGGTTGTTTCTGGCAAGCGGTTTTAAAGTATATATATATTTGCACGTACGGGCACGTGAAAGCGAAGGAACGGCCTGTGTGGTTATTGTTTCTGGCACGTGGTTTGACGTTTTTTTGGGGGGGCGGGGGGTCGGTTGCACGTACGGCCACGCACCTACGGGCATGCGCTAGTCTATCTATAATTCCAGCAATCTGTGTGTGTGTGGTGTGTGTGACTGTGACCGCTGTTTCTCAACAACCACTGGTCCGATCTAATTGAAACTTACCAGGTATATCGCTGGGGCCCTGTGGATGTGCCTTTTCAAGGTTTGATATTAATCAGACAAGTGTTTCCCAAGTTATGGCCATTTATTTACCAACCAATGACAGGACATGTTGATGCGTGGGCGTGGCCGATGGGGACGAGATCCTCAGCTGCGTTCCCCATTACGGGTTACAACGTACGGACTTCCGGAGAGTGATGACTTAGCGTATTCTAATGATTTTTTGATTTCTTATGCGCATTTATAGATAAACACAATGCCCCAAGTTATGATCGTTTTCATATTAGACGGT
>NC_140968.1:27405164-27485164 GCF_056783735.1 Eptatretus burgeri | reverse complement strand
GCCAGTTGTGGTACACCACCCAGTAGTGGTAAACCAGCCAGTTGTGGTAAACCAGCCAGTAGTGGTAAACCAGCCAGTTGTGGTAAACCAGCCAGTTGTGGTACACCAGCCAGTAGTGGTAAACCAGCCAGTTGTGGTAAACCAGCCAGTTGTGGTAAACCAGCCAGTTGTGGTACACCAGCCAGTAGTGGTAAACCAGCCAGTTGTGGTAAACCAGCCAGTTGTGGTAAACCAGCCAGTAGTGGTAAACCAGCCAGTTGTGGTACACCACCCAGTAGTGGTAAACCAGCTAGTTGTGGTAAACCAGCCAGTAGTGATAAACCAGCCAGTAGTGATAAACCAGCCAGTCGTGATAAACCAGCCAGTAGTGGTAAACCAGCCAGTAGAGGTAAACCAGCTAGTAGTGGTAAACCAGCCAGTAGAGGTAAACCAGCCAGTAGAGGTAAACCAGCCAGTAGAGGTAAACCAGCCAGTATTACAACCCTTACCAAGAAACTGATTCGGTGCAGCATCGATGCTCCATGGTACATTACGGTGAGCTACATTAGAATCAGAATATACATTGGGATTGAC
Organism: Eptatretus burgeri; assembly: GCF_056783735.1. Classification (NCBI taxonomy): domain Eukaryota; kingdom Metazoa; phylum Chordata; class Myxini; order Myxiniformes; family Myxinidae; genus Eptatretus; species Eptatretus burgeri. Next base: position 27,484,591 of record NC_140968.1, on the reverse strand, counting down.
GTGCTGAGGACTCGAGGCCTCGTTGTGAGAACATTTCAACGTCGCCCGTAGGCCCAACAAGCCCGGCGCGCGGGATCAACCGATCTTGTCCATAACAATTTAAATATCATTTTCACCATTAAAAAGCGTAACTCGTCTTACCATGATCACGAACTCGATCGATGTCTTTCCTTGTCGTGCTTTCTCGAGGTGCTCTCTCCAGCCTCTATCGAGCACAACTCAATAAACACGAATGACGAACAATCGTTGTGACGGCCTCTTTTATTGTTTCCACGGTAACCGAAAAACAAAGTTGGCTCCGCCCACAATGAACGATTTTTGCGATTCATCAACTTCTCAGTTTTTATCGTCGAGAAATTACAAGTTTCAAGAAGATGATGGATTTATATTTGTCCTTTATCCATCTATAATTCCAGTTGTGTGTGTGTGTGTGTGTGTGTGTGTGTGTGTGTGTGTGTGTGTGTGTGTGTGTGTGTGTGTGTGTGTGTGTGTGTGTGACCGCTGTTTCTCGACAACCACTGGTCCGATCTAATTGAAACTTGCCAGGTATATTGCTGGGGACCTGAGGATGTGCCTTTTCAAGGTTTGATATTAATCGGACGAGTGTTTCCCAAGTTATGGCCATTTATTTATCAACCAATGACAGGAAGCGTTGCTGCGAAGCCGTGGTCGATGGGGAAGAGAACCTCAGCTGCGTTCGCCATTACGTATTTTTTTTCTCTCCTCTCTTCTCTTCGTGTCCCCCAATCCAGATAAACATAATTCCCCAATCCAGTCGTCATTTACGAGAGCGAAGGAACGGCCTGTGTGGTTGTTTGAAAGTTTTTTTTTTTTGCATGTACGGCCACGCACGTACGGGCACGTGAGAGCGAAGGAACGGCCTGTTGTGGTTGTTGTTTCTGGCATGCGGTTTGAACGTTTTTTTTAAAGTTTTTTTTTTGTATGTACTGCCACGCACGTACGGCCACGTGAGAGCGAATGAACAGTCTGTGTGGTTGTTTCTGGCAAGCGGTTTTAAAGTATATATATATTTGCACGTACGGGCACGTGAAAGCGAAGGAACGGCCTGTGTGGTTATTGTTTCTGGCACGTGGTTTGAGGTTTTTTGGGGGGGGGAGGGAGTGTAGATGCACGTACGGCCACGCACCTACGGGCATGCGCTAGTCTATCTATAATTCCAGCAATCTGTGTGTGTGTGGTGTGTGTGACTGTGACCGCTGTTTCTCAACAACCACTGGTCCGATCTAATTGAAACTTACCAGGTATATCGCTGGGGCCCTGTGGATGTGCCTTTTCAAGGTTTGATATTAATCAGACAAGTGTTTCCCAAGTTATGGCCATTTATTTACCAACCAATGACAGGACATGTTGATGCGTGGGCGTGGCCGATGGGGACGAGATCCTCAGCTGCGTTCCCCATTACGGGTTACAACGTACGGACTTCCGGAGAGTGATGACTTAGCGTATTCTAATGATTTTTTGATTTCTTATGCGCATTTATAGATAAACACAATGCCCCAAGTTATGATCGTTTTCATATTAGACGGTGTATAAATTTCGGTAACAGAGTGAGCTGGTATGCTCCGAACCAGGAAGTAAATATTTTCTCTCTTCTCTTCTCTTTGTGTTTTTCCTTGCGATGATATTGTGAAAAGGCAAAATACGTTGGCGCTAAATGAATAATTGGCCATTAAAACGAAATTGCGAATAATCGTAACTGCTATTTGCCAACTTCTGGGCCACGCATGTACGGGCACGCACGTACGGCCACGCACGTACGGGCACATGAGAGCGATGGAACGGCCTGTGTGGTTGTTGTTTCTTGGTCATGGTTTGAATTTTTTTTATTTTTTTTTACGGGCACGTACTAATCTATCCATAATTCCAGCAGTGTGTGTGTGTGTGTGTGTGTGTGTGTGTGTGTGTGTGTGTGTGTGTGTGTGTGTGTGTGTGTGTGTGTGTGTGTGTGTGTGTGTGTGAGACCGCTGTTTCTCGACAACCACTGGTCCAATGTAATTGAAACTTGCCAGGTATATTGCTGGGGACCTGAGGATTCGCCTTTTCAAGATTTGATATTAATTGGACAAGTGGTTCCCAGGTTATGGCCATTTATTTACCAACCAATGACAGGACAATTTGCTGCGTAGGCGTGGCCGATGGGGAAGAGAACCTCAACTGCGTTCGCCATTACGGCTTTTTTTTCTCTTCTCTTCTCTTTGTGTTTTTCCTTGCGAAAAGGCAAAACACTTTAATTGTGTACATTATATATTATAATCCGTTAAATTCACCCCTTGAAGTGTTTTAAGGGAAAAAGTTAATTCCCGTTCACAGCGTTTAAGTGAACGAATTTAGTGTTCATCGATTGGGGCATTGTTTCAATGAGATCGGACCAACCGTATCATAAATGGCCATAACTTGGGAAACACCTGGTAAACATAGTCAGGTCCCCAGCGTAAATTGTGACGTCATATCAAACTAAGAAGAAGAAGAATTGTGACGCCCCCTCTCTCGCTTCTCTCTCTCCCCTCTCTCTCCCCCCTCCTCTCTCCCCCCTCTCTCTCTCTCTCGCACCCACTCTCACCCCCCTCTCCCGCCCCTCCTTGCTCCCCCTCTCTTGAATTGTGATGCCCCCTCTCTCTATCCCCTCCCTTGAATTGACGCCCCTCTCCCTCACCCCCTCTCTCCCTCCCCTCTTTTGAATTGTGACGCCCCTCTCTCGCCCCCCTCTTGAATTGTGACGCCCTCTCTCCCTCACCCCCTCTCTCCCTCCCCTCTCCCGTCCCCCTATCTCGCCCCCCCTAATACTAATAAATGTCAGTGTGAGTAAGTGTGTCAGTGTGTGTGTCTCCTCCATCTATCTATAATTCCAGCAATCTGTATGTGTGTGTCTGTCTGTCTGTCTGTGTGTCTGTGTGTCTGTCTGTCTGTGACCGCTGTTTCTCGACAACCACTGGTCCGATGTAATTGAAACTTGCCAGGAATATTGCCGGGGCCCCGCGGATGTGCTTTTCAAGGTTTGATATTAATCGGATAAGCGGTTCCCAAGTTACGGCCATTTATCTGTCAACCAATGACAAGACACGGTGCTATGACATCACAAATGAAGTCACAATTAATGTTTATTTATTTATTTTTTATTATTTCTTTTGCACGATTGAAACTTGCCAGGAATATTGCCGGGACCCGCGGATGTGCCTTTTCAAGGTTTGAGAGAGAGAGAGAGAGAGAGAGAGAGAGAGAGAGAGAGAGAGAGAGAGAGAGAGAGAGAGAGAGAGAGAGAGAGAGAGAGAGAGAGAGAGAGAGAGAGAGAGAGAGAGAGAGAGAGAGAGAGAGGCTGCACATACTGGCACTCACCTACGGGCACGCACCTACGGGCCCGCCCCGACGGGCCTGTACTGGTAAACATTAATTGTGACGTCATAGCACAGTGTCTTGTCATTGGTCGACAGATAAATGGCCATAACTTGGGAACCGCTCGTCCGATTAACATCAAACCTCGAAAAGGCACATCTGCGGGGGCCCAGCAATATTCCTGGCAAGTTTCAATCAGATCGGACCGGCAGTTGTTGAGAAACGGCGGTCGCAGACTGACAGACACACACACACACACACACACACACACACACACACACACACACACACACACACACACACACACACACACACACGCACACGCACACACGCACGCAGATTGCTGGAATTATAGATAGACTAGTACGGGCCCGTAGGTGTGTGCCCGTAGGTGAGTACCAGTATGTGCAGTCTCTCTCTCTCTCTCTCTCTCTCTCTCTCTCTCTCTCTCTCTCTCTCTCTCTCTCTCTCTCTCTCTCTCTCTCTCTCTCTCTCTCTCTCTCTCTCTCTCTCTCTCTCTCTCTCTCTCTCTCTCTCTCTCTCTCTCTCTCTCTCTCTCTCTCTCTCTCTCTCTCTCTCTCTCTCTCTCTCTCTCTCTCTCTCTCTCTCTCTCTCTCTCTCTCTCTCTCTCTCAAACCGGCACATCCGCGCGTCCCTAGCAATATTCCTGGCAAGTTTCAATCGTGCAAAAGAAATAATAAATAAATAAATAAATAAATAAATAAACATTAATTGTGGTGTCATTTGTGACGTCAAGCACCGTGTCTTGTCATTGGTCGACAGATAAATGGCCGTAACTTGGGAACCGCTTGTCCGATCGATATCACACCTCGAAAAGGCACATCCGCGGGTCCCCGGCAATATTCCTGGCAAGTTTCAATCAGATCGGACCAGTGGTTGTTGAGAAATGGCGGTCGCAGACAGACAGACACACACACACACACACACACAGACGCACGCACACACACACACACACACACACACACACACACACACACACACACACACACACACACTGACGCGCACACACACACACACACACACACACACACACACACACACACACACACACACACAGACACAAACACACACACACAAACACACACACACACACACACACACACACACACACACACACACACACATTGTTGGAATTATAGATAGACTAGTACGGGCCCGTAGGTGCGAGCCCGTAGGTGTGTGCCCGTCGGTGAGTACCAGTATGTGCAGCCCCTCTCTCTCTCTCTCAAACCTCGAAAAGGCACATCCACGGGTCCCTAGCAATATTCCTGGCAAGTTTCAATCGTGCAAAAGAAATAATAAGAAATAAATAAATAAATAAACATTAATTGTGATGTCATTTGTGACGTCATAGCACCGTGTCTTGTCATTGGTCGACAGATAAATGGCCGTAACTTGGGAACCACTTGTCCGATCGATATCAAACCTGAAAAGGCACATCCGCGGGTCCCCGGCAATATTTCTGGCAAGTTTCAATCAGATCGGACTGGTGGTTGTTGAGAAATGGCGGTCGCAGACAGACAGACAGACAGACACACAGAGATTGCTGGAATAATAGATAGACGAGTACGGGCCCATAGGGGCGGGCCCGTAGGTGCGTGCCCGTAGGTGAGTGCCAGTATGTGCAGCCTCTCTCTCTCTCTCTCTCAATCCTCGAAAAGGCACATCCGCGGGTCCCCAGCAATATTCCTGGCAAATTTCAATCGTGCAAAAGAAATAATAAATAAATAAATAAGCATCAATTGTGATGTCATTTGTGACGTCATAACACCGTGTCTTGTCATTGGTCCACAGATAAATGGCCGTAACTTGGGAACCGCTCGTCCGATTAATATCAAACCTTGAAACAGCGGTGCCCCGGCAATATTCCTGGCAAGTTTCAATCAGATCGGACCGTCGATCGTGCAAGAAAAAAAAACAAACATTAATTGTGACGTCATAGCACCGTGTCTTGTCATTGGTCGACAGATAAATGGGCGTAACTTGGGAACCGCTCGTCTGATCGATATCAATCCTTGAAAAGGCACATCCGCGGGTCCCCAGCAATATACCTGGAAAGTTTCAATCCGATCGGACCGGCGGTCGTCGAGAAACGGCGGTCACAGACAGACAGACAGACAGACACACAGAGATTGCTGGAATTATAGATAGATGTATTCTACATCCCTACTCGATTATAATTGTGAAGTTTCATGTGGATTGATTTAACAGTGACAGAGAAAATGCTATTTAATGTTTTTCTTCCATCCAATATGGCTGCCAAACCAAGGAACCTATTCCTTGGTGGTCGTATGGCAGCTTAGCTGCCGGGGTAGCTATCATTTTTTAAGCGCGACTGTTGCTGATGCAGTGCCCCTCTACCAGTACACACACTGGAACTGGTACTCACTTCGCCGACCTCAGAAGGATGACAGGCCGAGTCAACCCCCCTGGTGTATTAATTCAGCGGCCGATTTGAACTCAGGACCCGAGGATCCCAAGCCGCCACCCTAACCACCCTAACCACTGAGCCAATACCAGGCTAACCTATTCCTTCAATTACTCCTTCACAAAATTGTACACCCAAGACTTGGGGAACATTTGTGTGAAGTTTCCCTCGATCTGTCCAGCCGTCCTGGAGAAGAGTATTTTTATAGGTTTCATGGTAAATCCAATATGGCTGCCAAACCATGTGACATATGATGTCATCTGTGTACTTTTGTTCCTCATGGATAGGCGGTTAAAATGACGTTAAAATGAGCGTCCCGTCTGCCGGCATTACAGATGCTATACGTTAACGATCCCACGGTGTCCTTGGCCAAGAGTCGGTGAGCTGTTGCTGGATACATTGAAAAATTCCAAATTCTTTCCTTAACTACTGCTGGGAAGGCAGTGGTAAACCAGCCAGTAGAGGTAAACCAGCCAGTAGTGGTAAACCAGCCAGTAGTGGTAAACCAGCCAGTAGTGGTAAACCAGCCAGTAGTGGTAAACCAGCCAGTAGAGGTAAACCAGCCAGTAGTGGTAAACCAGCCAGTAGAGATAAACCAGCCAGTAGAGGTAAACCAGCCAGTAGTGGTAAACCAGCCAGTAGAGGTAAACCAGCCAGTAGAGGTAAACCAGCCAGTAGTGGTAAACCAGCCAGTTGTGGTAAACCAGCCAGTAGTGGTAAACCAGCCAGTAGTGGTACACCAGCCAGTTGTGGTAAACCAGCCAGTTGTGGTAAACCAGCCAGTAGTGGTAAACCAGCCAGTAGAGGTAAACCAGCCAGTAGTGGTAAACCAGCCAGTTGTGGTACACCACCCAGTAGTGGTAAACCAGCCAGTTGTGGTAAACCAGCCAGTAGTGGTAAACCAGCCAGTTGTGGTACACCAGCCAGTAGTGGTAAACCAGCCAGTTGTGGTAAACCAGCCAGTTGTGGTACACCAGCCAGTAGTGGTAAACCAGCCAGTTGTGGTAAACCAGCCAGTAGAGGTAAACCAGCCAGTAGTGGTAAACCAGCCAGTTGTGGTACACCACCCAGTAGTGGTAAACCAGCTAGTTGTGGTAAACCAGCCAGTTGTGGTAAACCAGCCAGTAGTGATAAACCAGCCAGTAGTGATAAACCAGCCAGTAGTGATAAACCAGCCAGTAGTGGTAAACCAGCCAGTAGAGGTAAACCAGCCAGTAGTGGTAAACCAGCCAGTAGAGGTAAACCAGCCAGTAGAGGTAAACCAGCCAGTAGAGGTAAACCAGCCAGTAGTGATAAACCAGCCAGTCGTGATAAACCAGCCAGTAGTGGTAAACCAGCCAGTAGAGGTAAACCAGCCAGTAGTGGTAAACCAGCCAGTAGAGGTAAACCAGCCAGTAGAGGTAAACCAGCCAGTAGAGGTAAACCAGCCAGTATTACAACCCTTACCAAGAAACTGATTCGGTGCAGCATCGATGCTCCATGGTACATTACGGTGAGCTACATTAGAATCAGAATATACATTGGGATTGACGTGCTGAGGACTCGAGGCCTCGTTGTGAGAACATTTCAACGTCGCCCGTAGGCCCAACAAGCCCGGCGCGCGGGATCAACCGATCTTGTCCATAACAATTTAAATATCATTTTCACCATTAAAAAGCGTAACTCGTCTTACCATGATCACGAACTCGATCGATGTCTTTCCTTGTCGTGCTTTCTCGAGGTGCTCTCTCCAGCCTCTATCGAGCACAACTCAATAAACACGAATGACGAACAATCGTTGTGACGTCCTCTTTTATTGTTTCCACGGTAACCGAAAAACAAAGTTGGCTCCGCCCACAATGAACGATTTTTGCGATTCATCAACTTCTCAGTTTTTATCGTCGAGAAATTACAAGTTTCAAGAAGATGATGGATTTATATTTGTCCTTTATCCATCTATAATTCCAGTTGTGTGTGTGTGTGTGTGTGTGTGTGTGTGTGTGTGTGTGTGTGTGTGTGTGTGTGTGTGTGTGTGTGACCGCTGTTTCTCGACAACCACTGGTCCGATCTAATTGAAACTTGCCAGGTATATTGCTGGGGACCTGAGGATGTGCCTTTTCAAGGTTTGATATTAATCGGACGAGTGTTTCCCAAGTTATGGCCATTTATTTATCAACCAATGACAGGAAGCGTTGCAGCGAAGCCGTGGTCGATGGGGAAGAGAACCTCAGCTGCGTTCGCCATTACGTATTTTTTTTCTCTCCTCTCTTCTCTTCGTGTCCCCCAATCCAGATAAACATAATTCCCCAATCCAGTCGTCATTTACGAGAGCGAAGGAACGGCCTGTGTGGTTGTTTGAAAGTTTTTTTTTTTTTGCATGTACGGCCACGCACGTACGGGCACGTGAGAGCGAAGGAACGGCCTGTTGTGGTTATTGTTTCTGGCATGTGGTTTGAGGTTTTTTGGGGGGGGTGGGGGGGGGGGGTTGCACGTACGGCCACGCACCTACGGGCATGCACTAGTCTATCTATAATTCCAGCAATCTGTGTGTGTGTGATGTGTGTGACTGTGACCGCTGTTTCTCAACAACCACTGGTCCGATCTAATTGAAACTTACCAGGTATATCGCTGGGGCCCTGTGGATGTGCCTTTTCAAGGTTTGATATTAATCAGACAAGTGTTTCCCAAGTTATGGCCATTTATTTACCAACCAATGACAGGACATGTTGATGCGTGGGCGTGGCCGATGGGGACGAGATCCTCAGCTGCGTTCCCCATTACGGGTTACAACGTACGGACTTCCGGAGAGTGATGACTTAGCGTATTCTAATGATTTTTTGATTTCTTATGCGCATTTATAGATAAACACAATGCCCCAAGTTATGATCGTTTTCATATTAGACGGTGTATAAATTTCGGTAACAGAGTGAGCTGGTATGCTCCGAACCAGGAAGTAAATATTTTCTCTCTTCTCTTCTCTTTGTGTTTTTCCTTGCGATGATATTGTGAAAAGGCAAAATACGTTGGCGCTAATTGAATAATTGGCCATTAAAACGAAATTGCGAATAATCGTAACTGCTATTTGCCAACTTCTGGGCCACGCATGTACGGGCACGCACGTACGGCCACGCACGTACGGCCACGCACGTACGGGCACATGAGAGCGATGGAACGGCCTGTGTGGTTGTTGTTTCTTGGTCATGGTTTGAATTTTTTTATTTTTTTTTACGGGCACGTACTAATCTATCCATAATTCCAGCAGTGTGTGTGTGGGTGTGTGTGTGTGTGTGTGTGTGTGTGTGTGTGTGTGTGTGTGTGTGTGTGTGTGTGTGTGTGTGTGTGTGAGACCGCTGTTTCTCGACAACCACTGGTCCAATGTAATTGAAACTTGCCAGGTATATTGCTGGGGACCTGAGGATTCGCCTTTTCAAGATTTGATATTAATTGGACAAGTGGTTCCCAGGTTATGGCCATTTATTTACCAACCAATGACAGGACAATTTGCTGCGTAGGCGTGGCCGATGGGGAAGAGAACCTCAACTGCGTTCGCCATTTCGGTTTTTTTTTCTCTTCTCTTCTCTTTGTGTTTTTCCTTGCGAAAAGGCAAAACACTTTAATTGTGTATATTATATATTATAACCCGTTAAATTCACCCCTTGAAGTGTTTTAAGGGAAAAAGTTAATTCCCGTTCACAGCGTTTAAGTGAACGAATTTAGTGTTCATCGTTCACCAGATGTTTAATCACGAATGTACATGATTATCATGATGAGGCTCCTTCACACCCTTCCTGTCCACCAAGTTTCACCTGAATCCGTCCATAAATTTTTGAGATATCTTGCAGTCTATTGCGCCGTGTTAGACTGATTGGCTTGGGATCCCAGGGTCCTGAGTTCAAATCCTGCTCGGCTGTTCAATTAATACCAGGTGAGGTCGACTGAGCCTGTCATCCTTCCGAGGTCGGCAAAATGAGTACCAGCTTGCTGGGATGATTGAGCCATTTGAGTATCCTGCGTTGAAGTGGCGACCCATCCAGGATTGTGCCCAACAGCCCAAGAGATTGCTTCAGCTGCACCGATGTTCTGCACAGAGTATGGTCCCAATGTATGGAGGACCCGGGTTTACAGGGATGTTGGCAGGACTTGTGAAGGTCGCTTTGCGTCTGGTGATGGTGTAGCGTAGGCATGATGGGCCGAATGACCTCCTGCACCGAAGTTCTTTCTGTGTGGCCTAAATACACGCTCTCATTGAGAGATACTCGAGTAGTCACCCTGCGATGGAGTGGTGACCTGTCCACCATAAATCCTCAGCTCTGGGAGCCAGGTGTGGGCACCCTCTTAATGCCCTTTTGCCTATACTCCACAGAGGAATATCTGAGCAGTTATTAAGTTCAGTACATTATTAATTGACCTCAACACTTTGTTCGAAATATTAATCCTTATAAAATATAAACAACCTATATATTAATATTGTCACACACTCTGGTTACCTGTGCCCAGGGCCGGTGCAGGGTTATTGCAAGTGTCCTCGGCGATCATTCATCTTTGTGCCCCCCCCTCCCGCCCCCACCCACCCACCCACCCAATTAACTTTCGAAAATACATCAATATTCGTATTATTATGAATAATATAATAACACGTTTATTTCAAATGAAAAGGTGAATCTGACACTGATTGTATGATGTGTCACTGGATTTATATTCTCATTGTTCTACGGTTACGAATCTGGAACCCATCGCACACAACAGCCAGAGTCCTTATAGATAAGTTATATCGGTAAGTATGTGTTTCTAGTTAGGGCCCTGTCCCTTGTTTAATGGGTGATTAAGTGTACGTGCGCTGCGAAGTTGTTTTATAGTCAGGTCATTCAATCCTTAGATCTGACAAACCAACCACCCTGCCATTCCCATTCACAACTCCTCCACTGAACTAGCGCTTTACCAGGCTCCCCTTGCTGTTTAGTTGGAGTTTTCACAGCACGTCAACACACCTGATCCCTGTCCAATCAGGAGCGAACAGCGTGTCAACACACCTGATCCCTGTCCAATCAGGAGCGAACAGCGCGTCAACAAACCTGATCCCTGTCCAATCAGGAGCGAACAGCACGTCAACAAACCTGATCCCTGTCCAATCAGGAGCGAACAGCACGTCAACACACCTGATCCCTGTCCAATCAGGAGCGAGCAGCACGTCAACAAACCTGATCCCTGTCCAACCAAGCGCACACAGAGCGTCCGACACCGAGGCTCCGCCCTGCTCAGGGAGCGGATAAAAAGACCAGGCTCCCTTTGGGTGTGTTCGGGTTCGGGTTCGGGTTCGTGTTCGTGTTCGTGTTCATGTTCGTGTTCATGTTCGTGTTCGTGTTGGTATCAGAGCCTGGTTGTGTGTGTTCAAGTTCAAGTTCGTGTTCGTGTTGGCGTCAGAGCCTGGTTGTGTGTCGGAGCCTGAGGAGAATCACTTGCTTCGCCTGCCTCGTCGCCTCCTCACTTGTTTTTGCTCTCCGGATCAGGCTGGCGTTTTCCGCTCCACTCCTGGTGCCTTCGTCCTTGATGCCACGTGAAAGCTGCGGGTTTGAGTCCCGCCACTGAGCCAGATCGACGAAGACCGCATGAGGCGGACAGGTCCAAGCACAGGCTCTGGCCTCCAGCTCACCCCTCGAGATGGAAGCCTTCAATAAAGACCCGACAGGGTCCGTTTCTTTTAGATGTGTGTCTGTGTGTGAGCCCCGTCTTTTAAGTAGAATTTTTAAGTGCTTTTGCTCACTGTACATTGCCTGCCTGATATTCGGATAACTCTGCCCTTGCGTGCTTCCCGATTATTATTGTAATAAATTTCCCTATTGTTGAATGTCCCAGCTCGTTCCCTGTCATTTCTTTTATTGGCTTAGCATGGTGCGTGTTGGCTGCCTCACATCTTTCTCAGCTTGACACTGTGGAAACCAAGGCCTTTCAAATTATTGGAATCTCTCGTGATGAAGCTGAGTATGGGTCTATCACTTCGCCATTGCAGACATCGCAGTCATCTCTGTCTTCTACCACCTCCTTTCTGATCTTGCATCCTCTGCTCTTTCTGTACTTTGTCCTTCCCCTCACGCCCAGGCTTCCACAGGGCTCACATGGTCCACTATTTTTTTTGTATACCTTGGTCGAGGCTCGTGTGAGAGCTAAAACACAACGCACAGCAAGGGGGCATGAGACAAGAGGGGCGGGAGTGGGAGGGACAAAACAGTGGGGAACAGACACATTAGGAGATCTGTGGAAGGGAGAGGGATGGGACGGGGAACATGGGGAATAGAAGATGGACAGTACAGGACTTTCAGGAAGGAAAGCAGGGAATTTGAAGGAAGTGGGCTTGGGTGGATTATGGGGGGTAGAAAAGATCGAGGATTTGGATGGGGGATGATAAGAGGTGGTGGTGAACAGCTGTTTTGAAAGCCTGGAGGGAAGAATGGGAAAGAATAGAGTGAGGGAGTTTATTCCAAAGGCGGGAAAAAAGAGGAATGAAAGAGTGAAGATGAGCAGTGATTCGTGATTTTGGTAGTTTTACCAGAAGGGGTTGTTGGACGGACCTTGAGCACCCTGTGGAAATGTGGTGGGGACAAATCGCAGAGAGAGCAGGGAGGCAAGGCTGGAGAGGAGACGGTAGAAGACAGAAAGACCACCGACCAACCTGCGGTGATTGAGTGAGAGGACCAAAGACTCAGCTTCATTGCGGGAGATGCCGATGATCCTAAATGCCCTGGTTTCGACAGAGTGAAGCCGACAAAGGTGGGAGGCAGGAGCACCAGCCCAGAGGGGAGAGCAGTACTCCATCAGGCTATGGACAAAAGCTTTGTAAGTAGGAAGGACTTTGCACGATGGAGGATTCCAAGTCGGCGACTGGCTTTGGAGGCGAGGATTGAAATGTGGCTTTCTCAGGAAAGGTAATGGCAGATAGTGAGACCCAGAAGCTTGAAAGAAAAGACTTCTTCCAGAGGATTGTTGAGAAAGTGGATGGGGGGGTTTTGTAAACGGTCCTTTCGAAGAGACAGTGAGAGTGTGAGATTTGTCTGGATTGAAAGACATGTTCCACGTGTTGGACCAGTTTGTGATTTTATCCAGATCTGCAGTGAGCGAAGAAGCTGCTGCTTGCCAGTCTGAGGGATGACCAATGGTACGGTAGAGGGTGGAGTCATCAGCAAAGAGATTTAGAGGATTTTCCAGAGAGTCGGAGAGATCATTGATGAAAACCAGAAAATGAACAGGGCCCAGAACGCTACCTTGAGGAACTCCAGCCTGGACAGGAAGAGGGGATGAAAGAACTCCATTTATGGCCACACGTTGAATGCGACAGGAGAGGAAGTCTGCGAGCCATGAGTGGAGATGGCCTTGAATACCATGGGAAGAGAGTTTGGTGAGTAGGGCAGGGTGCCAGACTGTGTCAAAAGCACGTGATATGTCCAGGGATACGGCTCGGATTTCCTGTCTGGAATTGAGGACCTCCATCCATTGATGGGAGGGCAGAAGCAGCATATCCAGGGTAGAGTGACCTGGTCTGAAACCAAAAACTATCTTGAAACTTGAAGTAGGTGGGGGAGGAGAGGTGAGGGAATTGATCGGAGCAGAAAAACACGGCGTCGGGCCAAATTTCACTAATATGATGAAACCGGGAGACCCAGTCATTGCTTCCAAGTCACGACAGATGAGAGGAATGGGAATAAAAGTGAGTGCAAAGGAATGCTAGGTTTGTTGATGGGGGTTGTTTAATTTGGGAGAGTTAGTTATTGAGAAGCAGCTGAGCTTGAGGGACTTAAACCGAGAGGTAGAGAACATTTGGTAAAGCACTGATCGTGATCAGGAATCTGTGAATCCAAGAGCCAGCCTATGTCCAAAGCTGCCAATGGAGAGATGTACATGTACTGATTTAGCTATGTACACATAGTTACAGATAATTGTGTTAACACCATTTTAGATGAGTCATGGCAATCTTGCTCACATGCACAAACTCATTGAGTCCATTATTATGTAGTTCACTACATCGACTACCATGGAGGAAATGAATGATCCTAATGCCAATTGTAAGTCTGCAGCCGGACCTGGAGAGTTACGTATTGTGTACAGATTAGGTTGCGGTGAAGATATATATATATATATATATATATATATATATATATATATATATATATATATATATATATATATATATATATATATATATGTATATTGTTGCGGTCTTCGCGCCCGCCGGCGTGCGAACGGCCACGTAACTCGAATCGCGGCACGTCGCCCACCGGACGGACAATCCAGTCGTGACCCTCTCGGACTAACGCCGGGAACCAGTCACGGGTGGACCTTTCGGTCTCACCGCGATCGAGCCAATCAGCCCCCGCGTGGGATAGGGTTGCTCGCCAAATTCGAACTACCTAAGTACCCACGCGGAGGGTAGACCGGGCGATCGCACCTCGCCGCAGGTCGACTTCGGACACGGGCCACTTAAGCGACCCGTTCCGTACTATCAGAATAACCGAGCGGTGTTATCGTCGACCTCGACGGTTCGATTAATTATCGGGCGTATTCAGCCCACTACCAACCCTTTACGTGAAGCAAGATGGGGATTCAAAGAAAGAAATGACGAAGCGAAGCGGGAAACAGTTCAACAATAAAGCACATTTATTCTCCGCACACGGGAAGCACACAAATACAATTCCACCAAATGCACACAAAAAAGAAAACACAATTCCATTTACACAAAAAGCAAACATAAAAGTGAAAACACAGTGCAGAGCTAATACCGACTACCGAGCACACGGCAACACTTATACAATTCTACTTCACAGACGGCGCCGACAACACATACCCAAAACCAAGGAAAAGAAAATCCCCAAGAATGAGGTAGGCCTGAGGCCGAGACCGGGTCGGGCCTACCCGTCTGGTGATGAGACGCGGAGCGGCGATGGCCCCGCAACCCGCGGGCCTCGTGGACAGTGCCTGGCAGGGGGTGGGAACGGGGCCCCCTTGGTCGCACTATCTCAGCGCGGGGGGAAACAGGAGGGGGTTGCTGATGCTCGGGGTATAGAGGATCTTTATTATCCCTGGTGTGCGTCTCCACCTCGGCCAGGTCGCGCTGTCGGCCTCCCTCGGGTGCAGCTTCCTGCACGACGCGAGCACCCCCTCGTCTGGTGTCGCCGCCTTTCCACAGCTCCGTCCCCTCCGTTCCGACTCCAACGCACACGACGAGCAGCTCCACCGCCCGCGAAGTCTTGACCCTCTGCTTCCGACTCTCCTCTTCTTGACTCTCCGACCTCGTTCTGCTGACTCTCCTTTGCGACTGACGAACACCGTCCTTTTATCCCCCCGTAACTTCACCTTTGACCCCCTCCCTTTGACCTTTCACCTCGCTCCCCATTGGCCCGAGAAAAAGTGGGCGTGAAGGCTTTTTGATCCACAAATTTGCATATATCGATCGCCCTGGGGGCGGGGCCAATTCGCCCCTCGCTCACCGATTGGACGGCAAAAAGTGGGCGTGTGTCGTTTTTGATCCGTTTTTGAAGCAGAAAATCCGTGATTTTGTACACGCTGTTCAACGCGCGTTCTGCATGAGTCCAACACCGGTACCCACAGCGGGGCAAGAACGGTGGCGATGCTACGGTTGTGAGGTGTGCGTGAAGGTCGTGGCGGTTGTGGTGAAGCGGTGGTTGTGGTCGGTGGTTGATGTTGTGGTTGTGATCATGGCGGTTGGTCCAAAATAAAGATAGTAAAAGAAAAACGGCTATCCTGAAGAGTCGCAGCACGTATAAATGACATGTATTCCCACTAGACAACGGGTTTGGGCCTAACTACACATGCACTTACCGAGATACCTCACCTAAGGGACCTGAATGGTGGTTTGCGAATCTGGTAACCACAACAATATATATATATATATATAAGTTTAGGGATTGGTTTGCATGGTATTACTGTTGCCCAATTCCGGTTTTCATCTGGGATTTTATAATTATAACAAAGACTTCTTTTTCTCATTGTCAGGTGTGGTAATGTGAACTGATACCTGTGTGTCCATTGAGCCTCTTATTAGTCCACTACTGACTTCACCGGAGGAGACTATAGGTTTGTTCTCCGTCTGTCTATCTGTCCCACCTGTTGTTTTTTTCCAACACCTTTTAACATATTCAACTGAAACTTGGTAAATGGCTTTATCATGATAAGTTACTGAACTTGTTTGAGTTTCAGGGCATTTCGTCACTTTTCATTGGGCTATGCCCTTTTTAAACTTAGAAAATATCATATATTATACTTGGGTCAGTGTTCAGCTGCCCTGACTCCACTCCACTGCTTTACACCCATTGGCTGGAAAGCTGGCCTAACTCCACCGCAATAAAATAATGTGCCACCATTACATGAAGCAGCAGAGATCGGCGAGCATCAAGCCTTAATCCTGGGTGTTTGTCCATGGCTCGATGAAATTGAAATGATACCAGGTATATAAGCACGATGTATTATATATACACATGAGCCATACACATGTTTTGGCTGAATGTATGTACATCTCGGTATTACCTCCGCTACCGAAGGTGAAGGAGGTTATGTTTTCACCTCTTTCTGCCTGTCTGTTTGTCTGTGTCCAGGATATCTCAAAAAGTTGTGGACGGATCCGGAAAAAAATTTGTGGACAGGTTGGGTGTGTGACAAGGAAGAATTGATTCGATGTTTGTAAAGATCCGGATCCGGATCCAACTACGAGAATTTTAAAACTGAATCTTCACCTTTGAGAGATAGGGTTAAAAATGATATATAGCACGATATCTGAAAAAGTTGTGGACGCATTCAGATGGCCTATCATTGGGATACAAAATGTAAACCGTTCAGCCTGGCGGAGGTATCCGCTTGAACGAGTGCCATTCTAGTGAATTAATGTAGTTGTGTGCGGAGTGATGTTCACCTGCATCTCATTCATATGGTAGAGCACAATGAGAGTCAGCAGGATCAGAGTAGAGATGCTCATCAACACTTTCATAAGCCAAGAGTACAGATTGATCTGAGGAACATTGAAAATGAAGGTAAGGGATCATGTGTACGAAGATGTTCAATAATATATTCTTGTATCACAATAGGTTGATAAAGGACTGCTTAGGTGAGTAAAGATAATGTTCAAGCCTGGTAAAAGATAATTCAATAAGGACCACTTACATATTACATGTATACAAATATCGTGACATGTGTGACACCTCCCTGTGCACCTCTTTAGCTCCACAAATGCTCCAAATCCTTCCATCATTCCTATCAACTTTCAAGGTTAATTTCCTTCTCTCGTTCAGTCCCAAATCCTCTTTTCTCTCCAATCATTCCTCCTTCTCTTCTCAATTAATTCCCCTGCCCCCACTGCCCTGCTCACGTGGGGCAGTATATCATGAACACATGCAAATCGAGAAAGCATCGGAAAATGTAAGGTCCGTCCGCATCCACTTTGTAATTGGATTTGCACACAAGGAATTTAGACACTGGTGGAGGCCATTCAGGCCACCATGCCTGTGTCACATCAAAACCACCAATTTATCAACACAAGATGAAAATAAGAAAAATGAAAAATGTTTTTTATTTATTATTATTAAGTGTTTTTTGTGGGTTTTTTGTTGTTGTTTTCGGATTTTTGTATTTTTTTTTTCTTTCCATGGGAGGGGGTATGGGCATAGATGGTCTTGGGTAAAAACAAAAAAAAACACCAAACATCAATCACACAACACCCTTTGACGAGATCCCCACCAACAGCACTCCGTACACATGCACACAATCACCCATCAATGCTCAAGCTACCTAAAAGTCCTGCCACCATCCCTACACCCTCTATCTCCAATGCTTCCAGGCACCTATCTAATTCCAATTTGAACGTATCCACTGTTTCTGCTGCCACTACCTTTCCAGGGATGCCATTCCATGCATCAACTACTCTTTGAGTGAAAGTCCCCTGCCTTACTACCATCTTAACTCTCCTCTTTACTCTCAGGCTATGGCCCCTGGTCCTATCACTGTCTACTCTGCTGAATAATTCCTCTGCACTTATTTTGTTGATACCTTTCATTATCTTAAACATCTCTTCTTCTTATTATTATTCTTCTTCTTTCATATGCAAAATATGATGAAAACAGCCAAAACCCTCCCCCCCCAAAAATTGGCGATTTTAGACGACCTTGTCTTGTTGACCTCAAAAACAATAGGTGTCAATGACCCAATATGCAAACCTTGTTGAAATTTCAAATCAGATGTTAATTGATGATTTTGTGACCTTGATCTTTGACATTGACAGAACACAGGTCTCTTTGCCCCTCGATGAATTGGGTCACTGGCATATTGATATGACTGACATTGATATTTTGTGCAACTTTGACCTTTTGACTGAAAAGGAACAATCAGCTTTCTAGCTGTCACTCAGTGGATCTGCATTTGATTGGTGAACCAATTCAGAGACCCAATATGCAAATTCTTAAAATTTCAGGTCAATCGGCTGAAAATTGACGATTTTATGCAACCTTGACCTTTGACCTTTTGATCAAAAAACCCAAAACAATCGTCTTCCAGCTTTTGATTGGTAAACCAATTCAGTGACAATATATGCAAATTCTCAAAAAATTTCAGGTCAATTGGATGAAAATTGACAATTAACGTGACATTGACCTTTGACCTTTGAACAAAATTATTCATTTGTCTTCTTCATATTCTCATAATAAAGCTTTGTTGAAAATTTGATGACAAAAGCTCAAATGGTAAAAAAAAACGTTAAGGCCCGGACACAGAGACAGGCAGACAGACAAAGAGAAGTGATTGCAAAACACCGTCCCCTGTGCAGAGACACTTGGGAGAGTAGAACAGCACTCGGTAGAGCGCATACCTCTGCCATGCTGAACAGTTTACATTTTGTTTCCCACTGATAGGCTGCATCTGGATCTGGACCTGTACTAAAATCTAATCGCCTTGTTCTTGTCGCCAAACATCCACCAAGTTTTATCATAACTCGTCCACAACGTTTTGAAACATCGTGCAATAAATCGTTTCTGGCCCCATCTCTCAATGGTGAAGAATCACTTGAAAAATTAAAAAAAATTCTCGTATTCGGATCCGAATCCGGATCTTCACCAAAATCGAATCAATTCGGCCTTGTCACACACACGCAAATCGCACACACCAACCCTAACCCCAACCCGAACACCTCACACACGCACAAACTGTGAAATATCTTGCTCACAGACAAGCAAACAAACAGACAGACAGAGAGTGAAAACATAACCTCCGTCCACCTTCGGTAACGGAGGTTATTATTGATGACGTTGTTAAGTTGTGGACAGTTACATACATGATAACATCGTCATTGCATTCATATATACAGGTTTCAGTGTTGGTTATGAAACAACAATCATAAAGTCGAATTCTCACTATCAGATCATTCTTTGAAGGCCGGAAACGTTGAACATCTCAAACAATACTGTGTTGGGGAGAGTGGGGCAAGATGATCCCTGGGGCATGATGATCACCCCCCTCTCAGGACTCTAATAAAGCTCGCATTGGATAGTGGCGCCACTCAACGATAGATCGATAAACTACAATTCCACTGCGGAAGGCGCATGACGAGAAAAAAACACTGTGTTCGTTTTATCAGAAAAACATCATTTTCCTCCTGAAAAAGAAAATTTTTGAATCATCGGTGACTACGTATTATCTCTATGAATAAGTGTAGTAGGAATGGTATCTGTATATAGGGAGATACGTAGCTAAAATGCCCATATTGCGTGCATGTTTTGCCTCGCTCATTGCTGTAATTTATGAATGGCAGACGATTTTGTAAAAATGCTGGTGGTGGGGCAGGATGATCACTCGGTTGTGGGGCAAGTTGATCAGGTGATCAGATGGCAATAATAATATTATTGAAGGAGACTTTGTAATTACAAAAAATAGATGGGGGAAAAAAAGCGCGATCAATTCTGTACATAGCGCGTGTGGAGGCAATCGACGACGATGGATATGAGGGAGTCTTTCTCCGCAAAGTACCTTCTCATATGAACTTCGATCGACCTCGGTTCATCGTGAACGAGACAGATCGTGGGACTTTTTCCAAGGAGGACATCGTTAAAAAACTACCTCCACTGGAAATTTTAAAGGGAAGCCACAGAAAATCAAAGCAACTGGTATTCAAAATCGATCTGTCAGTGGGAGTTGCGAATTTAGACATTAACACTGGAACACAAAGATAAATGACATGAAAATGGACGTTCGTATCCGGTTGTGCATGGGACAATGTTTTGGAAATATTATGTTGGTATCCCAGATGGATATATATATATATATATATATATATATATATATATATATATATATATATGTATATACACACATGAAGAATTATTTTCCGTTCATTAAAATACGAACACATCGCTTATTTAGACTGCCCTCATATTTCCTTAGGACCATGATCATATTTCCCCATAGTGATGATCGACTTGCCCCAGGGGTGGGGCAAGTTCAGCATTTTGACCACAAATTTTGAATTGCCTTTTATAGGCATTCAATGATCTCTAATATTCTCGAAATTGGGCAGTTACTTGGGGCTATAGATGGGCTAACGAATGGCAATTGAATGGTGTTTGGCTGGTAAATCATCTGACGGCAAAACGGACAAAACCAAAAAAGGGACCATCTTGCCCCACTCTCCCCTACACGTCACATCACACCAAAAATGAATACCAAAGAGCCGGATGCCAAACAGACCGAGGATCTCAGCATAATTGGGTCGTGCAAGGTTGTCAGTGGTTGATGCAACACATTGTTACCCCACCGTGACCTGCAAAGCTGCACGGTTTTTGTGCAGGGCCTGTTCCAACAGCTTTATCGAAAAAAAAGAAGTTTAATTTCCGACAAAAAAACTGCAAATAAATTGCTCTTCATGAATGTCATCTCAGTGTCTTTGGTACTGTTTCATTGTAAGGTGGTTTTTACTTACGGGGTGGTTCTTAATGGAGTATATCATGGTGGTTCTCAGTGGATCTGCATTTTTATTTATAACTGAACTTGTATAGAGTCGAGATTTCAGTTAGTGATTGGGGGGTGACATGAAGGATTGTGGGTAGAGATGGGGGGGGGTTCAATCAATCTTCAGTCTCTGTTGGGCCGCAGTGGCCCTAGCCATGCCCTGCCAGGCTCCTGGGGCCGGAAGCAGTCTCATTCGCACATCCGGCGTGATACGGCCTGGAGCTTCGTAACAAACTCCCAGATTGCTCTTCCAAACCCCTCCTCGCCACCCATCTTGCCATGTCCTGGCAACTGGATGAGGGTCATATCAATCCTGCGTGCTCACCCGGGACATTTCCGGTGAGATGTGGTTGGTGCTATTAACATCTGTTGCTCGTCCCTGCATCATGCAGTTCGAGTACAGCCTGAGTTATGCCACATGCCTCTGTTTAGTGGCATATTGTATCGATACAGAGGTACACGCGGAGGTGCGGGAATACTTTTCCCGTGTGCGGGAGGTGTTGGTGGTTGAGGTCGTGAGTATTTGGTGAGCGAGGGGTGAGCAAGGTGAGATGCTGTTGGAAATTGGCGCGCAGATTTCAATGAAATGGTGTGCCATGCGCGTGCTGTATAGTGTGTTTGTTCTTCTGTTGATTCTCCCACGGGAGGCTGTGTGGTGTATTTGCTATTCATATTGTGGTGTGTTTGCTTGCTTGCTTGAATTGTACCATGGGAAAGGGTTGGAATAGAAATCAGAATAGAAGATAGAGATCTAGTTAATAGACCTAGCGATTAGACCCACGCAACGCACTTCGTCCCGTTAACCCACCAGACATTAGGGAAAGGTCTGACTGCATGAAGACTCACACAATAACTGCCTGGGGATCACTGTATGTTGGGTGCCATTGCCTTAGAGGCATGCGGTTTTGCAGAACTGCAACAATAGCACGAATTTCCTTGACTTTGCAAGAAGTCATGGACTTAAGGGTGGCTGGTTCATGGTTTCAGCACCCACAGGCTCATCGCTGGACTTGGCATTCCAACACTGGTGGTCTGGCAAAGGAGATTAACCATGTGCTCATTGATGGCCGCTGGAGGATGATCCAGAACTTTAGTGTCTCCCGGAGTGCTCGGTTTCTCAATACCGACCACAGGCTTGTTGGAGCAACTCTGAAGTTTCAGCTTAAATCTTGGAGAATGGAACCATCCCAGCGTAGGCTGGATGTTGGCAAGCTCAAGGATAAGAGGGTAGCTGAGGAATTTGTGAACAGGCTGAGTGGAGATTTGGGGCGTCTGGGTGCTTTGGGGAACCTTGAAGAGTTGTGGAGTGCCTTCAAGACCATCATCCTTGATGTTGCTGGTGGATGTCTTGGAACTCACTGAAGGGCGAAGAAGAATTTTGTCTCCCAAGAGACACTGGATAGCTTGGACCAGAGTCACAGGGCCGGGCTTAGTGGCAGAGCTGCACTGTTCAGGGAGTCGAGGCATAAAACTGTCCATGCGCTGAGGGTGGACAAAGAGGCCTATGTGCAAGGAATCTGTGAGGGGGTAGAGCATCACCTGTGGTCAAGTGATTCTCGTCCCACTTACACGGGAATTCGTGCATTGCATTCCTTCAAGCCCATCCCTTGGTGTACTGCAGTTAGAGCGGAAGGTGTTGGGCTCTTGAGAGAGGAGTCCGAAGTGAAGGCTGATCCACCAGCTGTCGAGTTGGACGTCAGGGGTGTTACTATATCCCTATTGCTGACCCTCCAATCAACTGATCCACCTTCATTTGTGGAAACAGGCCGCAGTGAACCGGTTGAAATGGGGTAAAGCTCCTGGGATCTGTGGCATCCATGCTGAACTTCTCAAGGCTGGTGGAAATGCTGTACTCATGTCATTGCATGCAGTTCTGTGCTCTGCCTGGAACACAGGTATCATCCAAACTGACCAGAAGAGGGGCTTTGTTGTCCTTCTTTGGAAAGGGAAGGGTGATCGCCAAGACGACAACAACTACCGAGGGGTGACTGCTCTCAGTGCTGGGCAAGGTATTTGCTCGGATAATTCTGGCTCGGGCTCACCACCACCTGCTTGAGCAACAGCGTCCAGAGCAGTCAGGCTTTACACCAAAGAGGTCAACGATTGACCGTATCCTTGCACTTCGGGTCCTCACCAAACACAGACGAGAGTTTCGGCAGGGGCTGCTTGCAGCCTATGTTGATCTCTGCAAAGTGTTTGATTCAGTGATTCAGGATGCCCTCTGGAGGATTCTTGGTCTTCGTGGGGTGCCACAAAAGCTGATCAACCTGGTGTCTTCAATATATGCTGGTACTTAGAGTGCTGTGAAATGTGGTGATACCATCTCCAACTTATTTCCAGTTGTTACTGTAGTTTGTTAGGGGTGTGTACTAGCCCCTACACTTTTCAGTGCTTGCATGGACTGGGTTCTGGGGAGGATGTCGGAGAGATCAAGCTGCAGTGCGTCGTTTGGGAATGTCGAGATCTCTGACCTTTATTTCGTAGATGATGCATTCATCTTTGCGGAGACTCTGGATATCCTTTTGGGGGCCCTCGAGGTGCTGAATGAGGAGTCAGAGCTGCTCGGATTACGGGTTTCCTGGGTCAAAACTAAATCCAAGCTTTTAATGACATCTTGGATGCTGTTATATTGTCTGTACCTGTTTGTGGTGAGGATGTTGAGGTCAGAGAGATTCACTTATCTTGGCAGTGATATTCGTGTCTCTGCTGGCTGTGAGTCAGAGGTCAATAGACGTCTGGGTCTGACCTGGGGAGTCATGGATTCACTAGATCATGGGGTGTGACACTGTCGGTACCTGTGCAGGAGGACGAAAGTCCGAGTCTTCAGGTCCTTGGTGCTTCCAGTCTTGCTCTATGAATGTGATACTTGGACTCTGACCAGGAATCTGAGATGGAGACTTAATTCCTTTGGTACCAGGTCTCTTCAGAGAATCCTTGGCAATTGCTGGTCGGACTTTGTGTCCAACGATCGGTTGCTGAGAGAGACTCAAATGATATTTGTTACCTCCATAGTCTGTGAGCATCAGCTATGCCTGTATGGACATGTGGCTCGTTTTCCTGACGCTGATCCTCTCAGTGAGGGAGCATCATGAGTGGAGGTGGCCAATGGGCTGACCACGTGCTTCATGGTTGTAACAGGTTGATCAGCATCTCGAGGAGATGGGGATGGGCCAGGCATCTTCCTGGGGGATGGCCAGACGGAGGCCCCAGGGAGTACCGGCGGAAAGTGGACGCAGCAACGTACTGCTTTGGCGCATTCTCCCATACCTGACCTGACCTGATGAGGGGGGGTGAGGAGGGGGGGGGTGACATGAAAGATTGCACGTATTGATGGGCAATGTGTGTGTACATGGAGGATAAGATGAAGGATTACAGGTATTGATCAAGGGATGACATGAAGGATTGCAGGTAAATATTCGGGATGACATGAAAGATTGCAGGTGGAGTTGGGGGATGACAAGAAGGATTGTGGTTAGAGATGGAGGATGAGATGAAAGATTGCAGGATAGATCAGGGGATGACAATAACGATTGTGGTTAGAGATGGAGGATGACATGAGAGATTGCAGGAGAGATCAGGGGATGACATGAAGGATTGCAGGTAAAGATTGGGAATGAAAGAAAGACTGGTAGCAAGAATTTGTAATTTGTTCAAGGTACCAGTGATAACTCACCTACTCTTCCTGAAGGACACCATGGGATATTTAACGTCCTCGAACTAATGAATACCATTCTTATGGGTACATTGTTAATTGTTATTTTATTCAACATGCTTTTCAAAACCGAACTTCAATTCAGAATTATCATGACTACTCATCAATAGAAATACAAATTGCACCTCAAGTAATACCTCCTAATGCCCTTCGTCACAACGTATACGTTACATCAGTTGTAACTTACCTCTCCATTGGTTCTCCAAGATAGCTCTGTGTCGGCAATCATCAGAGCCAGTCCAATTAGAGCACAGAGCAGGCTCTTATCTGCCAAAACTTTACATCGATGGCACAAAGACCTTTGGGTGCCTGATGGACAGGTAGCAGGTGGGAAGTCAGTCTGGAGACTCTGTGACTGTGAATGCGGTGTCATCATTTTGGAAGGTTCCTCAAGAGGTTTAAAATCTGACTGGTTCTGCTAGGTTGTTCTAGGCAAACGTGGTAGCTCTGTTAGGGATGCTTGTGTCTTTAGACAATTGTGTTGTTGCCTTGATCTATGTGAAGAAGGTGCAGGTGAGCAATTGTTTATTGTTCTCCGAGGCTGTCTTTCGGAGCTCGCTTTGGTCCATGCTTCCCGAGTCGATTGCAATGGTTGTTTTTGGGCGAGTTGGGATTGAGTTGACACGCGTGTTGAAAAACACAGCCAGCTTTTTTTGGCCAATTGTCTGTCCATTGTTGGTAGCTCGAGTAAAGAAGCTCTTGGCGACAGTTTCTGCAGTGAAGCCGTTTTTAGCTTTGCTGGTGGTAGTATGGTTGAGGTGTACCCTTCCTTAGTTGTCTCATCAACTGTTGCTTGTTGTGCAGCTTGTCGCTGGCTTCCCATTACCGACAAGAGAGGTGCTTTCTGGATATTCGAGCAAGATCGAGGAGCTTGTGAATCCGGTAGTGCCATTTCAACCATTGGGCAAGGTGTTGACAGGGTGGTGTTTACTCTTTGATTGATAAAGACCTGTGGATGAAGCGGTGAAACTTTTGTGGATATGCATCTCAGGATTCTCGGCCTTACGCTCTTCATATTATATCTCTGCGTCGGTGGTGGCCACGGATTTGAGTAAATGGGACGTGTAAAACAAGAGCCGGAACGGGTGTCACATTGGGTGAGAATATTATTTTGGAAAGGTTCCTGGTCCCAAGATGATGTGGAGGATGAAAAAGCACCGCTGGAAGCAAGATGGTCAGAATGGATTTTTGAGCAGACAGATGAAAGAGTATCATCCATTTCAGAATGTGGACTTCCAAGCTCAGTAACAGGGAAGAATAATTTCTCGGTCAGCCTGGTCTGAGCAAGAAATCTGTTCCTGAGCCTCTCCCGGTTCGACGTTGAAGGTACTACCGCAGGTATGGTCCACACTTTTAGGCATAGGGTGCTGAGGACACAAACAAAGCACCATTAAACCTCACGACCTTCCTTGTCCGTTGTCCCATCACAGTGAGCAATACACTTCAAAAAGAACATAGAGACTGGCTTGAAAACACTCGAGTGAAGTGTTTTGTTTCATCAGGAGCAGCTGTGAACATTGAGGGTGCTTTGCTGACGTACACTGTTCCCATTTACGAATTGCTTCGGTACATAATAATCCATGCTCTCATGTTGTTATTTGGGTTGTTAGACTTCTGAATGTGCACCTGGAACAAATTGATCATTCATTAACAGCTTGAAAAAGTAAACCTTCTTGGAAAATCACCAGAATTTGGAATTTAAACCATCAATGAGGGTATAAGATATAAGAATACAATAAGAGAGTTGTTCGTCTTTCGGCTGCTCCCGTTAGGGGTCGCCACAGCGGTTCATCCGTTATGATCCGCATACTGATTTGGCACTGGTTTTACGCCGGATGCCCTTCCTGACGCAACCCTGGTCGCCTCTTACGACACAGGGATATGGATTGGGTTTCGCCATGATTCCGGGCTGCCCTACGCCCTCTCATAGCGTGGCCCAGCGCAGAGCTCCCGTCCTCAAGCGATCCTCCAACCCAAGCCCCCGAGTTGCCGGATTACAGGCGCACACCACTACGCCCTGTTAGAATGCAATAAGAGAGTATATGTAAGTAAATGACTTCAGTGTCCCAACAGAGAGATGGTTCGAGTCCAGAAAGAGTCCTGATGAGGTAAGGTGGGCAACATTATCCTCGACGGCGAAAAGTATGAACCCAAAGTCCGACTTGTGTAAAATACACCACTTGGTCTTTACTGTTTACAAACATGTAAAGCAGAGGGACAACTGGAACCCTCGAATGAATGGCCATGACAAGCAGATAATTAATTAATCAATCGATCCGGTTAAATAAGAAATGGTAATTTAATACAAGGTGACCCCAAAAAAGTGGGCCCTGGGAAAAGTTTTATAAACTTTACAGTTTTCATTGAATCTCTATTTTTTTTTTTTCAAGAGGTCAGAACTGAGTTAAGGGAGAGTGTTATCTGTCGAATTTCTTGATTTTGTGACATTCACATGCCATGCCACGGTCACTCGAGCTGTCAACATATTGACATATTGGTCAGTGACATATTGACTATATAAGTGAGTAATATGATCTATCGATTTTGTTAGATTTGATTGATTAATATTAAACTTGTTAAACCTTTCCTGGGGCAAACTTTTTTGGGCCACCCCGTACAATTGTTAGAAGTGTATATCCGCTCTGATATTATTGTTACTGATGTGAGAAATAATTTGACAATGTTAAATACAATATTGAAGATATTCCATCCATTCTTTTAAAGACGATACTTTTGAATATCTGAAGGATTGCAGTTTTAATTCGACAGAGATCTTTAACCCAAGCAACTTCAGACACAAGGAATACACAATATATTTAAATTCTCCAGGTAGGAAATTTGTCCTTTGTAGTCATACCTGTGTGTTTGTTGTTTGATAGGGCCGGCGACCCTCGGGTTGTTCAAATACGGGTACTGCACGCAGCATCACCTTATCATGACTCGTACACCTGGAGCTCTACGTTTAGAGCACCTTGGCAACACACAGGACCGCTCGTCCCTCCATAATGAAAATCCTCAAGTCAACTCTCTCCTCATCTCATTGATGAACCTCCCTACGCACGCATTGCCACTCCACCCTTCTCACATGAAAGAGCGCACAACATATCGTGTTCATGTTGTGAACCCCGGTGAGGGTGGTGGTGTTGATTCACATCTCCATCGAATTTTACATTCGCCATTTACCTGAGTAAAAAGACTTAATGATACTGTACATGGAAACCTACACACAGGGAGAACATCATGTCAATGTGATATCCACACCCCAGCACTCTTACCTGTATCGCTGCAGGTGGTACTCATTGGATGCGGATAAAGGTAAAAAAAACCCCAAAAGTTAGCAACGATACTGGCACACAAAGTCCTACTGTTTTCAAACGATTTTATGTCCACACCATGATTGTAGATAGCATAGAGGTATTTACATATTCATCTGATATTCTAAACGATGTTGTACATCGAGACGCAGTCTGCGGTCAATGCACGAAAGGAGTTTAAACCTTGGGTGTGAAACCACACCCAGGTATCAAACCCAGACGAGATGAATCTCTCTTCATCCAGGAAGCTGGTTGGAAGGAGGTGGTGTTGGGAGATGGGTAAAAAGAGATAGAACAAGGCACGCCATTCGGATACACTGTCTTCTCACAATGTGTCCACTCTGACATATTCCCTGAAGAATTAAGGATTGGAAGAAGAGCTCATTCTTGTAAAAGACCTGACCATGTTCTACTACAACATTGAGGAAAGACAAGCAACTGAAAGATCTGCTCTCAACCAAGTCTGTTTTTGGCCTCCAGTGCTCTTTAGATTGACACGGACCGAATACGGGTCTTGTGCAGTGACCCATGGTTACCTTCCGTTGAAGTGGCTTTCCAAGTGGAGCATGCAAGTTGCTTGGTAACTGTAACGTCATTACATCTACACATGGATCATGGTTTGAAAGATGAGCACGAGAGTTGCAAGCTCGAGGGAATCTGGTGTCGGAGAGAGAGTATGTTTTTGTGG
Organism: Eptatretus burgeri; assembly: GCF_056783735.1. Lineage (NCBI taxonomy): Eukaryota > Metazoa > Chordata > Myxini > Myxiniformes > Myxinidae > Eptatretus > Eptatretus burgeri. The sequence goes on along the minus strand of NC_140968.1, from coordinate 27,456,107 downwards.
AAGAGGTTCTAATTGTTGCCAATATCTGCAGTGGGAAGAGACCAGACCAGTTTTGAGAGAAAGAGCAGTTCTCAAGATGCACTAATATGGATGTTTGAAAAGCCAAACCTGTTTATGCCTGTGATCCATCCATTGGGACCATACTCCGTGCAGAGCGTTGGTGCTGCCTAAGCAGTCTCCTTGGCTATTGGGCACAATCCTGGACGGGTCGCCACTCCGACACAGATGCCTGTGACGCTGTATCAAAATAGTGAAAGCACTCATCAGGATGTGATCAGAGGAGCCCACAATCGGTGATGAGAATACAGGTTAGGTTACAAAGCCAGTTTGCCAAAACCAGATCCAAGAGAGAAAGGTGTGATTCAGTTTGGAGGAAATATAGTTTGGAAATCAACAGATTGTGTTCGGTCTACAGTGTCAGAGAAAGCTTTGACTGTAAACCCATGGCTGGAGATCAAGGAGGAACCAATGGCGAACACCGCAACACTCAACTTCATGAGTTACTAGCATTAGTATTACTCGTAGAGTACCCGCCCTACGGGTGATCTTGTTCCAAGCATGCAACACACTCTTCTGACGCATACCTTTATTTGGGTGGTGTATAGGCAACTGACAGCTTTGTATACACAAATAAAATAGCCCAGGTGACGTGCATGAGGCAAAAACATACCTACTGATTATAATTCAAAACATCTCATTGCACGAAGTCTGTTGTTGGCTTAGTGGTTAGGGGTGGCTGGCTTAGGATCTTTGGATCCTGTGTTTGAGCCCTGTTGGCTGCTGAATTAACACCAGGTGGGGTTGACTCAGCCTGCCATCCTTCTGAGGTCGGTGAAATGAGTACCAGTGTACTGGTAGAGAGGCACATCATCAGCAGCACAGCCCTGTTTCCAAGAAATGATAACTATCTGGCAGCCAAGTTGCCATATGCCTGAACATAACAGAACCTCCCTGCACTGGAAAGCGTGGGAACTAGTCCAAGAGCATTAGGTCAAAATAGGCCCTAACCTGGACATTTTTGGTAACAAGCTGATTTTTTCAGGATAGGTTCAGGAATATGTCTAGAATAACATACTAAAAGTCCTCATAAATCCTCCTTGAGCGTTTTCCGCAATCCAAGATGGCGTCCAAAATGGCTGCCTCTTCTGTTTTTCTCATAACTTTGCAAGCAGGTTTCCCCAAAACACACTTTAAATGTCTACATATATGTTTTGAAGTATGAGGAACTCATTAGAATACATCTTAAGAGATGCTGAAGCACGCAAGTACCAATAAGACCTCTTGAGTTCTTCCAAAAGTCCAGGCAGAAGCAGACGCCGACACCCTGATTGTCTCCACAGCACTAGCACTGGCAGAGTCAGAACATGTGCCAGTTGCTGTCGTTGGTACAGACACAGACTTACTGGTAATGCTAGTTGCTCGGGCAACCTCTTCCACAGATGTGTACATGCTATGCCGCAGTAATCCTGTCACGGTCTTCAACATTCATGAGATTCAGCATGCCATAGGGGACACAAGAAATCACTTGATGTTTCTTCATGCTGTGACGGGATGTGACACGGTCTCTGCGATCTATCGTCAGGGCAAGCGTAAAGTTTTCAACATGGTGCACAAGAAGCGGGACTACGACTTGCTGGATACCTTCACAAACAGTGGAAGCACCCATGATGAGGTGGAAAAAGCTGGGGAAGGCTTCATTCTTAAGCTTTATGGAGCCAGCAGTTTTGAATCTCTTGATGACTACCGTCACATCGCATACAAACGGGCAATCGGTCGCAGTTCCCTCGTTCATCCTTTCAGCTAGAAAGTCTACCTCCAACTAGTTCTGCAGCAAAGCAACATTCATATCGCGCCTATCTTACCGTCCAGGAATGGATGGGTAACTCCTTATCTCCAACAGAATGGGGCTGGCGATTTCAGGACGGGACTCTTACCCCGGTCGAAACAGACATTGCTGTTGCACCCGACACTTTGCTGAACATGGTGGCATGTGGGTGTAAACCAGATGGTTGCAGAAGCATGACATGTAGCTGCAAGAAACTTGGGCTCTTTTGTACCTCAATGTGCAGTAAATGCAGTGGTCTCAATTGCAACAATACAGCACCAACTCTTATAGATGCCGACGATGATATTACCCCAACTTCAGAGGACATCAACATTGAAGATACAGCATCCGACGATTTTGGACGCCATTTTGGATTGCGGAAAACGCTCAAGGAGGATTCATGAGGACTTTTAGTATGTTATTTCACACACATTCCTGGACCTTTCCTGAAAAAATCAGCTTGTTACCAAAAATGTCCAGGTTAAACCCTAATGCTCTTGGACTAAACAGAATTACTGGACTGTAAATGGTGGAGACTTGTTATATCCTTCACCACCCGTAGGTGGCACTACATGATACACATTTACATGGAGAATTTGCGTCCCCCACCTCATCCCTTCAAGACTACCGGCAAAGATAACACCCCATACATGAATTGGGGTCATGCTGATCCTATGTAGCAAGTCTGGATGTAATTGGCCCAGAATTGTAGGAGGAGTAGCGCAACAAACACACAAACAAACAAACATACAAGCCGGGAGGCGGCGATGGATCGCCTAGCATGGAAACTATAAGATATACAGCAAAATGGATGTCATATAGCGGATAGGGAATCACATTAAGATTATGCATATCAAATCTCATCCAGTTCCATCTACTGATGACTACTCGGTTTCCATTTGAATGAAAAGTACTGAAAATGTGGTTTGAAATCGGAAATCCCCAAAGTTCGAGGGGGTGCTGTGGGTGAACAAAGATCTAAATCGAAAATCTGGCTTGATCGTTTGTGCACAATGTATTCCAGACGATTAGTGTGAATTTTCATGACCATCCGACCATAACCCTAGGAGGAGTAGCTTTTGGCGCGAAGGCACCTCCAGCTCTCGCATATTATCGATTTTTGCACTAATTGACCTTTGATCCCTGACCGAAGCGAAATCGGTCAATATGTCCTGAGGCAAAGTTGTAGTACTCATTGAGTACCATGAACCTGCAAAGTTTCATTCGTATCGATGCACTCACCTGGTCGCTAGGGAGCCTTCAATTTTCGCCAATTTTCGCTCATACCCTAATTGTAGGGGGCGCTGCGGGTAAAGTATTCATATATCACAAAAACCGGAATATATTTGATAGAGCATCACCTGTAGATCATTCGTGCCAAATTTCATAACCCTACGTGGGATAATGGCTTTCGGAATTTATTTCGCGTGAACGGTACCGATTTTGAAGGTCTTTCGGTTGTTGCTAGGGAACCAAAGCGTCTCTTGCAACCATCACAATTTCCAAAGCACTCGGTCATAAGATGTACCTACCACCCGAGTTTGGTCAAAATCTGCCCACGTTTACTACCAATTATGCTGATGACAAACGAACAAACATCCAAACAAACAGACAGAATTACTGACAATAAGGGTCACCTATTTCGGCGACCCAACAAACACAGGTCTGTGAATTAGAGTAAGGATGCTGAGTGACAAAGTTACAGTTTCCATCTCTCATGTGTGGGATATGCATAGGTGACATGCACCAACGTTTCATTTTCTTTAATAATTTTGTATACATAGTCATGGCTCATGGAAGAACGAGAACACAGAATGGATCAGGATGCAACACAACAAAAGCATCAGCAGAAGAAGGGGGGAAACATGAACAGTAGGACAGAGGGAGAAAAGACTGAGACAGCCAAACAAGGGATGTGGATTATGATGAGGGGTCGGGAGAGAATGCAAAGGATGGACAATATGGATACAGAAGTAAAATTTTGGGAGGGGTTGGGGGTGGCTTAACAGGTGTAGAAAAGATCATGGTACTTAGCTTCCTGAGTGGGGATGATTTGAGTGGTGGTGAACAGCTGTCTTGAAGACCTGGAGGGAAGAATGAGATTGAAGAGGATGAAGAAGTTGATTTCACAGGTGGGGAAAAGAGGAAAAAATGAGTGGAGGTGAGCAATGGTTCTAGATTATAGCAGTTTCACCAGGAGGGGGTTGCTGGTGGTCCGTGTACATCCTGCAAATATCTGGGGTGGGGAGAGGAAGTCAGAGATGGCAGAGGGTGCAAGACCAGAAAGGAGGTGGAGGAAGACAGACACCACTGGCTCATCAGTGATGGCAAACTGATATACCCATACACTCAATTTCATCTTGAGAGATTCCAATAATCTTGAAGGCCTTTGATCAACGGCATCAAGCTGAGAAAGGTGTGAGACAGGAGCGCCAGCCCACAGGGGAGAGCAGTACTTGATCAAACTGCGTGTTGGACATACACCTTGGTGTTTCCTTCTCTTTAGTGTACGTATGTTGTTCATGGTGCTGGACCCAACTCGTTCTCTAACGACTGCAATCCAAGGTTTGCGCTTCATGCATATAAATGATCATACAGGTCAGCTACCTACCAAATGGACCTTTGTTGGTTGGGGTCTGTGACTTCTGAGTGACGTTACAGTTACCACATCAACACCATAACGTTTTTGAAACTTGTATTTTAAATAAACAGTTAAAAAGTCAAATGAGGAAGTTCACCATTGTACACAATGTCCAACTCCGATTCCAGCATTGAGTTGTTTCCGCCCAATGTCCCTGTCCTACCGGCTCAACTCGCGCGTGCTAACCTCGTCCTCCTGGGCTGTCAAATGATCGAGTCCTGTCACGTCATTCTCACTCGATGTCCTTGCAGCGTCCGTCGGAGCTGTCCAACGACCCACTCATGTTGCGTTGTTCTCTCTCGTACGCTGGCCCGTTCAGGATGATTGAAGGGCTCAAAGGAATTCTTTCCCGATACACAATCTTAATGAGTTTTAATCAACCTGACTATAATCGGCTCCACGCGTTAACAACCACTCTGGACATTAACACCTCGTTCACTCATCTTATATATTATTTCTGAGTTTGTGGTTTTGTGTCGCGCTATCTTCGACTTTGTTCTGCGCTCGAGTAACGTGATATTCGGCTTACATTATCTCAAAGACCATATGAGGTGCATGGTACAAAAAAAAGTAAATAAAATGGTTCTGAAACAGTGAAATCGTATTCCACTTACTACATTCAAGTAAAATTACTACTGATACTCTGCATCAGTTCCTTTCTCAAACACACCCACCCCAACATGTCGCGCAGAGCGCGGGTTATGCTAGTCAGAGTTTAATCGATCACGGGGACGATTGAAACACACGTCTCGTCACATGTCACCTGTGTCTCTACACCTCCCTATTGCGGGTTTATATAGTAACACAGAATGATCCTGTGCCTTCCAGTAAATGCGATTCTCGTCTGTCCTCGAAGTTTCATCTCGAAACATTCCAGCATCTTCTCGAATCTCACCAAGCAGTTTACAGTGCAATACTGCCATCGACAGTCAAAATTAGCTCATTACATCAAGCGGTTTACAATTCACTGATTTGTGCTGCAACAAATTTATAACATGCAGCAGTCAATTTTAATCGCTCATTTATCGGCATTGACTAATGCTTATCCACAAATACCACAAATAATGCTTACTGGCCATATTGTCTAGATTTTAACTGACACTGCAGATGAAGCCCTTGCAGGTGTATAGGAGCTCAGGTGTACCGAGGAAGGACTTTGGACAACAGAGAATGCCCAGTTTGTGAGTGGATTTGGAAGCCAACTTTAAAATGTGGTTTGTCCAAAAGAGATCATGGCAGATAGTGAGACTGAAGAATTTGAGTGACTGATCCTCTTTGAGCGTGTTGTTGAGAAAGTAGATAGGATGGTTTGCAGGATGTTCCTTTCTGAGATATATATATATATATATATATATATATATATATATATATATATATATATATATATATATATATATATATATATATATCTTGTGTGGGATTTCTCAGGGTTAAAAGACATGTTCCAAGTGTTTGACCAGTTTGTGATTTTGTCAAGGTCGGAGGAGAGGGAAGAGGCCCATCTGTCAGAAGGATGAGAGAGGTCACGGCAGGGGGTGGAGTCATCAGAAAAGAGATAGAGGATTTTCCAGAGTCAAAAAATCATTGATGAAGATCAGGAATAGGATGGGGCCCGAGAACACTGCCTTGGGGTACTCCACCCTTGATGGGAAGAGGAGAAGAAAGGATTCCATTGAGAGTCACATGTTGGCCATGAGAGTGGAGGAAGTCTGTAATCCATTTGTGGAGTTAGCCTTGGATGTCATTGGCAGACAGTTTGGAGAGCAAGGCAGGATGCCAGACTGTATCAAAACTCGAGATTTGTCCAGAGAGACCGCCCTGATATCATGTCTGATATTGAGCACCTCCATCCATTGTTGAGAGAGGAGAGGCAACATGTCCAAGGAATAGTGACCAGGTCTGAATCCAAACTGAAGATATGAGATTGAGTCTTTGGAGAAAAGGAATGATTTTATTATCAACGGTGATGATGGATTCCATGACCTCGCTGATGATTGGAAGTTAATTGGTCTGTAGTTAAAAGGATCCATTTGTTCACCTTTTTATGTAATGCTGTGATGTTAGCTGGTTTCCAAGCAGATGGAAGATCATCTATGGGAAACGATAGGATGAAAAGAGCGGAAATACGATGTGCAAGAGCAACTGAACATTTTTGGACTCATGAGCTGATGCCATCCTGTCCAGTTGCCAAATCAGAGTCAAGGGATGCCAAAACTTCTCCACCTTCTCAGGTGCAAGAGTATTTACATTGTTTTCAGAATACTTAAATTGTCCGACCTTAACAAAGAAGGCCCATATTGGCAAGGCCTTCTACATAATACATGAACATGGGAAGTTTTGTGCATGTGGTATCTCTGTCTCAGGTACTCCCCTTGGATGGGGATTCCTCATTCATTGGACTGAAGAGCTATTACTTGTCGTGATGCATTCTTGAAGACGGCAAAATAGTCTACCGAAGGAATAATGAATGTTCTGGTGCTGTCCGCTCATTAACTTAATTGAAGAGGTTACTGCAGACATGACAAACAACATGTGACAAACATCCAGTGGCCTGCAAAAGTATTCACCCCCTCCCAATAATGCCACATCTATATATTAATACTGAAGGACCAATGTTGTGCTCCTCCTCGCGGTCGCATCACGTTTTTCTCGGTACTGTGACCTGGATTGAAAGAAACTTCGTACCTGTAAGAGTGCATCACACTTAGTGGCAATAATCAAACTGCAACTCTGAAGCAGAATAAACACTTTTTGTTGAGACGGGGCCGAGGAGTGAAGAGGCGGGGGGCGGGGGATGAAGAGACGGGGGCAGGGAGTGAAGAGGCGGGGGCAAGGTTAGCAAATTTTTGGGTGGGGGTAAGCAAATTGAAAGCAGGAGACGGGGGGGGGGAATGGGGCAGGGGCTGGGGTGAATTAGTCGGGGTTGAGTGTGAGGGGGTGGACAGGGGGGCGGGGGCCCGGGGCAAATGGGGCGGGGAATCAAGAGACGGGGGGCAGAGAGTGAAGAGGCGGGGGCGGGGCCGGGGCCGGGAAATTAAACTTTTGGGCGGGGGTAAGCAAATTGAAGGCGGGGGTGGGAGGCGGGGAGGGGGAAAGGTGCAGGGGAAGAGAAGGCGGTGGCAAGCACACCCTGTCCAGTCCATGTCCCTCAAGTATGGGTGAGCTGGTGAGGGTTGTTGAATGAACGGAATCCGACTGTGACGGGGTTTCGGCTAGTTTAGATGAATTACGAATTATGTAGAAACAATTTTTCCAAATTAACTTTTTTATTCATAACTGAAGAGATCAAACGAAACACTGTTATAGTTGAGGGAGGTTACATGTCAGGAATACCTGCAAAAACGTGTTCAAATCAGAATTCACTGGTTGTAAAAGTATTCGGCCCCTGAGGCCAGTACTTGGTGGAGCATCTTTGACAGCAATGACTGCTACGAGTGTTTTTGGGCAGATCTCTACCAGCTTTGCACAGTGAGATGGTGAAATCTTTGTCCATTCTTCATGTAACAATTGCTTTAGTTCTGCCAAGTTTGATGGGGATCATCGATGGACTGCAATCTTCAAGTCTCACCATAAATGTTCAGTTGGGTTCAGGTCATGACTTTGACTGGACCACTCAAGAACATTTATGTTCTTCTTATTCAGCCACTCCAGTGTGGCTTTTGCTTTGTGCTTCAGATCATTGTCCTGCTGAAATGTGAATCTCCTACCCAGTTTCATATTCATGGCTGACTCGAGCAGGGTTTCATGAATGATTCTCCTGCACTTTGCACCATTCATTGTCCTTTACATCTTGACAAGCTTTCCAGTTCCTGCAGATGAAAAGCAGCCCCATAACATGATGCTGCTACCATCACGCGTGACAGTAGGGATGGTGTTGACTGGGTGATGTGCAGTGTTCGGCTTGCACCAGATGTAACACTAAGTGCTTTAAATTTAGATCTAAAAGTTCAATTTTTGTTTCATCTGACAACAAAACTTTACTCCACATGGCTGTCATATCATTAAGATGCTTTTTAAAACCTCCACACGAGCTTTTGGATGCGTCTCTTTCAGTAATGGCTTCTTTCTTGCTTTTTGTGAAGGGATCGGGATATTGTTGATAGATGAACACTGGATCTATCTTGGACAAAGAGCCTTTCAGATCTTTCAAAGTCATTGTTAGATTCACAGTGACATCCAGAACCAGCTTCCCGCTTGCCTGGCTGCTGAATTTGGATGGGCGACCTGATTTGGGTGGAGTCTGGGTGGTATGATACGTCTTCCACTTCTTAATGATGGATTTCCCCGTACTCAAAGGGATAATGAGTGACTGAAATCTTGTTATAACCCTCTCCTGAACGGTGTGTCTCCACCAATTTATGCCTGACTTCCTTGGAAAGCTCCTTGGTCTTCACGTTTACCTTGTTGGTTGACCAAGTGAGTTGCACCTTAAAACTCCTTAGATAAGTGGGGGGGATTAATTAGCTCACCTGGAAGGTAGTTCCGGGGAGCTTATGGGATGGCGCATCGTCCGTCCATCCATGAATACTTGCAACTTCTTCTCTGAAACTACACATACGATTTCGATGAAACTTTACCATAACCTTCATCCACCTGTATGTACCAAAGTATGTTCCTGGCATTAATGAAACGGGGTCTGAGGGGGTCAACGGAGGGAGATTATGGGAGGGGGGTTCCCCCCCTAAACAGGTATTTGCTTTCTTCTCAGAAATGACATAAGCAATTCCAATGAAACTTCAGCACCTATAATGTCCCAAAGTTTATTCACGACATCAAAAAAATTGGGGTCTAATGGGGTGTAAAGGAGGGTTACTCTCCAAAATAGGTATTTGCTTTCTTTGCAGAAACTACAACCATTATTCCGATGAAACTTGACCACCACCTTCATCACCTGTGGTTTACTAAAGTTTGTTCACGACATAAAAAAAACTTGGGGTCTCAGGCAGTGGTTCTTAACCTTTTTATGTGCTCGTACCCCTTGAGCTTTCATAATATTTCCCAGTACCCCCTGTCTAAAAATTTATTATTATTTATTTATTTATTATTATTATTATTATTATTGGAATTTAAGTACTATACAGTATTGAATTTGACACCATATATCGTACCCCCTGCTTTGATGCTTCGTACCCCCAGGGGGTACACAAACCCCCGCTTAAGAACCACTGGTCTAAGGGGTTCTATGGGGGAAGAGGGGAGTTGCCCCCCCAAAATAGATATTTGCTTTCTTCTCTGAAAGCACACACACAATTTTCAATGAAACTTGACCACAACGTTTAACACCCACGATGTACCAAAATTGTTCACTTTAATTTAAACCACTGATTACATACAGGTGAAACCTATTACACTTATTGTTTTAACCTTTCAAACAAATAATTTACTCCTGAAGTGATTTTGGGTGAATTAGGCAAAGGGTTTGAATATTTATGCAACTAAAAATCATCTGATTTTCTCTGTTAATCTAACATTCACATTTTATCTGCTTTTATTAGCTTTGTCACTTTGTAGAAGTTTGCGGAGACTCTATATATATATATATATATATATATATATATATATATATATATATATATATATATATATATATATATATTAAGAAGTTTGATTTGAAAGCATTATGAAATCAGCTCAGGGTACATCAAAATTTGAAAATTTTGGAGGGGTGGGGGTGAATACTTTTGCAGGCCAATTATATTCAACAATATGCTAAATGTTCATATGATGTTTGCAACAGATTTATAGCTATTGTCCTGCTTGAATAGGGTATTCTTTGTCTTCATTGGAAGGGTACAGATTCTGGACATATGACAATATTGTTGTACTGTGAAGAGATAATGATGACTGCACTCTTCAACCCAATTAATCGTCTTTCTTCCTGTTTGTGGAACCGCATTCCCGAGACCGATCAATCCCACCCTTCCCTCCAGTGCTTCAAGCAGGGAGTGTACCACTATCTCATGTCATCCCCCCCTTCCTACCCATGGTCTTTGCTTCCCCCATCAACCCTACCTGACCTAACACTCCAAGTTGTAAGTTACTGTGTTTCGTCTCCTCCTTTCTCTACTGTCCTGTTCGTTCATTCCTTTGCTTCTGTATCCAACGATTGTCCCCGCTGCCCCCATTGTCACCTCACTCTTCCATGAGCCTCGATGTTTTGTTTAACAAAAAAAGATTCTATTGTCGCTGGCCTTCCCCCTTTGTCCTTTATCAATCCGCAATCATGTCCGTCTCCTTGTCTGCTTGCTTTTTCCGACATGTTTATCGTTTGCAGACTTTATCATTCAGCTCTTCCATGAGGCTCGGTCGTCATTAACAACAAAAGGATGGAATCACCTCCTGCATTTTGAGGTCACCATGTCTCTCTTTCTGCAGCTTTTCGAAACAAAATAATTTATAGAATGACCGAAACGTAAGACAAAACGTCCCTTTCCAGTTGATCGACTTAATTATTTTTTTTTTTTTTGGACAAGATACGTCAAATGGTGTTTTTCTTACACCTTGTTCGGAGCACAGGCAGGTGTGCAACAGCAGGTGGCAACATTGCCGTGCATTTGACCGACCGTGTTGTGAAAAGCCATTCAAACGTCGACGGAGAAAAAGAAGATTACCATTTTCCTCCAAAGCAAAAAGGTTTCCACAAGATGACAGCGAGAAACACTCCAAGTTGTTGATAAAGGAGATGATTCATCATCGGTTGAAAATTGCTGGACAACTGTGATTAAGCCAAAATATTAGATAGCTTCGAGGGGGAGTGTGCTTACTCCGAGTCTAGGATATCCCCTGTGCTGGTAGGATAGCTGAGAGGTACACACATTCATCTCGAAGCTGTCTAGCCTGGGTTCGAATCCTGACCCAGCTATAAACTGTCATCCTGGTGTTTCACACGCAGGGTGATCCATCAGTGTGTGCCGTCTCTTGGATGGATGCTAAACAGGTGTTCATCTGCCACGTTAAAGATTCCATGGTGTCTTTAACGAAGAGTTAGTGAGTTATCGCTAGAACCATGAACAAATTACTAATTTATGCCCTAACCCGCAGAGGGCATTTCTCAGTGACACAGCTGTGCCCTCAGCCAATGATGCCACCCTGCAGCCTTGTAGTGTTGCATCCTAAAGAAGAAGATAATATATCTGGCAACCCTAACGCACAGACAATATGTGGTCACTAACATCTTTAAATGGTGACTGCAAGTGATCTAGTGGTGACCTCTATGAGATAGAGATAGAGATAGATATATAGATTGTTTTCAGAGTTGGAATCGTTACTCAACCGCATTACCCCTGCTTCTGGCAGGTGTTAGTGGTTCAACCACTTTTACGATTCCACCTGTTTAGGAGAAAATTGCAAGTCATCTCCCCATACTCGGGGAGATTTATTCAATGTCCATGACCTGACTCTGGGTACCCCAAGCACGAATGCAAAATTTTGTGGAGGTCAGCCAAACCATCTGGGATTCGAAAGGAACAGATATACAGACACTGCCTTACTCTGTAGAGTAGGATTGCTAAACACTTTTGCCTCCATTACAAATAATGACTTGCAAGTGACACCATAGACAGTGGTGGAAAATAAAAACATTCTGCACTTCACGCGGCCTCAACCGAATAGTCACCAAATCTACTCGAGGGAATATCACACCTGACATTGTAACGACTGATAAACAAAATTATACCAAAACTACCACTGCAGTTTTCATGGGGAAATCGGACCATGGCACATTTAAACTCGATACCTGCGATCAAAGCGATCACCAGGGTAAGCCTACGGGGGGGATGCTTACCCTGGTGATCGCCCCCCAACTAACCCAATGATGGCCATATTTATTTGACCATTTATCCAATGACCTTGCCCGAGGGGATGAGGACAACAATTTGAAGCCCATGGACGAATCACCTAACATGCAAAAAGTATGGAAACACAAACGTGTAGCCTGGGATAGGATGAGGAATGACATTTCCAACTTCAGCCGGAAATAAACTCCTCCAGGTTAATCCTGAACAGGCGTGCACCAACATGAATGACCAGGTTACATCTACAAACTATCTTGATTTGTAAAAAAAAAAACGTCTCCAAACAATTCTCCATCGTTTCATCAGGTATGTAGAAACACTGAAAGACCAGATGAAAACGTTTCAGGCTTAACAACACAGCTCGACACTCCAGAAACACAATTTCAACTCGTGCTATAAAACCTACACGTCGTTGCCCACACCAAATTTGAATGTAAACAGACAATTGCCTTTAAACTACGACAGTAACGACAACGACACACTCGGTAGAGCGCACACCTCCACCAGGCTAGACAGTTTACGTTTTGTCTCTCAATGATAGGCTGGATCTGCATCTGGACCTTGACCAAAATCTAATCGGCTTGTTGTTGTCACCTATCCAACTCATTCACCATGTTTTGTTGTTTCTCGTTTGTGGTCCTATCTTTCAATGGTGAACAATCACTTGAAAAATTCTCAGATCCGGATCCGGATTCGTATCTTCACCAAAGTTAGGCATTGCCGTCCTTGGCCGGTCAACTACATACACAAAAAGTTTCAGAACGATTCTTGAAAACTGTGGCCAAAAATCATGTGACAAACAGACAGACAGACAGACAGACAGACAGACATGCCGGTAGGCGACATGGGTGGTCGCTAAATAATTGCATACTAGTCATACAGTTTTTGACGGATCTGGCTGAAATTCTTTGACAAAGACGTTGATTATAGTGCGCATAAAAGCACGGAAGCCGATTTTTGATTTTCGAAAAAAAAAAATTTGGGGGGGGGGGATTTTTTCAAAAATTTCAAAGTCCCGTTGGTAGGCAATGGTGGTGTCCATAGCAACGGTGCTCAAAAGCATACAACTAGATCCTGGTATGGACCTACCAGTCAAGTTTCATCAAAATCGGTCGACTCCTCTGGCCTCCAGAGCCGTCCATGACATGCATACAGACAGACGGAAAACCTGAGAATAACGGTAGTCTCGCGACCACCCAACAGACGCTACAGACCAACATACATGGCAAAAAAAAAATTTCGCCATGTAATAACAAAGCTGACCGACCAATCCCTTGCAAATCTTCGATTTTGCATGTAACAAGAAGGACGTCTTGCTGACCACAATACTTGCAAAATACACCCTCCTCCCTCCCAAAAGGTTACCATGGATACATCAAATTGTCCATTTCATAAAGATTAAAATTGATGATCTTAATCAAAACTCAAATCAATCAGATGAAAATTGACAATTTTTCAGATTTTTTTTATTTATTTATTTGGATGCAGCCTGTGGCTGTTTGGCTGCATCATTTTTTGGGGCACAGCTGGGCTGCTGATGTTACCAGCACACTGGTGCTCATTTTGCCAACCTCAAAAGGATGACAGGCTGAGTCAATTGTATCTGGTATTAATTTAACAGCCCAACAGGGGTTTGAACTCAAGAACGCAAGGATCTCAAATCAAGCACCTTAACCATTAAACAAACACCAGACCTATTTTTCAGATGAAAATTGATGACTTTTAAAGTTTGACCTCAAGATGACCTTTGACCTCAAAATCAATAGCCTTTTCAGTTGTGACTACCTCTGCAACCTGGTAAAGTTTCATGACGATCGGTTTAGAATTGTGACCTGTAGGCGATTGACAGACAAAGAAACAGACAGAATAACAAAGTCGACCGACCAATATACTGTACTTGCAAATCTTCGATTTTGCAAGTAACAAATAGGAGTGAATACATAACCTCCATCAACATTTTATGGCGGAGGTCACAGGTTTTACAAAAACTTATGATGGTGGACTTCAAATGTTATCACTCATATCACCGACCTCGGAAGGATGCGAGGCCGAGTCAACCCCACCTGATGTTAATTCAACAGCCAACAGGGGCTCGAACTCAGGACCCTAAGGTCACAAGCCAGCTACCGTAATCACGAAGCCAACACCAGGCTTTTGCAAAGCCAATCTGCTTTGTATTCAGACTTCGTCTTCTTCAGTATGCTAAACCATACCTTTGACCTTTTGACAAAATTCTTAATTTGTGTTCACCTTATTCTCATGATAAAGCTTTGTTGAAAATTTGAAAACAAAAGCTCAATTGATAATTAATATTTCAGGTCAATTGGATGAAAATTGAGTATTTTATGTGACGCTGACCTTTGACCTTTTTGACCTTTGCAAGAAACAAGAAGGACGTCGTGTAATCGGTTTGGAATTGTGACTTGTGACCTCGCGCTGCGCGGGGGACGGGCTAACTACTCCTTAAAACAAATATATTATTGGCACAAGTCCTGACAATACCAGCAAGGGATTTGAAATTCTGGGTCCTTGAGAGCTTGTGTCCCCACTTTCTCAATTTTGATTCAACGCGGAACACTTTCCTGACCAGAGGAAACCTGCACCTGCTGTCCTGATACACAAGGAAAATTCTCCTTTGAATCCCTATAATTTGAGGCCAATCTCAATTCTTTCCTTGTTCAGTAAAATAATGGAAACAAATGTTTATAGATAACTACAAAATTCCTACTTAACCACATCAACATTATAACAGAACAATATGGTTTCCATCCAAGTCACATCACTTTAAATGTTCTCATGTATGGCAGGTCCTTTCTGATGCCCTTAATCAAGGTATGTCTGTCCATTAGGAAATGAGATGGCACCTATTTACCGTAGTAATTACCCTCAGTAGGACAGTAGGTGCCTGGAAAGCACTCTCAGTGGTGCATGACTCATGCATGGCACACTGGGAGAACATAGGGAGTTGGGGAGCTCATCTATTGGTTGAGATATATGATGTATCCGTGGGATTGAGATAAAAGGAGGGGCATGGTAATGCGAGCTGGGAGAGTGGGATAGCAGTGGCAGAGGAAACTGGAGATGGAGCTAGGTTGGGGTGGCGGAGAGAGCTGGAGATGGGGCTGGGCTGGGGTGGCAGAGAGAGAGCTGGAGATGGGGCTGGGGTGGCAGAGAGAGATGGAGTTGGCTGGGGTGGTAGAGAGCTGGAGATGGAGCTGGGGTGGATGGCAGAGAGACATGGAGCTGGGGTGGGTGGCCGAGCGAGTTGCAAGTGGCCTTGTGCTGGTGGGGCAGAGAGAGACAGCTGGAGAAGGGGCTGGGGTGGCAGAGAGAGATGGAGTTGGCTGGGGTGGTAGAGAGTTGGAGATGGAGCTGGGCTGGGGTGGCAGAGAGAGATGGAGATGGAGATGGAGTTGGGCTGAGGTGAGAGAGAGAGAGAGAGAGAGAGAGAGAGAGAGAGAGAGAGAGAGAGAGAGAGAGAGAGAGAGAGAGAGAGAGAGAGAGAGAGAGAGAGAGAGAGAGAGAGAGAGATAGAGATAGAGATAGAGATAGAGATAGAGATAGAGATAGAGATAGAGATAGAGATAGAGATAGAGATAGAGATAGAGAGAGAGATAGAGATAGAGATAGAGATAGAGATAGAGATAGAGATAGAGAGAGAGAGAGAGAGAGAGAGAGAGAGAGAGAGAGAGAGAGAGAGAGAGAGAGAGACAGACAGACAGAGAGAGAGAGAGAGAGAGAGAGAGAGAGAGAGATAGAGATAGAGATAGAGATAGAGATAGAGATAGAGATAGAGATAGAGATAGAGATAGAGATAGAGAGAGAGAGAGAGAGAGAGAGAGAGAGAGAGAGACACAGAGAGAGAGACACAGAGAGAGAGAGAGAGAGATAGAGAGAGAGAGAGAGAGATAGAGATAGAGATAGAGATAGAGATAGAGAGAGAGAGAGAGAGAGAGAGAGAGAGAGAGAGAGAGAGAGAGAGAGAGAGAGAGAGAGAGAGATAGAGATAGAGATAGAGATAGAGATAGAGATAGAGAGAGAGAGAGAGAGAGAGAGAGAGAGAGATAGAGAGAGAGAGAGAGAGAGAGAGAGAGAGAGAGAGAGAGAGAGAGATAGAGATAGAGATAGAGATAGAGATAGAGAGAGAGAGAGAGAGAGAGAGAGAGAGAGAGAGAGAGAGAGAGAGAGAGAGAGCGCGTGAGAGAGAGATTGAGAGAGAGAGATAGAGATAGAGATAGAGATAGAGATAGAGATAGAGATAGAGATAGAGATAGAGATAGAGATAGAGATAGAGATAGAGATAGAGAGAGAGAGACAGAGAGAGAGAGAGAGAGAGAGAGAGAGAGAGAGAGAGAGAGAGAGAGAGAGAGAGAGAGAGAGAGAGAGAGATAGAGATAGAGAGAGAGATATATATATATATATATATATATATATATATATATATATATATATATATATGCTTGGTAGAGTTGAGTGCAGCGCTCGGTGAAGTTGAGTGCAGCGCTTGGTGGATTTGAGTACAGTGCTCCGTGGAGTTGAGTGCAGTGCTCAGTGGATACAAGTACAGTGTTTGGTGAAGTTGAGTACAGTGCTCGGTGGATATGAGTACAGTGTTCGGTGAAGTTGAGGAAGGTGCTCATTAGAGTTGAGTGTGGTGCTCAGTGGAGTTTATTGCAGCGCTTGGTGGAGTTGAGTACAGTGTTCGGTGAAGTTGCGGAAGGTGCTTGGTGAAGTTGAGTTAGGTGCTCAATGTATTTGAGTACAGTGCTCGGTGAAGTTGAGGAAGGTGCTCAGTGGATTTGTGTGCAGTGCTCGGTGGAGTTGAGTGCAGTGCTTCATAGAACCGGAGAGCAGCAATGGCCGCTATGCCAGTGGTGAAGCAGTGAATCACGGCCTGAGTTTTTGGAGGCTGTGCCAGCTGAACCACGCTGAGGTTGAGGTCACCAGTGGAAAGGGAGTGCTCGGTGGATTTGAGTGCAGCGTTCAGTGGAGATGTCCATGCGTATGAAGGAGAAGTCGAGTTGACCTGGCCATGGACAAACTATATCGTCTCCAGTTTCTCTCTGACCCTTGAAACACTACACACCATCTTTCTGCCAAGAATGATGGCGAAACCACAACCGTCAGACTTTGCTTCTATGCCACTATTATCAGAATAATAGGAATAGACACTGTGTGAAGTAATCCATTCTTCATTGACCACATCATTTTTGTTCTTCAGTGACAGATTGAGCATCCTCATAGTTCATCACACCTAGCTGATTGTCAACCGATAACACTGGTCTGCAAAAATATAGTTTTTTTTTTTCTTGCAAGGACTTTGGAAACTGTTTTTGGCTAATTTTGGGCTGCTCAATCCAAATTACTGCTGGAGTTTGATGAGGGATGTCCCAGATGCTGTACATAAGAGATTGTCCACAAAGAGGAGGTTTACTATGTTGTAATACGATTACACCTGTGCCTTTGGATACTTGCGCTTTCAAGTACCGGTACTTATTTTGTTATATTCGCATATTTTTGCATTTATTGCTGCATTCTGAATGTTGTGAAAAGTCACAAAACTCAGAGAAATGCTTTGAGCTTGAGTGATGCCTTGTATTTAAAGTGATGTACACCATGTTAAGGGGAACTTTTTCCGCCTATATATTTAACTTAGTTTAGTGAAATTTGTAAACTTTTCGTACATTAAAAATATCGAGAAAATGTGTAAAAATATGTGCAAGCAAGCATGGATTATATGTTAATGTATGATTAAATATTGTAATTGAAGTAGGTACCTTTCATTGTAAACATTTTTGCATCTATCAATCTTCTAATGCAACAGTGTTTTTCAACTTCGAGTGTAAAATTGCTTTTTTCTCAAAAACAATGATTTTTTCATCGTTCAAAAACCTGATGTGATTGGCAAAAACTAATGACAGATTTGGATTCAGCACCCAAAAGTTCGCTAGAATCCGTTGAAAAACCCCAGGCAAGAGAAATCGTGTTGACCTGTGTAATTTGACCAATTCCATGTGCCATACGCAGTTCAGTACATGCACCATCACGAAGCACAATTGAATAGAGTTAAGTTTTATGTGAGGATAAGGTTACAATAAGTAAAATGAGAGTTAAGGATTTATTGCTTGGTTCTATTAGCTGCTCTTAGAGCACCCTTATTCTGGACATTTCCATCTGTCTGTCTGTCCACGAAACTTTGGTCAAGCATAGGGGCTAAACCACTCAACCAATTCCAATGAAATTTGGTAGGTGGGACCAATATTTCTGGGAATCGTGTGCTTTCGAATCGGGGACCCTGGGCCCAAGCAACAGCCCTTTAAAGTGGTCAAAAAATAAAAAAAAAATAAAAATAAAATCTAAAAATCGAAGCTCAGAGTTCTGTGCGCAATCTATCTAGCTCCCTTCATGCCAATTTGCAGCCCTAACAAAAAATATTTGTAGGAGGAGATAGGTTTTGGGCGAGTACATGTCAAACATTTCAGAAACATTAATTGTCGAACATTAATTGCGAATATCTCTCAGGCCGAAGTCACTTTTGCTCTACGGCGAGGATACGGCGACCGTACGCCCTCTGAATTGACAGAAATGTGCGGCGGCCGCAAAGTTTCTGTGGTGGCCTCAGGGTGGCCCTACGTCGTTTGGCTATATTTTACAGGTCGTAAGGTCGCCGTGGAATTGTAACGCGGAGTTATAACTTTTTTCATTTCTACGTTCGCCGTAGCAATTTGACAAGCCGGAAAAAAAAAAACTGGTAAAAAAAAATAAAAATTAACCCATTCGTTACCGTCCGTCTAGCCGCACGTTCGCCTTAGGGCTCCCCTGCGGTCGCCTTGCGTGCACCTTGAGGCTACCTTGCGTCTGCCTTGAAAATTCTATGGCCGCCGCAGGAACGCCCTCAGGTCACCGTGCGACATCAAATCAAAGACCGTACTGCACCCCCATGTTTTCGGTCTCCACAATTTATAAATACGCCGTGCGGCTCCCCGAAAAATAAAAACATATATAACTGCTACATTGTGTGACCGTGGAAATACTGCGGCCGTCGTACAATTGCTAGTGGCTGTAGATTTTGGAGACCCCACGGCCGCAGTGGCAAATGTGACCTCAGCCTTAGCAACAGCTAAAATACTTTATCGTTCATCGTACACTTATTGTGGACTGTACAAAAAAATCAATACCTCCGAAACTGGACCTCCGAGGGACCTGTTTTTTTTGTGCCCAAGGAGAATGTCTTGCAGCATCATATAAAAAAAATAAAATCTTTAGCGAATAGATAAATGAAATAACCAAGTCTGCCATTTGGTAGAGTCTCTTTGGAAACATGCCTGAAATTTCACAAGGCGGTTTTCTGGGCGCAAACTAAGAGGGCTGTGATAATCATATTTATTGTGCTAAATTGATTGATAGCATGTACATGAATATCGGCTAGTCGCGTCCGCCAGCTTTCCATCTAGAGCGAGCAGCCATGTTGCCTACCGGCTTGTTGTACTCTATTCTAGTTTTGTTCTGGGGTTTTATAGTTGCATTGAGGACATCTATTTTTGAATCACTTTTTCTACTCTCATCAGATGTCCATGCGGCTATTTAGTTTCCTATTCTATCTGACATACTTTGTTTGGCGTCTGAACCATCCAATCGACTCCGTGATCATGGAGATGGCATGCACCTGTAAGGCGTTTTATAGCTGTATCTTCCTACAGGACGTGGCTTAGCCTTCTGAATTATACGTGGGTCCTCTCAACCCCTCTTTAGCTGTTTATAATTTATACTCGTCCAAAATATAATTTTATTGCTGTTTAAAATAAAAAAACGATTAAAATCTGATAATATTGTTGCAGGTTTTGCCGTCCGGGTCACAAGTGTCCTCTTGGACCCGCTTCCCGACCTTTGACCCCAATAAGTTGACCAGCTGCAGATAACTCTGGGGCACGACGGGTTGCTAAGTAACCACGGACACCATCTGAGACGGTTAATTTAGGCAGGGTCCTCGCACCCAATTCCCACGTTACCTTTCTGGCAAATTGATCCCCCAGATAGGGAACCGTGCTCTCGACGCCTCACTCCTACCTTCATCAAGTATGGCCGATCGGAACCTTAAGTGGGACGTCGGCGAGTCTGACTGTGGCAAAACTGTGAGGCAAAACTGAGGGGATCGTTGGTGACCCACTATTTACATACTCTGTCTAACCAATAGAGAAAGAACCAATTAAGCAGGTTGGAAACAAAAGGTTATGTTTAACAAATATGCATGTATTTACAAGCAATGCATGTCACACAAGAAAGAATATTACCCTTATGCACACAAGCCATTTTGACAATCACCTTATCATGAATCTACAGACGCAGGCGCCTTATTCACTCCGGGAAGTTAGACAAACGAGGGTGATGGACAGCGAGATAAAGAAGGCGGGGATCGTTGGTGACCTGTGGGCTTATGTGGTCCCAATGTGAAAAGGGGAGGGAAGAGAAGAATGGGTGATGGTGTAACGCACCATGTGGGTAGAAATGGGGTGAGTGCTTCATAATGTGTGGAGGAAATCGTGAATGCGGATCAGTACCCCTACTCTTAACGAGTCGAGGGGAAATCGTTGATGGCTCTTTGTGTGTTCTAAGTGAACGATTAGAAATAGGAAAGGTAAGAGAAGGAGCATGTAAATCAGTGTGTATCGTGTAACTCGCTCCGCAGCTGGCTTGCCACTCCGGACAGAACGTCTGCACAGTGGCTCGCAGTCACTTGGCTCGTTCCTGGAGGACTCCTTTTGGCTCTCTTTGCTCCCTGGATGTACATAACTCTGAGTTCTGGGATGTTTGGACTTATAAAGCTCTTCTCCGAGGTGTGGTCAGCATCCTGGCAGAGCTTGTTTTTCATGGTGATGCCTTCGCTTTGGAGCACGGTTGTTGTCAAACCATGCTCATTAGTCGGGCTCCCAGCTCAGGTCTCAAATTAGTCGGGTCTCAAATCGAGACTAGACCCAACGATGAAGGTTGTGCTATTTATTGGTCCACACTGTGTATTTGAATTAGATACTGGTATAATGCCTCCAACATTGTCCAACCAAACCGTCCAAAGCTAAATGGTTGTGTCCTCTCATTCTGTTTATATATGTTGTGCGATACAATCAAAAGGGGTATATATATATATATATATATATATATATATATATATATATATATATATATATATATATATCAGCACCAAAGTGTGATAAAATTTGGATTGAGGTTTAGTATGATTGTACTTCTGATCAAATCCATTATTTGGTGCCATGTTGTGGGTGCGTTGTTCAAACTGGGATGTTTTGCTCACCTTACAACCATACAAGGTGTGTTCAACGACTGGTACGAATGAGGTACTGACAATAGTCTAAGATGAGCCAAGGTTCGATCACTTTTCAGTCGACAACTGTATGCCATTAGTGAGACTAGAACGAAACCTGGTAGAGTGCATACTTTCATGAGGCTGAACAGTTTACATTTTGTATCCCACTGATAAGCTGGATCTGAATCCAGATCTTCACCAAAATCGAATCAATTTGTCCTTGTCAAACACACAAAACCTGTCCACCAATCCGTCTATAACCTCTTGAGATATCCTGCTCACAGCCAAACAAACAAACAAACAAACAAACAAACAATTATTAATTTAATTTTTATTGGTGGTCGTGAAAACGGAGCCCACTTTCTTCATCGATTTTATTTAGTTATGTCAATTAAAGCCTTGTAATAACACCAATTTGTTCGTCTATCAGCAGCTAACACGGGCAGTAATTTAAACACCAAGTACAGCGAAAAGGTTAAAACAGCATTGACATCAATTGGTGCAACGAAAGTGGATTGGGCTATTAATTCAAAACATGCATTTTGCAGAAGAGAATTAAACTTTAGGATTCTGGTCCTTGATGAAACGCTACGTCTTCGTCGTGTTCAGCCTCGTTTCACCTGAACAGCTCCAATACCATTTCATAAGAGAGTACACAAGGTAAGTAAGTGGAGGTTTACATGCTCCGGTGCAAACCACTAAATATTAGCACAATGACTAACGGGTGCCTTCAAATTCAATATCATCTCATCTCATCTCGTCATCATGTGCTCTCGTCATCTGGACCTCATCATCATACCACCCAGACTCTCATCATCATCTCGTCATCTGGACCATCTCCAGCTCTCATCTCATCTCGTCATCATGTGCTCCAGCCTGTCATTTGGGAAATTAGGGTTTAGGGTTAAGTTGTGGGGATAATTTGCGGATTACACCGCATGTGCGTCTTCACCTGTGCACTCGAATGCCGTGAAAAGGACACGGCAATAGTAGAGACAAATGATTCCATTTAAACCCAGCGAAGGCTCTGGAGTTCTGCACACATTAACCCTTACACTACCCACAGTCCCCTTACACTACCCACACTCGGACAGTCTATTCACTCATGCACCTTGTATCGCCGTCCCCTCCAGAGCTCGTAACATGTCTCGTGTTTTGTTCAATATCATTTGGAAAGAAATCAAATCAGTGATATGGATTCAAATATGATAATTTATTGTTTTAGTGAAATGTATACTCATGCAAAATCATTAAAAATAGTAACTTCAAACAAATATATTGCACTTTACCAACAGTTATTTTATAAATTACTATTACTAATCTGCATGCCAAACTAAGGGGCGTAGCAACCCCCACGACTGTCGGTTTTGCACCTTCTGCCAATATTCATGTGGGCTAAGGCCAACCCCTGTAAATAAGGGAACAAAGTACGAAGGGTCAACCCTTCACACTATATTTTATAAAGGACCACACTTATCACTGGGTTCATGTCCCCAAACTCAACCGATCTGAGCCTCAAGCACCCGCTACATCCCTCAAGCACTCGTTCCAGCTTTAAAGCACCCGCTCCATCCCTCAAGCACCCACTCCATCCTTTAAGCACTCGTTCTAGCACTGTGTGGTGTGGATGTAACGCCCCTGGGCAAACTCTGTATTTATTTTATTACTATTTTACAGGATCTAAGGCTCATAGTGCAGTTGCCACACACACATCTCACACACATGGACATGCAGATAAATACACGAGACACAACACAGGACCGTTATACGAGACAAACACAGCCACTAACCTTTGGGGAAATGCTGTCACTCCCGGGCGCTCTGGGTACCATCGATGCCATGACAATGGTACTGCATTTCTCACTGCACTCAGCAGAGCATTTCCTAAGGAGGAATTTCCTCCTCCCCATGGATGCCAACCTATAGGGATTGTCCATGTTCTTAACCTTTTAAATTCTTTAAATCTTTGGTATGACTTGTTAACATCTGGGCCTGATGACTCCCACGGTGATGCGTTCGTCTTGTGGGACTACGTAAGTCGGAATGGCCGTTCATACCTCCAATGAGAAATCCAATTCTTCCGCTAAGCCTGCGGCAGTCGGCGAGGCATCCACGAAACATCTTTATTCATACAGTCATTCAACTGCCATTTCCTCCTCACTGGTCATCTGCCTTCATCAGTTGACCTTGCGTGTGCTTTACGTCCCACGAGCTACGAGTCGAGATGGTGGCCTGGTTTTTCATTGGACTCTCTACTTACATTTTTTACTCCCTCTGGTTTTTAATACTCATTCACAAGCTAACGTATAACCTTATGAACCTGTTTGAGTGATGGATGGAGAGAAAAATTAGAACACCTGTTCTCGGAAGGAAGGACGTTATCGTCTACAACTTCATGAAGGACACCTGTTTTCTCCTGGAAAGTGTCTTTCAAGTCTTGAAGAAGAGTTGTTATCGACTATAAGCTGTAATTTTATGCCAAAACCCACTTATTTTGATCTTGCTAGATAAACCTATGGGAAAGTTAAACCAAGTCCAGCTCCTGCATTGGCACAGCTGCTCCAGGCACCTAAAACACAAACAGCTTTTCAAGTTCTGCCGAAGCTTCAACTTCAGCAGCATTCATGGATGCCACTCTTGCGACCAAGGTTAATAAATCAAAGGATAAGAGTAAGGCTTCAAGAAAAAGCCAAATAAAGTTACAAGAGCTCAGGATCATCCTGGCCCAGATTCTGATCCATCTGGTCCTGCCTCATACGACTAATTCAATAAAAACTTTTCATCCAATTACTCAATGATCCCACACGACAGACGTGACCTATGGTTTTGTTTGATTTTGATCTGTGCAGACATGAACCAGGGGGTTTATGAAGCTATTTATACTCACCAAGATCTGTTATGGTGCTGCACTTATTGCAAACATAAGGCTCTTGCAGCCTTGAAGAGCAACTGTGATATTGAAACCTGATGCAATGTCGACTTCGAAAAAGTTACTCATCGCATCGAACCCTTGAGGAGTGTCTCCAAAATATAATGGACTGGAAGGATAGCACTCCAATCGTGAATAATTCCATGGAAGAAGTGTTGGAGAAAGAGAAAATAAAGATCTGGAAGACCAGGACCAGAAATGTGAACATATAAGAAATCTTCACAGGTTTGTGAATCAACAAGATGATAATTTAAAATAAATTGGGATGAAATGGCAAAGGACGAGAGAGAAACAGCCAAACTGTTTCAAAGACAGGCCAAGGGTAGCAAGGTTAACAACAAAGAAGGAAAACATCCACAGAGGACACAGACCACCTTGGGACACGAACATTGTCAAGATTCCAAAGAAGAAATAAGTAGCTGTAGGAAAACTTAGCACCACACAGTACGTCATCTTATTCTTGTATATAGCTGCTTCGCTGTTGGGTAGCTATCATTTAGTTGGGGGCACAATTATGCCACTGATGCTGTGCCCCGATACCAGTACTCTGGAACTCATATGGCAGGTTGAGTCAACCCCACCTGGTGTTAATTCAGTGGAAAACAGGGCTCGAACTCAGGACCCTCAGATTCCAAGCCAGTCACCCTAACCACTAAGCCAACACCACGCTCAGAGTACATGTAAATACGCACCACAGGAATGCACAACTCATATTCAAGTGTTCATTCACCGATGCAGACATGCTTGGCAACAATATGGGACCATTGGACCTTTATATTAGACCCAGGAAGCCTTCGATCATTGAGATTTCTGAAACCAAACCTAAGCACTTCTGATCCGCAAAATATAAGACCATTGGATATCAAATGTATCAACGAAAGATGAAAAATAATAAAGGTAGAGGTGTTATTTGCACGTGCACGAAACACTATCCGCAAGTGAAATCAACTTGCACGAGGACTATGAGGATGAACACATGGGTGAAAATAAAACTTATAAACATGCAGGATACACCTTTTGTCAGAGTTGTTGGCGTTGCGCTCAAGGGGTTGCAAGACTATTGTAATGTCCCTGCGTGTGCTTGTAGTGCGTGTGTCTACTTCTCCATCATTATAAATATTTCCCTCCACCCTCCTTCTATCCCTTCCAACTATACCCCGTTTCAAGTCTTAAAATATAAAAAACATACAACAAAACTTAAACCTTTTCCCTCCTCACCTTATACCCCACGTAGCCGCGTGACTTCCTAACCGACTCTTCTTCCCCCTCATTCTGCCGATATACCATCTTCCTTCTACTTTTGCTGACCCACATTCACCATACACCTTCACGATTTTTTCTTCAACCATTCCTTAACCTAAACTTACCTAATCTTTAAAAACAAACCAAACAAAGAAAAGGTTTCTTTATTCTTTTCACTTCTCACCTTACACCTCCCGTAACTGTTGTGTTGGAGACAGGACACGACTACGTAGGTCAGTGTCAAACACACAGCTCTTTATCATCGGTTCTTACAAAATGGTGGGAGTGCCGTAAAACAGGAGGAGCACCGTAAACCATTACAGTTGTCATAAAGCAACAGTGCGAACAACCATTAGCTCGCAGCGCTGATGTAACATGCCAGTCTGTGGACATAGCACTTCCCCCCCCCTCCCTTTTGGACAGTTCAGGTGTGGAAAGAGGACACAAAGTCCCATAGGTAACCTGGGTGGGCCCAGACCCAGACAGGCCGTGGTTGAGGTCCATCCAGTGGAGGCTGTGGTCCGGGCAAGGGGGCAGCAGGCATGTCTAGTGGTGCATCGGCTGGCAGGATGACAGGCACATCTTGCAAGGCCACGGGCACGTCCAGCAATGCTGCGAGCATAGCCAGGGGAGCAGGCACGTCCACACCAGAATTTGAGGGAGCCGGCACCTTCCGTAGTTGGCTAGTATGCCAACGGGAGCTGTCAGTCAGCTGGAATGTAGCTGGCCCCAGCTGATGGCCGACCTGAAGGGGCATGGACCAGAAGTAGCGAGGTTTGTTGTTGCGATGAGGGTAACGGGTTCTGACCCAATCTGAGACCTAGATTGTGAGCATCTTAGTCCTGCGTGCCCGGTCAAAGCACTGCTTCATCTTGTGTTGGCACACCTTAACTGCAGTCCTTTGTTCTCAGGGGTTTGGTAAACAGTCATTTTTATCCACATTCAGCCGAAAAGTCGTAAAACGCCACCATGCATCGACACCATAGGAGAGCGGTGGGGCCATCGGCACGGTATGAGAGAATACTGTGAAAATTACAATGAAAAGGCGAAAAAACAACTATAACGACACATTTCAAGTGTCTTCTCACAATAACATGCACGAGACAAATTCCAGAACCACTTGATCAAAAAGCAGACTAATTTCTGGAAAATCTTGATATCACTGAATAGATGATTATTATAAGAAGGTTAGAGAAACGAAATGTATCTAAATCACCTGGTCCAGAGAAACTTCATCCAAGGATTTTGAAAGAATGAAAACTTCATCCAAGAATGGATTTTGAAAAGCCAAGTGTTGACTGGGTGATGTGCAATCTTCGGCTTGCGCCAGATGTAACGCTTTGAATTTAGACCAAAAAGTTCAATTTTTGTCGTGTCTGACAACAAAACTTTTCTCCACGTGCCTGAAGTATCATTAAGATGCTTTTTTGCAAACTAAATACGAGCCTTTAGATGCATCTTTTTTAGTGATAGATTCTTTCTTGGCACCTGCCCATGGAAGCCAGCTTGGTGGAGGGATCGGGATATTGTTGATAGATGAACACTGACCCCCATCTCGGACATTGAGCCTTACAGATCTTTTAAAGTCATTGTTGGATTTTCAGTGACATCCCAAACCAGTTTCCTGCTTATTAGGCTGCTGAGTTTGGATGGGCAACCTGATCTGGGTAGAGTCTGGGTGGTATGATACGTCTTCCAATTCTTGATGATGGATTTCACCAAACTCAAAGGGATAATAAGTGACTTTGAAATCTTCTTATAACCCTCTCCTGAACGGGGCATCTCCACCACTTTATGTCTGACTTCTTTGGAAAGCTCCTTCGTTTTCATGTTTACCTTGTTGGTTGACCAAGTGAATTGCACCTTAAAACTCCTTAGATAAGTGGAGGAGCTTAATTTTTAAGTTAAACCACTGATTTCATACAAGTGAAACATATTACACTTATTTTGTAAAATTTTCAAACAAATAATTTGCTCCTGAAGTGATTTAGGGTTAATTAGGCAAAGGGTTTGAATACTTGTGCAACTGAGAATCATCTGATTTTCTCTGTGAATCTAATCAAACAGAAAACCAAGAAGGAACGCGAAGAAGTAAAGATCAAAGACGGAGTCATCAGGAGGAACCTGGATAGGATTCGGGTTTCAGTCGCGAATCCACAACCCTCAAACACTTCCAGGCGCTGCCAAGTGAGCCTTCCAGAAAAATTTCTTATTCACATTTTATCTGAATTTTTTTTTTAGCTTTATCACTTTGGAGTAGTTTGTGAAGACTCTATATATTAACTTTGATTTGAAAGCATCATGAAATAAGCTCAGGTGGCATCAAAATGTGAAAACTTTGGAAGGGGGTGAATACGTTCGCAAGCAATTTGTATCTTCAAGAAAGGTAATGGAAAGTACCCTAATAACTCCAGGCGGATCAGTTTAACTATCATTATCTGTAAAACAGTGGAGTCGCTCATCTGAGATGAAATCGTTGGCTTTACGCAGAATAATTTCTTCATTGACAACCAATTTGCATTAATTACAGGAAGATCCATTTCTCTCCAACTATTGACGATGTCTGATAAAATTACTGAAATTATCGACGGTGACGGACAGGCTGATATAATTTACATGGATTTCATGAAGGCCTTCAACCGGGTTCCCCAAATAAGGTTACTTGAGAAGTTCAGGAGTTACGTATGGTATTTGGAATCAACCGCTTGAATGGATTGAGTGTTTCTTAACCGATTGTATTCAGCGTGTGAAAGTCAACGGCGATGGATTTTCATGGGCCTGTTACCAGTGGAATTCTACAAGGCAGTATGCTTGGCCCTATCCTCTTTGTAGTTTACGTGAATGATTTTCCTGAGATCACCAGCTGTGACATCTTCCTATCGGCAGATGATCTTCACATCTTTGGTCGAATAACAAGTCAATTGGATTCATCTAAACTTCAAGAACATCTAGAAAAGCTTCAGGTATGGTCCAGTCAGTGGCTGCTAAACTTCCATCCAGAAAAATGTAAAGTTCTAAGTTTTGGGAAGAAAGCAAAAGTTGACACCTCTGACCGTTTAAGAAAAAGTTGACACTGCTCACACACCGGGATGTGTTATCAGTCAATGAAAGACCTTGGTGATACCATCAACAGTTAAAAAAAAAAAAATTTGAAACATATCCAGGACAAAATATCCAGGGGAAATCAAATAGCAGGCCCGTTCATAGAGTCCTTTGTATACTTTGATGAGGATATGTTCGTAAGACTTGACAAAGCCTTTGTACGGCCTTGTTTGGAATATGCTCACATTGTGTGGAATCCATACAAGTAAAAAGACATTGATGTCTTGGTCAATGTACAAAGGAGTGCAACAAGATTGGTCCCATCCCTAAAAGGCCTCACTTATGAGGAAAGGATTAGAAAACGGAAACTTCCAACTCTCGTCTATGGATGTGCACACAGAGAAATTACTGAGACCTTTAAGATGCCCAATAAATATGACAATAAAGTCACGCATGATCTATAGCGCAATGCTTCCACAACCAGAGAACACTCTTTCAAACTACGAGAGCTGAGAGCCAATGACAATGTATGGAATAACTTTATGCTGAGGTTTATAAACTTGTGGAATGGCCTCCCAGTAGCTGTAGTAGAGGCAGGTGGTGTGCTACAACAATTAAAAAAAAAAAAAGACTCGACCTGACCAGAGTTGGTACAATGCAAACTTCAAGTTCCAGTGTAGAGTTTCTTCCCATGAATATGCACACTTTGGGACGATGTATCACTCCACCAGGATCTGGACATCTCATATATATATACATATAGCTCATTCAAACCACTCACTGACATTAATGTTCGGTGTCTTCTGTATGACGTAGAAAGCTGAAGTTTTGCCTTCTGATGGATATCGGAGCCGATACACCTTGAAAGATCAAAGAACAGTTGCAAAGCGTCCGTAAATGAAAATATAAATAAATGACAAAAAACAAATAAATGTGTGCGACCAGAGACAATGAGGAAGCACGGTTCGTTATTGCTTACAAGGTTTAAGCATACCCCGCTAATATGAGAATAAACAGACCTGCATCCAGAAGGATACCTTAAATAAACCTTAAATAACGACTTTTTTTCCCGGTTTCTTTGTCACTTGGCAGATCAGGCCAGTGATCTGGTGAATAAATATGTAGATAATTATTTGTTTTCTGGATTTTGTACTGTCGTCTTGGTTTCTGTGCCCAAAACTGCAACACGAGCGGAATAAATAAAAAATAACAGAGGCAACTACATGTCAAAAACTCTCTGCCATCAACACTCAGAAACACAGTTTGAGACACACAAGGTGCAGAGGCCGTACGGACTTGTAACCGGCACGATAGCCTTGTGGACTCGAGCTCAAATCTTTCCATTCATGACAGAGTTAACAGATGTTGAAATGGGTAACAACATGTAATCCCCCCCCCCCTGCCCCCCAACACACTCATACATGTACATAATATGCAGGACAAGGACGTAAATGTTTACTTTTACATACATTGCACGGAAATCAACACATTATATCGGAACAACATCAGGAGCTAAGTGCTTCGAGGGGAACACCAAAACATTCTTCCCTCCAGGTCTTCAAGACAGTTAGTTGTTCCTCACCATCTCAAATCATCCCCCATCCAAAACAATAATCTTTTGTACACCCATTAAACCACCGAAAACCTCCTCCCCAAAATTTTGCTTCTGTACCCATCTCGTCCACCCCCTTGTTACCCCTCATCGTTACCCACATACTTTGTTTGGCCGTGTCCGTTTATTTTCTCCACCGGCCCTACTGTTGGCATTTCCTCCTTCTCCTTCTGCAGTTACTTTTGTTATGTTGTGTCCTGCTCCATTCTGTGTTCTAGCTCTTCCAGAAGCCTTGAATATGTATAAAAAAAAATTAACAACAACAACAACAACAACAACAACAACAACAACAACAAAAAAAAGCCAATATGGTCAACACAACGTTCATCTTGACCAGGTTAATATTGCATGGATAAGTCAAGTGTAGCGGCGTAGATGTAATAACCTATTTAACAACTATTTTTATGTTGGATGCTCACAAATACATCCTGAAACAACTCGAAGGTAATGAAGCACAGGATGAATGCAAATGGAGAAGGAACAAACGTTATCAGCACACGGTACAGTATTTTACCATGGTGTGTGCGTGAGTGTCACAATGACAACGGCAAAACGGACAATCATATTGAAGAAAACGCCGAAACTGACTGCCAACGGTGTCTTCATAAAAAAAAAAGGAACAAGTGGAAAAATAATGGATGAAAATGATAACATTGTGCAAAAAGCCAGGCATTCTTGGTAACATGTCTTTAAAATGAAGTCTCGGTGCACGATGCTGGCAGGGAGTGGTGTCAGGTGTGAGATCAGCACCCAGTTTCTGAAGGCTCGGATAAACGCTCTCCTGTGGATAAAATTACTCATCCGGTGGATAAAATTACTCATCCGGTGGATAAAATTACTCATCCGGTGGATAAAATTACTCATCCGGTGGATAAAATTACTCATCCGGTGGATAAAATTACTCATCCGGTGGATAAAATTACTCATCCGGTGGATAAAATTACTCATCCGGTGGATAAAATTACTCATCCGGTGGATAAAATTACTCATCCGGTGGATAAAATTACTCATCCGGTGGATAAAATTACTCATCCGGTGGATAAAATTACTCATCCGGTGGATAAAATTACTCATCCGGTGGATAAAATTACTCATCCGGTGGATAAAATTTCCAAAGTTTTTCATCCAAGGTGGCATGAAAGTTCCTACCCTGATGACGTCATACGAAATGCATTAAAAATGGGACTGCTTCTTCGTTTGATGATAAATGGTCGTTGGGTTTAACCATCGGATAAGGAATTTTAACCACAGGATAGCTCTTATCCAGCAGGGTTGAAGTATCCGAGTTTTGAGCAATTAGGGCCTCCTAAAAAGGAAGGCACCAGAAGTTCGAGGTCAGCGAATCATCTTTGCCAGACCACAGGTGTTACAGGTTTCGCTTCGGTCCAATAGCGAAAATGGGTCAGGTGAACCGATCCTGATTTTACAAGAAATGTTATTCTCCTTTGTGCATATTTAATATGTAGATGGCAACGAAAACCTCTTATGAGTCTAAGAATATTACTCCTCATTAATTTCCTTCCATCTCAATGTCTGGGCAAGCCAGGTGGTGGACCCACGAGAAAGGGATAATTCTATAGCTAAAGCTTCTTCACAACACGAAGAACAGAGTTAGGGCTAACATAACACGCACAAAGGCCATTCACTTAAGGTGCGTGCGTGCGTGTGTGCGTGCATTATCTCCCTCTTTCTGACACATCCTTATTCTATTCCATATTTTTTTAGTTTTGAAGTGGTTAGCATCTCCCTCTTCCTTTCCTCCTATGCCTCGTTCCCAGCACTCCCTCCACATCAATCGTCACTTCCCCCTCCCTCCCCCACTCCCAGCATCATCCCTACCTCACCCTACCTGCCAGCACATTGCAAGTTATTTCCTTCCTCATATTTGGTTGGTTGCTGTAATCATGGTCATGTCTGGTTTTCTTGTTGTGGAATGTGACACAGGCTGAATAGGTTAGAGTTCCATTTTCCTGCAATTGCCTTTTCTGGTATTTCCTTACATATTCAAATCATTAAAAAATAAAATCAATGAAGGAAATTACAACACTGGCAGTCTGTAATTAAAACCTATAAGTACAATACAGGAGCTTCCAAATTATCGTAGATTTGATGAACACATGAAATGTCATCAAAGATCAACAGCAAACATTGTTAAGAATGATTCATGTAAACCGAGTGATATTGGAAAAAAAAAAAAAACAATAATGGATTAGGTAAGGTGCATGATGAAGCCCACTGATAGGATTTGGAAGAATCATGGTGCCAATTATAACCGTGCTCATCCCTTTTCCATCAAATTTGTTTTAGCACGAAACAACATGTCACCATCAGCATCGCAAGCTCGGGGGTTGAGACTGCCAAAAGGGGCTACCACTCAGGCAAACATGCCAAACACGAGCCACAGAGCTGGTTGTGGCCCAGATTGTGAGCTGTTGGTGCAAACAAGCTGTTTAACCAAAGATAACTAAAACTGAACTCATGCATACAATGTTGAAAATACTTAAGTAACTCTATATTTGCAATTCACATAATTTAGCCAAATTCACGAAATTACCTGAAACCAATCTTCGGTGATTGACTTGACCATGCAATGACCAGGAGAGATAGTTGTTACTAATTCACAATGAAGCCGTGTATGGTCGACTTGACAATGTAGTAAGTAGTGCAACAAACTTAGAATGAAAACAATTGTGAACCAGATGATATCAGTGTCGTGAAATGGTGAGATATGGTGCTGAGAAATGGTGCTTTAATTTTCCTCCCACATCTGCAGAAGGACATTCTAGCGGCCACATAGTGGATTCAGCGTAAAGCAACTCTGTGGCATTGATCCCAGGCCTACATAGATTAAAGTATGAGGAGCGGTTGAAAGAGACAGGGATTTATAAATCACAAAAGGAGGTGATTACAAGGACATTGATAGAGATGTTGAAGATAATGAAGGTTATAAATGAAACAAGTGAAGAGGATTGAAGGGTATAAACAAAAATAAGTCTTCCTAACAATCCTCTCGAGGAAGTTCAGTTCCTCAAATGCCCAGGTCTCACTGCCAGCCATGATCTTTACTGGGCAAGCCACATTCCCAAGTTGGCCTCCAAAGCCAGCCACCACCTGGGCATCCTCCGTCGTACAAAGTCTTTTCTTGGCACACCTGAACTCCTATCCACCTGCAAGGCTTTCATCCACAGCTTGTCATCGCAGACAGATCAGTGATCTCTGTCTTCTGCTGCTTTCTTTCTGGCCTTGCACCCTCTGCTCTTCCCAAGTTTTGTTCCACCAGGTCTGCAGAGCATACACGGTCCACCATTAACCCTGTTCTAGTTAAAATACCTAAATCCAGAACAATTGCTCACCTCCACTCATTTGGTCCTCTTCTTTTTTTTTCATGCCTGGAGAAACAACTTCCACATTCTCCTCAC
Organism: Eptatretus burgeri; assembly: GCF_056783735.1. NCBI lineage: Eukaryota > Metazoa > Chordata > Myxini > Myxiniformes > Myxinidae > Eptatretus > Eptatretus burgeri. The sequence goes on along the minus strand of NC_140968.1, from coordinate 27,422,285 downwards.
TCTTATCATTCCCTCCAGGTCTTCAAGGCAGCTGCTCCTCACCACCATCTCAGATCGTCCCTAATCCAAAACCATGATCTTTTCGACCCTCATTAACCTTACCCTTTTCAACAAAATCAAATAATTTCGGCCTTGTCACTTACCCAACCTATCCACGAGCTTTCGGCTGAATCTGTCCATAACATTTTGAGACATTGTGCTATAGTTTATATAGTTTTGATTCTTTCACACAATAGTGAAAAATCACTTTTTAAATTCTTGGAGCCGGATTCAGATCAGGATCTTCACCAAAATCTAATCAGCTCGTCCTTGTCACACACAGACCCTACCCACCAAATTTCATCCAGATCCGTCCACATCTTTTTGAGATATCGTGCACACAAAACAAACAAACAAGATGAAGACATTGTGCAGAGCACGACATTTGCAAAATCGATAAAACAAATTTGACCTCAAAAATAATTGGTGGTTGAATTCAATGACCAAATATGCAACTCCTCTTCACATTTCAAGCGAATCGGATGAAAATTGACAATTTTAGAAATTCGGCCTATGTTGACCTTTTGGCCTATGTTGACCTCTAAAATAATTGATGGTTGAATTCAGTGACATGAAATATAAATTCTCTTCAAATTTCAAGTCAATGAGATAAAAATTGAGGATTTTATAAATACCACCTGAGTTGTTGACCTTTGGCCTATGTTGACCTTTTGACCAAAAAAAAAATGATAGACTTCTTGTTTATGACGAACTTCACCACATGGTGAAGTTTCATGAAGATCAGTTTGAAATTGTGACTGAGAGGTGATAAACATAAAAATAAAAAAACCAATGTGACCCGTATCTTGCCAAAAGGTGACCACGTGTGACTTCTTTAAGGTCACACTGAGGTGAACAGAGCTGCTCTCCACCAGGAGCGACTCCTTTAGGAATATCTGCCTAGGAGAGATTCCAATGAGAATCGTTCTACAGAGTAACCATGAAAAATATGCGTTTGCCTCATAACGTCACCAAATGACGTCATAATGTCTCAAGCTTGACATATCTAGAAAGCACTCATCGAGGTGTTCAATTTGAGGTATGACACGATAAGGTTCCTAAAACTTGAAAATTTGACCTTGGGGTCAAATATGTTTGACCTCAGGCGCTAACCATGAAGGTCAAGGCCAATCGCCACCAAAAACTAATCAGCTGAGCGCCAGACCATATACTACATTCCCATAAAGTTTGGAGATGATTCGATTAAAATTACTCAAAAAATAAGGGTTTCGTCGACCTCCATGATTTACCGCAAAGTGACCTTGACCTTTGACCTTGACTTTGACCTTTATGTGTGCTGAAGGGTATTGTAATAATACTACGATATGTGTACCCACAAGAGTTTCCGATGAGAATTGTGCTCTACAGAGTGATATAAAGGTGAAAAATCCAATGATTACAGACAAACAAACAAAAAAAACTTACCAACTAACAGATCTTGCAAAAACTTCGTTTTGGCAAGATAACAAACAGACAGAACAAGCTGGTAGGTGGCCATGGGTCGCAGAGCATCCGATGACCTTTGACCCCTGATCTGAGTTAATCTAGTAAATTGAAATTGAAAGTTAATCTACGAAATTGCAATTGAATCGGTTAACCCGTGTATGAACAAGGGGGCCTTAAATGGTCATTTTGCCCGAACAATGCACTCATTGACCTTTGACCCCTGACTTAGCCGAGATAGGTCAATATATCCTGAAGCAAAGTTGTAGTACCCATTGAGTAAATACTCTGTACCTATGAACTTTCATTCGTATCGGTTAACCCATGTAGGAGCAAGGGGGATTTGAATGGTCATTTTTCCCGAAAAATGCTCTCATTGACCTTTGACCCCTGACCTATTCGAGATCGGTCATTGTGCAAATGAGCAAAGTTGTAGTACTCATTACGGTCTCTAAGCATGTAAAGATTCATTTGATTCAGTTCAACCGTCTTGGAGTTAGTGTACTTTGAATTTTCAGCGGGAATGCTCAATGGCCCTCGGACACCCAAGTTGAGAGGGTTACCATTTGGAAACGATAAGATATGGATGGATGTCATATAGCAATGGTTCATATATGGATGGATGTCATATAGCAAAGAAAAAATGGATGTCATTTTGCGGATAGAGAATCACCTTAAGATTATGTATACCAAATCTCAATAAGTTCCATCTACTGATAACTACTCGGTATCAATTTGAATGGTCAGGTCAGGTATGGGAGCATGTGCCAGAACAGCACGTCGCTGCGTCCACTTTCCGCCGGTACTCCAGGGGCCTCCGTCTGGCCATCCCCCAGGCAGATGCCAGGCCCATCCCCATCTCCTTGAGATGATGGTCAACCTGTTGCAACCATGAGGCACGTGGTCGACCCACTGGCCTCCTCCACTCATGAGACTCCCTCGCTGAGAGAATCTGGTGAGCAGGATCAGAGTCAGGAAAACGAGCCACATGTCCATACAGCCGCAACTGACGCTCACGGACTATGCAGGTAACAAATCTCATCCGAGTCTCTCTCAGCAACCGCTCGTTGGACACAAAATCCGACCAGCGATAGCCAAGGATTCTCCGAAGAGACCTGGTACCAAAGGAATTAAGTCTCCGTCTCAGATCCTTGGTCAGAGTCCAAGTCTCGCACCCATAGAGCAAGACTGGAAGTACCAAGGACCTGAAGACTCGGACTTTCGTCCTCCCACACAGGTACCGGCAGCGCCACACCCCATGATCCAGTGAATCCATGACTCCCCAGGCCCGACCCAGACGTCTATTGACCTCTGACTCGCAGCCAGCAGAGACATGAATATCACTGCCAAGGTAAGTGAATCTCTCCACGACCTCAACATCCTCACCACAAACAGACACAGACAGGACAGCAGCATCCAAGATGTCACCGAAAGCCTGGATCTTAGTTTTGACCCAAGAAACCCGTAATCCCAACGGCTCCGACTCCTCATTCAGCACCTCGAGGGCCCCCAAGAGGATGTCTAAAGTCTCCGCAAAGATGACTGCATCATCTGCAAAGTCAAGGTCCGAGATCTTGACATTCCCAAATGACGCACCGCAACTTGATCTCTCCGACATCCTCCCTAGAATCCAGTCCATACAAGTGCTGAAAAGTGTGGGGGCAAGTACACATCCCTGACGAACTCCAGTAACAACTGGAAATAAGTCAGAGATGGTACCACCACACTTCACAGCACTCTCAGTACCAGAGTAGAGTTCAGACATCAGATCGATCAGTTTTGGTGGCACCCCACGAAGACCAAGAATCCTCCAGAGGACATCCCGATTCACTGAATCAAACGCTTTACAGAGATCAACATAGGCTGCAAGCAGCTCCTGCCGAAACTCTCGTCTGCGTTCGGTGAGGACACGAAGTGCAAGGATACGGTCAATCGTTGACCTCTTTGGTGTAAAGCCTGACTGCTCTGGACGCTGGTGCTCAAGCAGATGGTGGCGAACCCTATCGAGAATTATCCGAGCAAAGACCTTGTCCGGCACTGAGAGCAGCGTCACCCCTCGGTAGTTGTTGCAGTCTTGGCGATCACCCTTCCCTTTCCAGAGAGGGACAACAAGGCCCCTCTTCCAGTCAGTTGGGATGATGCCTGTGTTCCAGGCAGAGCACAAAACTGCATGCAACGACACGAGTGCAGCATTTCCACCAGCCTTGAGAAGTTCAGCATTGATGCCACAGATCCCTGGAGCTTTGCCCCGTTTCAACTGGTTCACCGCAGCCCGTGTTTCCACAAGCGTAGGTGGACCACAGTCGATTCGAGGGTCAGCAACAGGGATTGTAACACCCTTGACGTCCAACTCGACAGTTGGGGGATCAGCCTGGTACAACCGCTCAAAGTAACCGGCCCAGCGGGCCTTCACTTCAGACTCCTCTGTCAAGAGCCTACCACTCTCTGCTCGAACTGCAGTGCTCCGAGGGATGGGCTTGGATGAACGTAATGCGCGAATTCCCCTGTAAGCGGGACAAGAATCACCTGTCCACAGGTGATGCTCTACCCCCTCACAGATTCCTCGCACATAGGCCTCCTTGTCCACCCTCAGTGCATGTACAGTTTTACGCCTCAGCTCCCTGAACAGCTCGGCTCTGCCATTGAGCCTGGCCGTGCGACTCTGGTCAATGGTATCCAGTGTCCCTTGAGAGACAAAATTCTTCTTTGCCCTGCGGTGAGCTCCAAGGCATCCACCGGCAACATCAAGGACGGTGGTCTTGAAGGCGCTCCACAACTCTTCAGGACCCCCCAAAGCACCCAGACCCCCCAAGTGTCCACTCAGCCTGTTCGCAAACTCCTCAGCTATTCTCTCATCCCTGAGCTTGGAAACATCCAGCCTCGGCTGGGATGGTACCATTCTCCAGGATTTAAGGTGCAGCTTTAGAGTTGCTACAACAAGCCTGTGGTCAGTATTGAGGAACTGAGCACTCCGGTAGACCCTGCAGTTCTGGATCATCCTCCAACGACCGTCAATGAGGACATGGTCAATCTTCTTTGCCACACCGCCAGCGTTGGAATACCAAGTCCAGCGATGAGCTTGTGGGCGCTGAAACCATGAACCAGCCACCCTAAGTCCATGACTTCTTGCAAAGTCAAGGAACTTAGTGCCATTCTGGTTCATAGTTCCTGACCCATGGGGACCAACACCAATTTGAATGGAAAGTACCGAAAATGCGGTTTGATATCGGAAATCCCCAAAGTTCGAGGGGTGCTGTGGGTGAACAAAGATACAAATCGAAAATCCGGCTTGACTGTTTGTGCACAATGCATTCCAGACGATTAGTGTGAATTTTCATGACCATCCGACCATAACCCTAGGAGTAGCATTTGGCGCGAAGGCACCTCCAGCTCTCGCATGTTATTGATTTTTGCCCTTTCACCCCTGACCTAAGCAATATCGGTCAATATGTCCTGAGGCAAAGTTGTAGTACTCATTGCGTGCTATGAACCTGCAAAGTTTCATTCGGATCGATGCACTCACCTGGTCGCTAGGGGCTTTCAATTTTCGCCAATTTTCGGGCATACCCCATTTGTAGGGGTGCTGCGGGTAAACTATTCCATATATCACAAAAACCGGAATATATTTGGTAGAGCATCACCTGTAGATCATTCGTGCCAAATTTCATAACCCTATGTGGGATAATGGCTTTCGGAATTGATTTTGCGTGAACGGTACCAATTTTGAAGGTTTTTCGGCTGTTGCTAGGGAACCAAAGCATCCCGAACAACCATCACAATTTTCAAAGCACGAGGTCATAAGATGTACCTACCACTCGAGTTTGGTCAAAATTGGCCCACGTTTACCACCAATTATGCTGATGACAAACGAACAAACATCCAAACAAACAGACAGAATTACTGACAATAAGGGTCACCTATTTCGGCGACCCAACAAGCCGGTAGGCGACATGGGTGGTCGTTATATAATTGCATACTCGTCATACAATTTTTGACGGATTGGGCTGAAAATTTTTGACAAAGACATTGATTATAGTGCGCATAAAAGCGCAGAGGCCGAAATTAATATTTTATGATTTTTCAAAAATTTCAAAGTCCCGTTGCTTGGCAACAGTGGCATCCATAGCAACGGTGCTCAAAAGCATACAACTAGATCCTGGTATGAACCTACCAGCCAAGTTTCATGAAAATCGGTTGACTCCTCTGGCCTCCAGAGCTGTCCATTACATACATACAGACAGACAGACGGAAAATCTGAGAATAACGGTAGTCTCGCGACCACCCAATAACGCACGCAACCAACCAATAGAGTGGAAAAATCTTCGTTTTTCTCAAGAAGAAAGATGTCGTGCACGTAATTTGCGAAATTCATAAAACAAGTTTGACCTTCAAAAGAATTGGTGGTTGAATTCAATGACCAAATATGCAAATCCTCTTCAAATTGCAAGTCAATCAGATGAAAATTGTCAATTTTAGAAATTTGGCAAATGTTGACTTTTTGGCCTATGTTGAACTTTTGGCCTATGTTGGCCTCAAAAATACTTGTTCATCAAATTCAGTGACCAGACATCTAGACATGCAAATAGTCTTCGAATTTCAAGTCAATAAGATGAAAATTGAAGATTTTAGAAATCTCACCGAAGTCGCTGACTTTTGGTCTATGTGCTTGACCTCGTCGATGACCCCCGTTAATCCACCCCAAACCCACCTTCAAATTCCCTGCTTTCCTTCCTGAAAGTCCCTGTAATGTCCATCTTGTATACCCCGTGTTCCCTGCCCCCATCCCTCTCCCTTCCACAGGTCTCCTAATGTCTCTGTTCCCCACTGTTTTTGTCCTTCCCACTTCCGCCCCTCTTGTCTCATGCCCCCCTTGCTATGCGTTTTGTGTTAGGTCTCATACGAGCCTCGTCAAGGTATACAAAAAAAAAAAAATGTTGACCTTATGATCTATGTTGAACTAAAAATATTTGGTTGAATTCAATGAATTTCTCATCAAATTTCATGTCAATTGGATGAAAATTGAGGATTTCAGAAATTTGACAAAGTTGTTGACCTTTTTAGCTCAAAGACAATAGGCTTTTTGCTTATGATGAACTCTACCATGTTGTGAAGTTTTGTGCAGATCAGTTTAAAATTGTGACCTATAGGTGATTGACAAACAAACAAACAGACAGACAGAGACAGACAAAATAACACACAAGACCAACCAATATGCTTGAAAAATCTATGACCTCCACAAGTAACAAACAGACGACCATGGGTGAAAAATATAATCTCCTTCAACTTTCGGTGGCGGAGGTAAAAACTAGGACTGCTTTACCTTTACCTTTATAAAACCTAAAACGTTTAAAACTCTTCTCTAGAACGGCTGGACAGATCGAGGGAAAACTTCACACATGTTCCCCAACCCTTGGGGATAGTGTTCACGAGTAATTTAATTGATAGGTCATATGGTCTGGCAGCCATGTTGGATTGAAGGAAAATCTTTAAAAAAAAATTATTTTTCTTGAACTGCTTAATCAGCGGGATACAAAAGGTAAACTAATCAGCATGGCGGAGGTATACGCTCTCCTAAGTGTTGTTATCTTCATGTTCCTTTTTAGAAATTTCAATGAACCATTAAATGTGAAATCTACCACGTTGTGTAATTAAATGTTAACTCTATGATTCTGGTACGAATTGTTCTAAAGACTATGAATGTAGGTCTGCTTTAGCACAGAAGCCTTAAAGCAAAGTTTAGCAAAGTATTGATAAATTAGGATTCATCAAGACTCTGGGTAGTTTAATTAAAATTCATTATTTAAAGGGCATGTTAGTCTAACACAATGGAGGAACTGTACGGCTGTCAGAACAAGCCTGTTGGGTAAAAAGTTTCATTTGAGTCCATTAAGTTTAAATGTAAGATATATCTATCTATCTATCTCTCTCTCTCTCTCTCTCTCTCTCTCTCTCTCTCTCTCTCTCTCTCTCTCTCTCCCTCTCTCTCTCTCTCTCTGTCTCTGTCTCTGTCTCTCTCTCTCTCTCTCTCTCTCTCTCTCTCTCTCTCTCTCTCTCTCTCTCTCTCTCTCTCTCTCTCTCTCTCTCTCTCTCTCTCTCTCTCTCTCTCTCTCTCTCTCTCTCTCTCTCTTTCTCTCTGTCTCTCTCTCTCTGTCTCTCTCTCTCTCTCTCTCTCTCTCTCTCTCTCTCTCTCTCTCTCTCTGTCTCTCTGTCTCTCTGTCTCTCTGTCTCTCTGTCTCTCTGTCTCTCTGTCTCTCTGTCTCTCTGCCTCTCTCTCTGTCTCTCTCTGTCTCTGTCTCTCTCTCTCTCTCTCTCTCTCTCTCTCTCTCTCTCTCTCTCTCTCTCTCTCTCTCTCTCTCTCTCTCTCTCTCTGTCTCTCTGTCTCTCTGTCTCTCTGTCTCTCTCTCTGTCTCTGTCTCTGTCTCTGTCTCTGTCTCTCTCTCTCTCTCTCTCTCTCTCTCTCTCTCTCTCTCTCTCTCTCTCTCTCTCTCTCTCTCTCTCTCTCGTGTGTCATGTACATCAGAGAATGTGAAAGTTTCCATTATAAAATCTGCTCTTGGATAACTTTTGCTGAAGCTTGTTGAAAGGGCACGAAAAACGAGTTACAATCAAAGCACAGTATGTACATATTATGCTGCATTTTGTCGATGTGATGACATTCGTGAACTAGAACAGCACTCGGTGGAGCGTGTACCTCTGCCGGGCCAGATCTGAATCCTGACCTGTACCAAAATCGACACAACTAATCCACCAAGTTTTGTCGTAAATAGTCCACACTGTTTTGAGATAACATGTTACATATCATTTTTGATCCTGGTGTTGGCTGAACGGTTGAGCTGGCTGGCTTGATATCTTAGGCTGGCAAAAGATCTTAGCATCCTGAGTTCAAGCCCCTGTCATTCTGTTAAAAGAACACCAGGTGGGTTGACTCATGATGACAGCCTGTCATCCTTCTGAGGTTGGCAAAATGAGTACCAGCTTACTGGGGTAGTAAAGCCATTCAAGTAACATGTGCCAGACTGGTGACTCGTTCAGAACTGTACTCCTTTGCAAATGAAACTACCTTGGTAGCCCTATGCAACTCACATTGTGACATGAATGGTTATCGTGTGTCGTCTTTGGTCCCATCTTTCAATGGTTAAGAATCAGTTTGAAAAATATGAAACGCTCACCTATCCGGATCTTCAACAAAATCGAATCATTCCGTCCTTGTGACACACTCAACCTGACCACCAAGGTTCGTCTGAATGCATCCTCAATTTTTTGTACAAACAGACAGACAAACAGGAGTGAAAACATCACATCCGTCCACCTTCGTTGGCGGAGGTAACAAAAGAAGTAAAAAAAAAAATAAAAAAATTGCTTGGCAGATAAATTGCATGTCTAAAATCGATGGAAGAAAATGACACTTTTGTGGAATTTTTACCCTTGAACTCTTTGGTACTTCGACATAGTGCACCGAGTGTGCAGAATCTGCAAAAACTGTATGCATAGATCACAAAGGGAGAATCAATCATAGATAGGTTCATTGCAGCATTTTGACAGCATGTAAAATAGGGATCCAGAAGAGTTTGGAGCTGTAGAAAGACACACTGGGGAAGGCGTAAGGATGGCAAGCAGCGATGGATATGTGGAATTATGAGAAACTGAACACACCCAGTGATTCTGGCCTCATTTTCGCCAAGTAATCCTATTTTGTCAGGTGCCAAAGACAAGGCGGCTTCAGCGCACCCGGGAACTGTCAAACTCTGCTGTCTGAGCCTGAGATGAAGTTTTGTTGGTTCATGTCATGGAGCTCACGACGAGACGACTGACAAGGCCATGGAAATACAGCAAAATGGCAAATTTGTCAGATGAATTGGTAGCTTTACAAACTTGATCGGTTATTGACGCATTAAGTGCCCTACTTGGTGATGATACTTACATTTGACTCATATTGCACTACAATGTACAATGTACAGGGTGATTAAAAAAAATATATATTTATGGAGCCATTAAAATATTTATACTTTTCGAACAAATAAAGCTCGGAGTCTGGAATTTTGCATAAACATCTATAAAGATCAGAGATTCATACTCTATTGAAGAACATGTTCGAAGAGCCCTCCTCTGTGTGTCATCACATGTCGTAGTAGGCAAGTGGTGCAATTCTGCACTACGGCTTGCAGGGTACCCCTGAAAATGGAATGGCTACCCCTCGTTCTGTGGCTACCTGCAGGTTTCCCAACGTGTGTTGATTTGACTCGAATACCTTGTCGTTTAAGTATCCCCACTGGAGAGAGTCACATGGATTGAGATCAGGGTACATTGGTTGCCATGCCAACCCACCATGATGGTTGTCAGGGAATGTGTTTGACAACACTGGTACCGAAGGTCTCGTGTAAAAAAGAAAAGAAAAATCCAACAAAACGTTTTGTTAATTACTAAGTAATCGTAGTAATTATGGCACAGTGAAATCAATTATATTGCATTTTGGGTCACTTGACTTGCCATTTCTTTGTTCATTGTTTAAGTTAATTATGAATGAACAATATTTTGAGCTTGGCTTTTGGCTTGCATATCATTGTATAACCTCGTGCTGTTGAATATAAAGCGCACTCACAACACACATCATTAAATGTATAAAGCTCATGTTTATGATGTACAGCAAGACCCTGACATTTGTGGGGGAACACCTTCGTGAAAATGCCACGAATGGCGAATCCGTGAATGTCGGGGCATTGTTTCAATGGGGGAAAGGGGGATAAGTTTCCGGCAGTTGGTGACTCACACGGGAAAATAAAAAAATTTTTACGAACACGAATGGACATGATTACAGTTTCTTTAACTAGTACACATATTAAATGAATGGCAAGCGTCTTGTATAAACAGGCGAGCATTGGGTGGCTTTGACACCATCTCAGGTTGAAATTTAAATTTTTTTTAAAATCATTTGTTAATTTCAACTTCACGACACCAATAGTATACCCCAATAGAAAATTTGCCGTTATATTGTGTTCCATTGTCAACCTTGTTGATGTGGAAAGTGAATGGTTTTATGATTGTTTTGGACTAACATGGGTCCATTAATAAAATTCAGGTTGGTTGCCGGGGTGGCCACCTTGGGGAACTCCTGTAATTTACAATAATTCAAGATGGCCGCTACAGGTCAGACGATGGGGCTGTTTTTAATCGGTCAACATATAATCCTGTGTAATACCTCTTTTCCATATGATTTTTACATGAGGAATTCAATTTTGGGGTTATTTTTTTACGTTCAGGAATAAATAAAGGTTCACATGAAAACACCAATGCAAAAGTGAAGTCATGAATGGGTCACAACAGTATGTTGATAATCAGAAAGCATACACATTGTCATGTCATCATATTGGACATCTTAGGAACAGAGGACATAGAGCCGAGTAGACAACTTAAGTATTGTTCACTCCCATTCATTGTACTCGTCCCCTTCCGTATCCTCGTCTCTTTCCAGTTCTGCTTCGACACTCCCTTCTTCCACTTCACTTTCACTGTCCTCCACAGTCTTGTGTGTGTTGAAGCACTTGTCACTGCAACCACAAGTGCAGTATAGTGTGCAGGAGATCTTTGCATGGTGACAACTGCAACTTGCAGTACTGCCGGCCTTCCCCTCTGCTTTGCATCCACACCGCACAACATCCATGAGGTCCAAAGGGGCTGGTGGAGTAGCAGAAGTTGCTGGCACTGGGATTCCATCTGTGATGTCCCATCCATATTTTGTAATGTCAAGTTCAGGTGGGGCCTGCTGATCAGCTGATTTTGCAAGTACTGTCTGTAGATGTGCACGCAAAATATGTAGGAAGAGATTGATCTCAGTTGGAGGTAATGCCATGAGCTTGAGGGGCTTGCCAGACTTCCTTGTGTACATATAGTACCTCATCTCACTCATCGTGGTACCTTCTGGCTGACCATACAGGGCACAGAAGAATGTCCGCCGTGCTTCCATGAGCTGTTCATGGCTTGCGTTCAGCTCACCAAGTGCGGAATACAAACCAGGGAAGTTGCCAGCTCTCAGTGTCTTCAGGGCTGACACTTTGCCCTTGCCGTATGGGTATGACGTGGTATCTGAGCCAGTGATGTAGTGCATTCCCAAAAGCTGCAGACACTTGAGGCCAAGCTGGTCACAGGTGGTGTTGATATCCCAAATTGCTCCATCCCACCTTTCCATCTGCACTGTGGCCTGGATGTTTCGCTGGTAAACCCAGTAAACCATCAATACAAAAACATCAGTGTCATCAGAGAGGATACGTATCACTCTTGCATTACATTCAGCAGCCATGATCAGGTGTGAGATCATTGTAATGTTTGCTTCATCATGGTTGAACGCATTCTACTCAAACCCATGAATTGGTGGAGAAGCTGAGCATTGTCACCGAGAAAATGAGCAGCGGATTTCCTGAATCTCAGGACCTCATCATATGACGTTGTGAACCCATGTTCATGAAGGAGCTTTAGAAGATCAGAACTGCCATGGCGGTGCAGTAGTTTGACAGCCAGTCCTAATGTTGTCTGATTTCTGGTACCTGTAACATGACTTTGAATTGACTGGCTCAGGCTTAGAGATTTCTTGGTCATTTCACCACCAGACACTAAGTCTGAAATCAACCTCATTAAAGTTGGGCTTGTTGCCTTGATTGTGTTGGCTTGTGTAAATTCTGAGAGGTCATAATTGGCACTGTTGTACTTGACTGAGCGTGCCTCCTTCTTGATCTTCCTTACCACAGAATCAATACTCCTCTCATCTGCATCATCCACTTTAACCATTTTCAGATGGTTAGCAATGGACTCACGGAAACCAACAATGGTAGCACATCCATCTACCCGAACTAACATAACGTCCTTACTCATGCAGTCTGTTAGTTTGGTAAACATATCACGTCGAGTGAGTTTGCCACCAAGATCACAGTACAGGGAATGCAGTTCAACGCTATTCCACATCTTTGACCGGTCATAATTCATGCGCTCTATGACGTTCTATAGGGCACTTTCTTCTGCAACACCAGTTGGCAAATCAGCATATTTCGGGACTGTCATGAAACTGTTATAACAGCGTACATGGTATTTGCACTCAGCCGCAGGGAGATCAACCAAATATCCAATATGTAACTTGACCGTTCTGGCTACTTCATCATTACGTTGCTCAGCAGCATTAATGATGGCATCTTTCATCGTTGGGATGGGATTACCTTCCTTGTCAAAACGTTCTTTAGTCATGCACTGACGAACACGATCCCATCTTTCTGGATGTTTGTCATCAACAGGTTAACATTCTTTGCCACAAAAAATGCAGTCACGTTTGTAAACAAACGCACCACTGCCTGTTGCCTGTGTGCGAGATCTTGTTGTCACTGTAACACAATCATCTTCAGCTTTTCTTTTCTGTGATTTACGAAGTCTCTCAATTTTTTGTTTTGATGTGCAAGTACAGTAGCATCCTTTGTGACATTCTATGCGAACAGCATCACCACTACCATCAACATTGTCCTGTAGTTTTGCACGTAGCTCTTCATCTCCACAGGCTTTGGCACAGGAGATCAATGTCTTGATCCCTTGATCAGCGAATTTCTTCAATTCCCCTCCACCATGACACACGGGAAGAATGCACCTTGAATCAGCCATATCTGTAAAAACAAAACAATGAATTAGTAACTCGCATTAATGTCGTATGTGAGCGTCCAGTTGTCAGAATAGTGACCTTGTTGTCATTCAAAATGTATCTCACACGGCAAACAATTTCCAGGAACTCGAACATTGACCTCAAATTTACTTCTAATCACAAAAATAAGGTTAAATATCGATTCCTCGTGCCAAAATTATATGGAAAAGATGTCTCATGTGTAATTTAAAGTTCATTACCTAAAAAGTTATATTTTCAGCCCGGTCGATGACGGCCGTCTTGTATTTGCACAAAAATAACAGATTTCCCCATGGTTGCCATCCGGGTAACCAAGCTTAATTTTGTCTATGCATGCCTGTGAACAAGAAACCACCATAAAACCATACACTTTTGAGGACAACAAGGTTACTTCTCTGGCAAATAGACTTCAAAGAAACCTCCATGCCAAATATCAGCATCCGAGTCCACATATTAAATTAATGGCAAGCTTCTAAAAAATAACTTGCACCAAAAACTTTAACGTTAATGTGCTACAAAAAAAGTTAAGTTCAAAACAGGTCAAAAATTTAAAACATTTGAATTTATTTTTTTTATTTCAACTTCACTACATCAATAGTATACCCCAAAGGAACATCCATGCCAAATAGCATCCGAGTCCACATATTAAATGAATGGCAAGCTTCTAAATAACTTGCACCAAAAACTTTAACATTTTCACCCTCACGCTGGGGGTTTCGCTATAGCTCTCTGTTCTTCGAACAGGCGAGCTAAAAATGCTTAAAATATTAAAAATAAAAACAACAGCAGGTACTGTTTCCAATTTTTGGCTCACCTGGGATGCAATTCCAGGGAGCTTATGAGATGGCGCGTCATCCCTCTGTCCGTAAATACTTGCAACTTCCCCAAAACTGCGAATGGGGTTTTCACCAAACTTGGCCAATATAAAATGATATTTGGGATGTTGTAACTCAAGTTTGTTCTTTACTGCCTGGTAACTCTTCACTTGAGGGACAAAATTGTTGTGGAACCGATCCATGAAGATGGCAGCAGTTACCCATGCCTTTATGTTGGCCCTCCAAAATACGGGCAGAGTGTACTTATTTTTTCCCGCAAGAGCACCTGTGTTCAGGAAATGGTACACCATCGGTGTGATCATGCAGTCCCCTTTTGTGTTGGCACAGAGGAGATGAGATACCCGGTCCTTTGCAACCTTGAACCCCACTGCTGTCCTCTCACTTTGAGATGAAAGTTCTCGTGGGCGTTTTTTTTCCAGAACAGGCCGGTCTCATCTCCAGTGAAGACCTGCTATGGTACATACTCCTTCTCCTTGATGAGTTGCGTAAGTCAATCATGGAAAGTTTCAGCTACCTCGTGGTTTGCTGAGGCATGCTCGTCTGTGAGCTTCACATTGTGGAGACCGTGCCACTACTTAAAGCGGTCAAACCATCTCTTGCTGGCTTGGAAGGGACTGCAGCCACTCATACCCGCATCACTCATGTTTGCAGCACCACCCACGCCAACCAGATGATTGTACATGCGCTTTACCTTTTCACGAATCAGAGGTCCACTTCAAGGTACGTTCTTCTGGGCACTGTCCTCAAACCACACAATCAATGCCTTCTCCATTGTTTCTACCTGAACGTCCATAATCTGTGTAACCACTTTGGTGCTGTGTATTGTGCTAGCCGTGACACTTTTGCAAATGACCTTACTCATTTTTTAATGTAACAGACAGTTAACTCGTTCACGCCATAATGACTGTCCACAGAGGCTGCACTATCACCTTTTGACAGTCGGTCTAGTAGCTCCACGTTCTTGCTCAGGTTCATGATTTTTTTTCTGCCTTTTTGGAGCAGATGCATCTCCTGCACTATTCTTGCGCATCAGACGTATGATCGAACATTCAGCACAAAAAGTCCATGAGCGCGATGAATTACAGGTCAAGGCAGTGGGACGAGAAGAAGGAAGACACAGGACACGCTGCACATAAGTCGCCATGCAGGGTGTTGTGGGTAGATGGAGGAGGGGTGGGTAATATTACCATTGTTTGTGGGGATGGTGGTGGGAGATGGTTATATGTGTGCGTAGAGCTGCTTTATGCGTGGCTGATGTTTTGGAGCTGCTTTATGCGTGGCTGGTGGAAGATTGTTTTAGAGCTGTTTTTATGCATATGGCTGGTGGGAGCTGGTGTATGCGTGGCCAGAGGTGGTTTGTGCCTGGCTGGAGGTGGTTTATGCATATGTAGAGCTGCTTTATGCAAATGCCTGGTGGGAGTTGGTTTACGCGTGCCCGGAGGTGGTTTATGCGTGGCCGGAGGTGGTTTATGCGTGGGCGGAGGTGGTTTATGTGTGGCTGGAGGTGGTTTATGCATGTGTAGAGCTGCTTTATGCATGCGGCTTGTGGGAGGTGGTTTATGCGTGGCCGGAGGTGGTTTATGCATGTGTAGAGCTGATTTATGCATGCGGCTTGTGGGAGTTGGTTTATGCGTGGCCGGAGGTGGTTTATGCGTGGCTGGAGGTGGTTTATGCGTGGCCGGAGGTGGTTTATGCATGTGTAGAGCTGATTTATGCATGCGGCTTGTGGGAGTTGGTTTATGCGTGGCTGGAGGTGGTTTATGCGTGGCTGGAGGTGGTTTATGCGTGGCTGGAGGTGGTTTATGCGTGGCTGGAGGTGGTTTATGCATGTGTAGAGCTGATTTATGCATGCGGCTTGTGGGAGTTGGTTTATGCGTGGCTGGAGGTGGTTTATGCGTGGCTGGAGGTGGTTTATGCGTGGCCGGAGGTGGTTTATGCGTGGCTGGAGGTGGTTTATGCGTGGCCGGAGGTGGTTTATGCGTGGCCGGAGGTGGTTTATGCATGTGTAGAGCTGATTTATGCATGCGGATTGTGGGAGGTGGTTTATGTGTGGCTGGAGGTGGTTTATGCATGTGTAGAGCTGCTTTATGCATGCGGCTTGTGGGAGGTGGTTTATGCGTGGCCGGAGGTGGTTTATGCATGGCCGGAGGTGGTTTATGCATGTGTAGAGCTGATTTATGCATGCGGCTTGTGGGAGTTGGTTTATGCGTGGCCGGAGGTGGTTTATGCGTGGCTGGAGGTGGTTTATGCGTGGCCGGAGGTGGTTTATGCATGTGTAGAGCTGATTTATGCATGCGGCTTGTGGGAGTTGGTTTATGCGTGGCTGGAGGTGGTTTATGCGTGGCTGGAGGTGGTTTATGCGTGGCTGGAGGTGGTTTATGCGTGGCTGGAGGTGGTTTATGCATGTGTAGAGCTGATTTATGCATGCGGCTTGTGGGAGTTGGTTTATGCGTGGCTGGAGGTGGTTTATGCGTGGCTGGAGGTGGTTTATGCGTGGCCGGAGGTGGTTTATGCGTGGCTGGAGGTGGTTTATGCGTGGCCGGAGGTGGTTTATGCGTGGCCGGAGGTGGTTTATGCATGTGTAGAGCTGATTTATGCATGCGGATTGTGGGAGTTGGTTTATGCGTGGCTGGAGGTGGTTTATGTGTGACCGGTGATGGTTTATGCGTGGCTGGAGGTGGTTTATGTATGCATCGAGCTGCTTTATGCATGGCTGGAGGGAGAAGGTTGATGCGCTCACTAAAACCGTGAATAGTTGAAGCACAGAGGCCGCAAACGCAGAAGGAGGTCACATTTTATTAACCACGAATGTCGAGGTTTTACAGTACTAGAAAATAACACCTGTGGCTTTGCTGGTGGGAATACTAAGAGGTGGGGGGGGTTAAGGTGAGAGAGTGAGAGAGTGAGAGAGTGAGAGAGTGAGAGAAGAGTAAGAGAAAGAGAGGAGGGGGGGGAGAGGAGGTGGGGTGGTGCAGCTCGGTGGGGAAGGGGAGAGTGAGGAGGGAGAGAGAGAGGTGGGGTGGGTAGCGAGGTAGTTGGTGAGAAAGGAAAGGGGGAGGAGAGCGAGGCCTCACCATACATCAACATACACTCAAGGAGGGAGGGTGTGTGAGGAGGGGGGTGGAAACGAGAGAGTGGGAGGGGGAGAGAGGA
>NC_140968.1:27347664-27400164 GCF_056783735.1 Eptatretus burgeri | reverse complement strand
GAAGAGAGTTGATAAGCTGGGACTGGAGGGAAAAACGGAGACAGAGGAACTGGGAAGACGGGTAGAAAACCACAAGCGCAAGCCGGAAGAACAGTTAGAAGCCAAAGCAAAGTCTGAGTGTGCGGAGATGAGAAAGGAATTGGAAAAGAAAGTTTCTGAGTTACAGAAACACCAAAACAAAGAGAGGGAACTACAAAACGAACTGAGAGTGTTAAAAGAGGAAAGGAAGAGAACGGAAAATGAAACTTTAAGAAACCACACTGTACAGATCGAACAGCTGGAAGCGAAGGCCAGACTAAAGAATGAGGAACAAGAAAGAGTAATGAAGGAAGAACGAATGAGACAGGAGAAAGAAATCAGTCAGTTGAAAGAAATGACGAGATTGCAGAAGGAGGAACAAGAAAGACAGTGGAATAGAAAACTGAAAGAGTATGAATTTGAAACTGAACGACAAAAGGAAAAAAATAGGTTTGAATACGAGGAGAAAGTAAAGGAGCAAGGAATGAAGCAGGAAGGAGAAATCAGGAGATTGAAGGACACAACGAGATTGGAGAGGGAAGAACGAGAGGAACAATGGAATAGAAAACAAAAAGAACATGAATCTGAGGTTGACCAATTGAAAGAAAAGCTGAGGCTGGAGTACGAGATGGACAAAGAACAGCGAATGAAACACAAACAGGAGATTAACCAAATGAAGAAAACCATGAAACTGGAGAAGGAAGGACAGGAGAGGAAACGAGGAAGAGTCGTGAGAGAACAGCGAATGAAACACAGGAAGGAAATGAGCCAATTGAAAGAAACGATGAGATTGGAAAACAAAGAGCAGGAGGAACAGTGGGAAAGAAAACAACAACTCTGAGTGTGAAATTGAACAACTAAAACGGAGGGAGAACGAACAGCTAATGGGGCTCAGAGAGAAAGAACGACTCAGATGGGAAAGGAAAAGGAACCAGGAAGAGACAGAAAAAAGGAACCAGGAGAGAAAATGTATAGACACACGGGAGATAGAAACGATAGAGGGAAGACTGCACGATGAAGACGGGGTAAGTGACGCACACACACACACGGAGGTAGTGGAGGACAATGGGGGTGAGCTCGCGGAGCGTGTAGAGACCCAGTGCGAGCACCTGGATGGCCTCCTCCAGGAACGAGGGGAGGGAGTATGCCCCCTTGAGGCGAGTCACGACCAGGTGAGTTCGGTCGTGCTTTGCGAGGTTGAGGGGACGAGTGCTGTGGACGGGTGCACGGAGAGCTTGGGGGGTATAGAGGCCCCGGAGACCCTTGTGGGGACACGAATCCCCAGTGTAGTTGTCCCTGTGTGTGTGGTGCAAGGCGTGAGTGCGTCCCCGTGTGTGGAAGCGACCCCGTGTGTGAGTGGTGTGGTGGCGATGGTGCTGGAGTGCGTGCTTCCCAGCACGCCGTGTTTGGATGAGGCACCGTGTGTGGATGAGGAACCGTGTGTGGAAGAGGCCGTGTGTGTGAGTGAAACGGCCAGTATGAGTGAGGAACCGCGGGTGAGTGCCCCCGCGTGTGTGGATGAGGCACCGCGGTTGAGTGCCCCCGCGTGTATGAGTGAGGGACGTTGTGTGGAAGAGACCGCGTGTGTGAGTGCCCCCGCGTGTATGAGTGAGGCACGGTGTGTGGATGAGGCACAGCGGTTGAGTGCCCTCGCGTTTGTGGGTGAGGCACCGCGGGTGAGTGCCCCCGCGCGAGTGAATGGAGCACCACGTGTGAGTAGTATGGTTT
The DNA here is from genome assembly GCF_056783735.1 of Eptatretus burgeri. Taxonomy (NCBI): domain Eukaryota; kingdom Metazoa; phylum Chordata; class Myxini; order Myxiniformes; family Myxinidae; genus Eptatretus; species Eptatretus burgeri. The sequence goes on along the minus strand of NC_140968.1, from coordinate 27,398,418 downwards.
GTGTGAGTAGTGAGGCACGCGTGAGTGAACGGCCGTGTGCAAGGTCGCTGTGTGCCAGGGAGACCGTGTGTGTGAGAGAGCGGTATGTGAGGGAGATGTCGGTTGGCATGCGGGAGCACGCAGCCGCATCTCCCGGTGTGAATGTGATGGTGTGGACTGTGTGCGTCGTAACACGCAGGTGTGCGTGGGTGGAATGGAGACGACGACGGCGACAGAGGAGAGAAAGCCGAGTAGCGGCTGTAGTTGTTTCGAGGACCGTGCCGGGTTCACCCAGCAGTGAGCACGCGGTTCGTGCTGTGCAACGCACGAGACCACCACGTGCTCGCTTGCGAGAGTGAAGTCCCGGTCCGGAAACGCACGCGGTGGATTTGCCGATCCCGCGGACGGACAAAGTTTAGGCAGGTAAATGGATTTGGACCGGACGGGTTCTCCACGCGATCGTGTGTGTTAAGCTCCAACGGGCAAAGCACATGTGTTCGCGTGGGGAACCCCTCGAGACGTGTGGCTTGTGTTTTTTTTTTTTATGCGCACGGTGACGCCATGGCTGCACGTGGGGTTGGAATTCGGCAGGAGGGGAATCTCTGCCGGATGGTCCCGTCCAAGGAGGGACGAGGAACACGTGCAGCTGCATGACGTCACGGCCAGGTGCAAAGTGCGCGAGCTCTGAGTTGCCGCGCAGGTGCTGCGCATGGAAAAAAAAAAAAGGAGCAAGCCTCACTTTCAGGTGTACAGGATTCCTGGGCAAGGGGTGAAAGACCCCCTTACCTGGGCACAGGATGGAAACTAGTTAGGGGGAAGGGTTAGCTTAGTTAGACCGACTTCATGGGGCAGGGGTAAGTCCTCATGGAGTCCGTGGAATGGATTAGTTAGAGGGATTGTAGCCAGATTTAGGTTGGGAAATTAAATGATTTATTTGGAGACAGTGACAGACCTGTGGATGTGTAGAGGGGACGTAGCTTAGCTACGTAGTGTTAAAAGGAACGTGCTGTAGTTTAAGGGACGACGTGGGAGCACGAGTTAGTTAGGGGGTGCAGATAGAAGGATGGCAGAGTTCAGTGGTGTGTGTGTTGAAGAGTTGGGAGGTGAGTACTTGTTGAGTGAGTGAGGCCAGCGGGTCTGTGTGAGTGGAGTGAATGGGGAATGCATGGTGCGATGAGTGATTGGGGGGAGGAGTGACTCCCGCCCAAGGGACCCCGGGGTCAGAGTAAAGTGAGTTAGCTGGGTTAGTCAAATTGAAAAATGGAGGTCGTTTTGCTGTTGGTGGGAAAGTAGGCTCGAGACCCATTTGGAGGGGTGCAGGAGCCCTGTTGACGGGCTTGGGAGCGTGGCTGCGAAAGGTGAGTATCGCTGAGTGGGTACCCCGGGCACCAGGCTAGTCGGCCGCGGTAGGCCATGGGCCCATGGGGGGCCGGGATAGAGTAGTGGGCACGGGTGCGCCTGCTTGGTGCGGGGGCCTGGGGCGCCATTAGCCGCGTGGGCAGTGTTGTGGGCACGGGTGACCCTCGGAAAGGGGCCCGGGAGGCCGGCCTGCCACGTGTGCGTTTCAGGGGAGGTGCCATGGGGGCACTCCCGGTGTTAGGGAGCTGGTAGGCTCGGAGGCAGTGTAGTGCCCGGGGGTGCCATAGCGGGAGAATCGGCAGAGGGTCGTGCCTGCCAAAGGGAGCCACGTGTCCCAGCCAGGAGACCGTGTGAGGGCACGGAGAGAAAATTGGGGGGCGAGGCCCGAAATTGTGAGGACACCAACACAGGCGACAGGAATCTGGGTTGTTAGAACCAATAGTTTAAGCGAGAGGCGCTTGTTGAAAGCCCCGGGGTAGTTTAAGAGTTAATGGTTAGGGTAGATTAGGAGATGTACCCCTCCGCACCATCCATCCCCTCGCTGTCGTTGTGGGCCGCTGGACCCACTTGGTGTTAAGATCACCGAACTCTGGGGAGGCCATTCTGAGGCTTGAGTTGGGCCTCGGCACAGGACGTTAGCTCTCCCTTGTTCCCCTCCGGGAAGGGAACGTAGGGGTTGGGAGTAAGGTAGGTGACAGAATAGGTTAGCCGAACAAGGACGATAAAGGGGGTTAGGGGACGATTTATAGTGGGGAAGTAAAAATAAAAAAAAAACAAAAAAATTAAGGGGGCTAAATTGGTTTTTCACAAATTAAGGGAGTGGGTATGTACAGTGACAGGCAAAGGCGATAGGTTGGGAGGGAGACAGGTAGGTAGGTCCGAGCCCGCCTTCCAAGTGGCCAGCACCACCGCACTCCCTCCACCAACCTCCACTGAACGGCAAAGGCTGGCCAGCTTCATCTGCTGGCTGTGTTACTTCAAGGCCTGTGCCGGCCCACTTGATCGGCAGCTGTTGTGTTGCTGCAAGGCCTGTGCCGGCCACTTCGTCTGCAGCTGTGGTACTTCAAGGCCTGTGCCGGCCAGTTCATCTGCTGGCTGTTTTCTTCAAGGCCTGTGCCGGCCAGTTCATCTGCCGGCTGTGTTTGCCTGCAACGGTCTTCTTCTGCGGGCTGTGTTTGCCTGATCACCTTTGCCATGCCATGCCCACTGCCCCTGTTCACCAGCCCCGTTCAATTTTGCTCCCCCCCCCCCCTGTTCATTTCCATGTGCGCCAGGATCAGAAGGCAACAGTTTGCAAGCTGCGAGAACTGCCCTGTTGGCAGCTACAACACGGGCCTGCAGTGGCAGCCCGTGCACCGTGTTTGTGTCCATGCATCCATTCGTTGTGCTCATTGCGTGTGCCACTTGAGCTGGCACGGAGACTGCGTTGTGCAGCCCATGCACCGTTGTGGTTCACTGCGTTCAGTTCAAAAGGGAAGGCCTCGGACTGCGTGTGAGCAGCCAGCCACGTTCCCTGTCACCTGCATTGTTTGAGTCAGAGACTGCATGCGGGCAGCCTGGCTCCCTGCTAACTGCTTTCTTTTTGCAGAGTTCAATGATCCTGGGCCATGGTTTAGTGTAAAATTTGTAAGTTAAGGTAAGATGTACTGTAAATATGAGTGCGCCCCCGGCATGTCTGTCTAGCGCCGGCAATTTTATTTAAGTCGTCCGTGTGAGTGAGTTTGTTTAGATAGTTACGCAGCCCTCAGGTTATTTATTTTGGGGACACGAATACCATGAATGTCGCACTCAGGGATCCGTAGGTAAAGTGTACTAGGGGAAAACTACACATGATGGCACACGAAAATTTGACGACTCGGGACGAGTCTGTAAAAAGGGAAGGGGGTAGTGTTGTGGTTACCAGATTCGCAAACCACCATTCAGGTCCCTTAGGTGAGGTATCTCGGTAAGTGCATGTGTAGTTAGGCCCAAACCCGTTGTCTAGTGGGAATACATGTCATTTATACGTGCTGCGACTCTTCAGGATAGCCGTTTTTGTTTTACTATCTTTATTTTGGACCAACCGCTATGATTACCACCACAACCACAACATCAACCACCAACCACAACACCGCTTCACCACAACCGCCACGACCTTCACGCACGCCTCGCGGCCGTAGCATCGCCGCCGTTCTTGCCCCGCTGTGGGTACCGGTGTTGGACTCATGCAGAACGCGCGTCGAACAGCGTGTACAAAATCACGGATTTTCTGCTTCAAAAACGGATCAAAAACGACACACGCCCACTTTTTGCCGTCCAATCGGTGAGCGAGGGGCGATTTGGCCCCGCCTCCAGAACGATCGATATATGCAAATTTGTGGATCAAAAAGCCTTCACGCCCACTTTTTCTCGGGCCAATGGGGAGCGAGGTGAAAGGTCAAAGGGAGGGGGTCAAAGGCGAAGTTACGGGGGGATAAAAGGACCGTGTTCGTCAGTCAGAGGACGAGTCGCAAACAAGAACGGGTCGGAGAGTCAAGAAGAGGAGAGTCGGAAGCATAGGGTCAAGACTTCGCGGGCGGTGGAGCTGCTCGTCGTGTGCGTTGGAGTCGGAACGGAGGGGACGGAGCTGTGGAAAGGCGGCGACATCGGACGAGGGGGTGCTCGCGTCGGTGCCAGGAGCTGCACGCCCGAGGGAGGCCGGCAGCGCGACCTGGCCGAGGTGGAGACGCACACCAGGGATAATAAAGATCCTCTATACCCCGAGCATCAGCAACCCCCTCCTGTTTCCCCCCGCGCTGAGATAGTGCGACCAAGGGGGCCCCGTTCCCACCCCTAGCCAGGCACTGTCCACGAGGCCCGCGGGTTGCGGGGCCATCGCCGCTCCGCGTCTCATCACCAGACGGGTAGGCCCGACCCGGTCTCGGCCCCAGGCCTACCTCATTCTTGAGGGTATTTCTTTTCCTTGGTTTTGGGTATGTGTTGTCGGCGCCGTCTGTGAAGTAGAATTGTGTAAGTGTTGCCGTGTGCTCGGTAGTCGGTATTAGCTCTGCACTGTGTTTTCACTTTTATGTTTGCTTTTTGTGTAAATGGAATTGTGTTTTCTTTTTTGTGTGCATTTGGTGGAATTGTATTTGTGTGCTTCCCGTGTGCCGCGAATAAATGTGCTTTATTGTTGAACTGTTCTCCCGCTTCGCTTCGTCTTTTCCTCCATTGAATCCCCATCTTGCTTCACGTAAAGGGTTGGTAGTGGGCTGAATACGCCCGATAATTAATCGAACCGTCGAGGTCGACGATAACACCGCTCGGTTATTCTGATAGTACGGAACGGGTCGCTTAAGTGGCCCGTGTCCGAAGTCGACCTGCGGCGAGGTGCGATCGCCCGGTCTACCCTCCGCGTGGGTACTTAGGTAGTTCGAATTTGGCGAGCAACCCTATCCCACGCGGGGGCTGATTGGCTCGATCGCGGTGAGACCGAAAGGTCCACCCGTGACTGGTTCCCGGCGTTAGTCCGAGAGGGTCACGACTGGATTGTCCGTCCGGTGGGCGACGTGCCGCGATTCGAGTTACGTGGCCGTCGCACGCCGGCGGGCGCGAAATCCCGCAACAATATATATATACATATATATATATATACATATATATATATACATATATATATATATATATATATATATATATATATATACATATATATATATATATACATATATATATATATATACATATATATATATACATATATATATATATATACATATATATACATATATATATATATATATATATATACATATATATATATACATATACATATATATATATATATATATATACATATATATACATACATATATAATATATATATATATATATATATATATATTGTTGTGGTTACCAAATTCGCAAACCACCATTCAGGTCCCTTAGGTGAGATATCTCGGTAAGTACATGTGTAGTTAGGCCCAAACCCGTTGTCTAGTGGGAATACATGTCATTTATGCGTGCTGCGACTCTTCAGGATAGCCGTTTTTCTTTTGCTATCTTTATTTTGGACCAATCGCCATGAACACCACCACCAACCACCACATCAACCACCCACCGCGGCGCCGCTTCACGTCACACCTCGCAACTGTCGCATCGCCACCGTTCTTGCGCCACTTGTGGGTACCGGTGTTGGACTCGTGCAGGGCGCGCGCCGAACAGCGTGTACAAAATCACGGATTTTGTGCTTCAAAAACGGATCAAAAAAGACACACGCCCACTTTTTGCCGTCCAATCGGTGAGCGAGGGGCGAATTGGCCCCGCCCCCAGGGCGTTGGAGGGCGATCGATATATGCAAATTTATGGATCAAAAAGCATTCACGCCCACTTTTTCTCGGGCCAATGGGGAGCGAGGTGAAAGGTCGAAGGGAGGGGGTCAAAGATGAGAGGGCGAAGCCACGGGGCTGATATAAGCGACCGTGTTCGTCAGTCCAGGGAGTAGTAGAGTAGGAGAGTCGGGAACAGAGAGTTAAGACTTCGCGGGCGGTGGAGTTGGCAAGAAGGAGCTGGTCGTCGTGTGCGTTGGAGTCGGAGCGGAGGGGACGGAGCTGTGGAGAGGCGGCGAGGGCAGACGAGGGGGTGCTCGCGTCGTGCAGGGAGCTGCACCCCAGGGAGGCCGACAGCGCGACCTGGCCGAGGTGGAGACGCTCGTCGCGGGACAATAAGAATCCTCTATACCCCGAGCATCAGCAACCCCCTCCTGTTTCCCCCCGCGCTGAGATAGTGCGACCAAGGGGGCCCCTTTCCCACCCCCTACCAGACACTGCCCGCGAGGCCCGCGGGGTTGAGGCACCATCGCCGCTCCGCGTCTCATCACCAGACGGGTAGGCCCGACCCGGTCTCGGCCTCAGGCCCGCCTCATCCTTGAGGGTATTCTTTTCCTTGGTTTTGGGTATGTGTTGTCGGCGCCGTCTGAGAAGTAAAATTGTATAAGTGTTGCCGTGTGCTCGGTAGTCGGATAGCTCTGCATTGTGTTTCTCTTTTATATTTGCTTTTTGTGTAATATTGTGTTTTTCTTTTTTGTGTGCTTTTGGTGGAATTGTATACGTGCGCTTTCCGTTCATCGCGAATAAATGTGCTTTGTGTTGAACTGTTTCCCGCTTCGCTTCGTCATTTCCTTCATTGAATCCTCATCTTGCTTCACGTAAAGGGTTGGTAGTGGGCTGAATACGCCCGATAATTAATCGAACCGTCGAGGTCGACGAATAACACCGCTCGGTTATCCCGATAGTACGGAACGGGTCGCTTAAGTGGCCCGTGTCCGAAGTCGACCTGCGGCGAGGTGCGATCGCCCGGTCTACCCTCCGTGTGGGTACTTAGGTAGGTCGAATTTGGCGAGCAACCCTATCCCACGCGGGGGCTGATTGGCTCGATCGCGGTGAGACCGAAAGGTCCACCCGTGACTGGTTCCCGGCGTTAGTCCGAGAGGGTCACGACTGGATTGTCCGTCCGGTGGGCGACGTGCCGCGATTCGAGTTACGTGGCCGTCCGCACGCCGGCGGGCGCGAATCCGTAACACTGGTGTCAGGTCGTGCGATACAAATTCATCGCCCTCCTCGCGGCACTGGTATCGGAGAACAGGAAAACGGGCTCGCCTGTCTCCGGCTAAATTTACGGGAATCGGTCCAGGGGTGAGAGAAGCGACCCCCGATTCCCTCCAAATTACGAGCGAGTTAAATTAACCCTTCACGAGAAGCAAGATGGCGTCTCAAGGCGAGCGGGAGCCGGGGGTATTAGAAATGGATGTAGAATGTGTAGGATCCATGGTCCAGGATGGAATCCCCGAGCAGGAAATGTTGATTGTGCAGGAACACGGACTCGCCCAACTGAACCCAGAGCCCGAAATAGGTGCGGCAGCAGCCGCGGTGTATGACACCTCCCCCCCCCTCTCCACCAAAACCCGCCGACCCTTGCCGAAACGGCTCACACAAGCGCACCCGACATGGCCCAACTATACGCCATGCTGGCGGCAATGAACAAGCAAATGGAAACGAATGCGCATGAAATGAAAAACGAAATAAAAAGCATGAACAAGCAAATGAAAGAACTGTGGGGTGCGACGCAGAACATGGGCCGATGCCTGCAGGCGGGCATGAAGGCCGTGACCAGGGAGATAGGAATGGCGACTCCACGTGTGGGAGCGAACGAGCTGGAAGGGGGTGCAACGGCTGACAGGCCCGCGGTGGAGGCGGGTAAAAAAATAATTCGGGGGGCGTGTTGGGCGAGGGTCGTGACAGAGGAATCGACGGTGACCAAAAGGGAAAAATTAAATGGGGAGACCAAAACGTGTGAGACGAGACACGAAATGACGACAACGGAAATAATAGTTGAGACAAGAGAGGTAAAGGGTGAAGAGTTGGCAGAGACACGGGAGATGGGAACGATAGAGGGAAGACTACACGATGAAGACGGGGTAAGTGACGCACACACACACACGGAGGTAGTGGAGGACAATGGGGGTGAGCTGGCGGACTGGGTAGAGACCCAGTGCGAGCACCTGGATGGCCTCCTCCAGGAACGAGGGGAGGGAGTATGCCCCCTTGAGGCGAGTCACGACCAGGTGAGTTCGGTCGTGCTTTGCGAGGTTGAGGGGACGAGTGCTGTGGACAGGTGCACGGAGAGCTTGGGGGGAATAGAGGCCCCGGAGACCCTTGTGGGGACACAAATCCCCAGTGTGGTTGTCCCCGTGTGTGTGGTGCAAGGTGTGAGTGCGTCCCCGTGTGTGGAAGCGACCCCGTGTGTGAGTGGTGTGGTGGCGATGGTGCCGGAGTACATGCTTCCCAGCACGCCGTGTGTGAGTGAGGCACCGCGGGTTCGTGCCCCCGCGTGTGTGGGTGAGGCACCGTGTGTGGAAGAGACCGCGTGTTTGAGTGTCGCCGTGTGTATGAGTGAGGTACCGCGGGTGAGTGCCCCCGCGTGTGTGAGTGAGGCACGGAGTGTGGATGAGGCACCGCGGGTGAGTGCCCCCGCGTGTGTAAGTAGTATGGTTTGTGTGAGTAGTGAGGCACGCGTGGGTGAACGGCCGTGTGCAAGGTCGCTGTGTGCAAGGGGGACCGTGTGTGTGAGAGAGCGGTATGTGAGGGAGATGTCGGTTGGCATGCGGGAGCACGCAGCCGCGTCTCCCGGTGTGAGTTTAATGGTGTGGACTGTGTGCGTCGTAACACGCAGGTGTGCGTGTGTGGAATGGAGACGGAGACGGCGACAGAGGAGAGAAAGCCGAGTAGCGGCTGTAGTTGTTTCGCGGACCGTGCCGGGTTCACCCAGCCGCGAGCACGAGGTTCGTGCTGTGCAACGCACGAGACCGCCACGTGCTCGCTTGCGAGAGTGAAGTCCCGGTCCGGAAACGCCAGCGGTGGATTTGCCGATCCCGCGGACGGACAAAGTTTAGGCAGGATAACGGATTTGGACCGGACGGGTTCTCCACGCGATCGTGTGTGTGAAGCTCCAACGGGCAAAGCACATGTGTTCGCGTGGGGAACCCCTCGAGACGTGGGGCTTGTGTTTTTTTTTATGCGCACGGTGACGTCATGGCTGCACGTGGGGTTGGAATCCGGCAGGAGGGGTATCTCTGCCGGATGGTACCGTCCAAGGAGGGACGAGGAACACGTGCAGCTGCATGACGTCACGGGCAGGTGCGAAGTGCGCGAGTTGCCGCGCTGGCGCTGCGCATGTAAAGAAAAAAGAAAAAAAAAGAACAAGCCTCACTTTCGGGTGCACAGGATTCCTGGGCAAGGGGTGGAAGACCCCCTTGACCCGGGGCACAGGATGGAAACTAGTTAGGGGGAAGGGTTAGCTTAGTTAGACCGACTTCATGGGGCAGGGGTAAGTCCTCATGGAGTCCGTGGAATGGATTCGTTAGAGGGATTGTAGCCAGATTTAGGTTGGGAAATAAAATGAATTATTTGAAGACATGGACAGACTTGTGAATGTGTAGAGGGGACGTAGCTTAGCTACGTAGTGTTAAAAGGAACGTGCTACTAGTTTAAGGGACGACGTGGGAGCACGAGTTAGTTAGGGGATGCAGATAAAAGGATGGCAGAGTTCAGCGGTGTGTGTGTTGAAGAGTTGGTGAGTTGTGAGGTGAGTACATGGTGAGTGAGTGAGGCCAGCGGGTCTGTGTGTATGGAGTGAATGGGGAATGCATGGTGCGATGAGTGATTGGGGGGAGGAGTGACTCCCGCCCAAGGGACCCCGGGGTCAGTGTAGAGTGAGTTAGCTGGGTTAGTCAAATTGAAATATGGAGGTCGTTTTGTTGTTGGTGGGAAAGTAGGCTCGAGACCCATTTGGAGGGGTGCAGGAGCCCTGTTGACGGGCTTGGGAGCGTGGCTGCGAAAGGTGAGTATCGCTGAGTGGGTACCCCGGGCACCAGGCTAGTCGGCCGCGGTAGGCCATGGGCCCATGGGGGGGCCGGGATAGAGTAGTGGGCACGGGTGCGCCTACTTGGTGTGGGGGCCCGGGGCGCCATTAGCCGCGTGGGCAGTGTTGTGGGCACGGGTGACCCTCGGAAAGGGGCCTGGGAGGCCGGCCTGCCACGTGTGCGTTTCAGGGGAGGTGCCATGGGGGGCACTCCCCGGTGTTAGGGAGCTGGTAGGCTCGGAGGCAGTGTAGTGCCCGGGGGTGCCATAGCGGGAGATTCGGCAGAGGGTCGTGCCTGCCAAAGGGAGCCACGTGTCCCAGCCAGGAGACCGTGTGAGGGCACGGAGAGAAAATTGGGGGGGCGAGGCCCGAAATTGTAAGGACACCAACACAGGCGACGGGAATCTGGGTTGTTAGAACCAATAGTTTAAGCGAGAGGCGCTTGTTGAAAGCCCCGGGGTAGTTTAACAGTTAAATGGTTAGGGTAGATTAGGAGATGTACCCCTCCGCACCATCCATCCCCTCGCTCTCGTTGTGGGCCGCTGGACCCACTTTGGGTTAGATCGCCGAACTCTGGGGAGGCCATTCTGAGGCTTGAGTTGGGCCTCGACACAGGACGTTAGCTCTCCCTTATTCCCCTCCGGGAAGGGAACGTAGGGGTTGGGAGTAGGCTAGGTGACAGGATAGATTGGCCGAACAAGGACGATAAAGGGGGTTAGGGGACGATTTATAGTGGGGAAGTAAAAAAAAAAAAAAAAAGTTGGGGCTAAATTGGGGTTTGACAAATTAAGGGAGTGGGTATGTACAGTGACAGGCAAAGGCGATAGGTTGGGAGGGAGACAGGTAGGTAGGTCCGAGCCCGCCCTCCAAGTGGCCAGCACCACCGCACTCCCTCCACCAACCTCCACTGAACGGCAAGAGCTGGCCAACTTCATCGGCTGGCCGTGTTTTGCTTCAAGGCGGAGGCCGGCCAACTTCGTCTGCAGCTGCTGTGCTGCAAGGCCTGTGCCGGCTGGATCGTCTGCAGCTGCTGTGCTGCAAGGCCTGTGCCGGCTGGATCGTCTGCAGCTGCTGTGCTGCAAGGCCTGTGCCGGCCAGTTCATCTGCTGGCTGTTTTTCTTCAAGGCCTGTGCCGGCCAGTTCATCTGCCGGCTGTGTTTGCCTGCAACGGCCTGGTTCTGCGGGCTGTGTTTGCCTGCTGCCTTTGCCATGCCATGCCCACTGCCCATGTTCACCAGCCCCGTTCAATTTTTGCTTTGCCCCCCCCTGTTCATTTCCATGTGCGCCAGGATCCGCAAGGCAACAGTTTGCAAGCTGCAAGAACTGCCCTGTTGGCAGCTACAACACGGGCCTGCACCGTGTTTGTGTTCATCCATCCATTCGTGTGGTCATTGCGTGTGCCACTTGAGCTGGCACGGAGACTACGTTTGTGCGGCCCATGCACCGTTGTGGTTCACTGCGTTCAGTTCAAAAGGGAAGGCCTTGGACTGCGTGTGAGCAGCCAGCCACGTGCCCTGTCACCTGCATTGTTTTGAGCCAGAGACTGCATGCGAGCAGCCTGGCTCCCTGCTAACTGCTTTCTTTTTGCAGAGTTCAATGATCCTGGGCCATGGTTTAGTGTAAAATTTGTAAGTTAAGGTTAAGATGTACTGTAAATATGAGTGCGCCCCCGGCATGTCTGTCCTAGCGCCGGCAATTTTATTTAAGTCGTCCGTGTGAGTGAGTTTGTTTAGGTAGTTACGCAGCCCTCAGGTTATTTATTTTGGGGACACGAATACCATGAATGTCGCACTCAGGGATCCGTAGGTAAAATGTACTAGGGGAAAACTACACATGATGGCACACGAAAATTTGACGACTCGGGACGAGTCTGTAAAAAGGGGAGGGGGTAGTGTTGTGGTTACCAAATTCGCAAACCACCATTCAGGTCCCTTAGGTGAGATATCTCGGTAAGTACATGTGCAGTTAGGCCCAAACCCGTTGTCTAGTGGGAATACATGTCATTTATGCGTGCTGCGACTCTTCAGGATAGCCGTTTTTCTTTTGCTATCTTTATTTTGGACCAATCGCCATGAACACCACCACCAACCACCACATCAACCACCCACCGCGGCGCCGCTTCACGTCACACCTCGCAACTGTCGCATCGCCACCGTTCTTGCGCCGCTTGTGGGTACCGGTGTTGGACTCGTGCAGGGCGCGCGCCGAACAGCGTGTACAAAATCACAGATTTTGTGCTTCAAAAACGGATCAAAAACGACACACGCCCACTTTTTGCCATCCAATCGGTGAGCGAGGGGCGAATTGGCCCCGCCCCCAGGGCGTTGGAGGGCGATCGATATATGCAAATTTATGGATCAAAAAGCATTCACGCCCACTTTTTCTCGGGCCAATGGGGAGCGAGGTGAAAGGTCGAAGGGAGGGGGTCAAAGATGAGAGGGCGAAGCCACGGGGCTGATATAAGCGACCGTGTTCGTCAGTCCAGGGAGTAGTAGAGTAGGAGAGTCGGGAACAGAGAGTTAAGACTTCGCGGGCGGTGGAGTTGGCAAGAAGGAGCTGGTCGTCGTGTGCGTTGGAGTCGGAGCGGAGGGGACGGAGCTGTGGAGAGGCGGCGAGGGCAGACGAGGGGTGGTCGCGTCGTGCAGGGAGCTGCACCCCAGGGAGGCCGACAGCGCGACCTGGCCGAGGTGGAGACGCTCGTCGCGGGACAATAAGAATCCTCTATACCCCGAGCATCAGCAACCCCCTCCTGTTTCCCCCCGCGCTGAGATAGTGCGACCAAGGGGGCCCCTTTCCCACCCCCTACCAGACACTGCCCGCGAGGCCCGCGGAGTTGAGGCACCATCGCCGCTCCGCGTCTCATCACCAGACGGGTAGGCCTGACCCGGTCTCGGCCTCAGGCCCGCCTCATCCTTGAGGGTATTCTTTTCCTTGGTTTTGGGTATGTGTTGTCGGCGCCGTCTGAGAAGTAAAATTGTATAAGTGTTGCCGTGTGCTCGGTAGTCGGATAGCTCTGCATTGTGTTTCTCTTTTATATTTGCTTTTTGTGTAATATTGTGTTTTTCTTTTTTGTGTGCTTTTGGTGGAATTGTATACGTGCGCTTTCCGTTCATCGCGAATAAATGTGCTTTGTGTTGAACTGTTTCCCGCTTCGCTTCGTCATTTCCTTCATTGAATCCTCATCTTGCTTCACGTAAAGGGTTGGTAGTGGGCTGAATACGCCCGATAATTAATCGAACCGTCGAGGTCGACGAATAACACCGCTCGGTTATCCCGATAGTACGGAACGGGTCGCTTAAGTGGCCCGTGTCCGAAGTCGACCTGCGGCGAGGTGCGATCGCCCGGTCTACCCTCCGCGTGGGTACTTAGGTAGGTCGAATTTGGCGAGCAACCCTATCCCACGCGGGGGCTGATTGGCTCGATCGCGGTGAGACCGAAAGGTCCACCCGTGACTGGTTCCCGGCGTTAGTCCGAGAAGGTCACGACTGGATTGTCCGTCCGGTGGGCGACGTGCCGCGATTCGAGTTACGTGGCCGTCAGCACGCCGGCGGGCGCGAATCCCCAACAATATATATATATATATATATATATATATATATATATATATATATATATATATATATATATATATATATATATATATATATATATATATATATATATATATATATATATATATATATATATATATATATATATATATATATATACGTGTGTGTGTGTGTGTGTGCGCGCGCGCATATTATTTTCTTGCATTGCAATGGATAATCCCAACCACATTAATGTAACTTGTGGATGCTCCCACCCTCAAGGAGTACCCTTGTGTGTGTGTGTGTGTGTGTGTGTGTGTGTGTGTGTGTGTGTGTGTGTATGTGTATATATATACATATATGTTGTGACAGTTCTGGGAATCGAGACTCCCAAGGCAATGCCACACGACATACAGCAGTTCCTGAGTCAGTTATTGCATTATTATATGTCCCAGGCAGGATCTTCCCTTGTGTGTAGAGGGTTACAAAGGGAACATGCATTGTGAGGGATCATTTAGGTTTTCTCCACTTTTCCCCCATTTTCTACTTTTATCTTTCACTCGATACACGATCAACACTCTTTGCTGGCATCCACATGTGCACTTGCACACCAAAACCACATTTAAATTTGCATGCCAGAACCAAACTGCCACTTCAACCACAATAGCCTATTAATTGCAATTCTTTCTCATCACCAGAGATAACCATCCTACCTGCTTCAAACACACATCAGACTTTATTTCCATCTCAGTCAAAACCCAGCATTCAAGCTCGCCTTTCCAGCCTTCACCCACAGAACACATCGCCATTTCCCGACAGTGCCAAGCCCGTCATTACGTTCTTGTACCAGTGAAGACCACCTTGTTATCCAGCTTGCCATCAGAACCCTTCCTGGGTGTTCAGGTGGCAAATGGGGACCACGGGATGGTCCCATGTTAAGTCGGGAGCTCATGCCTGTGGCACGGCCTGAGAGGTATAGAGGACGCTTCCAAACCATCAAGCTCAATTCATTTTAAGCTGCTCGTAGCATCCTTTCCTTCATTTGTCCAGCACAGTCTGCATAATTGTTAGACGCGAAGTTTTACCCCAAGTGATTTGCTCGCTAGCCAGTGCATACCCATGATTCTCACTCGGCCGTACTTAAATAGACGGGTATGTACTGAGGGCATGTACCTCGATTGATCAAGTCAGTTCATCAGATAAAGGGTATCAGACGGCGAATCCTGTTGGAGTTGGCAAATTAATTGACGTTCGTGGTTGCTTCCCGCCGAGCCGCGGAGTTATCCAGCTTAGTTTTATGTCTGATCCATTTGGCTTCTCTTCTTGATTTACTTTGTTACGCAGAGACAGAATATTTCCATGGCTCACTGCAAGGTGATTAATTTTTGCTCCATCTTTAGAAGAGACAATTCATTTCCGGATGTCAATGTTGGTGTTAATTATTGCTGACCACAAATGGAGTTATTAGCAAACAAATCGTTACAGCCATTTGTCACAAGTCACAAACAAGATTGAAAAGTCATAAAAGCTTGCAATGAGACAAACGTGGGCCTGTTGCCAAACTGAATAAATATTAAATGAGTCACTGACAAAGCTTCCTTCAGAAGACCTGTGTTCAGCAGAAGAACTTGGCATTACTGAGACATTAGTGGTGATTTTGAATTGGAAAATTAATGTCAGGAAGAGCGAGTTGAGAAAAGTTTTTTTAAAAACAACAAAATCCCAGAAAAAAAAAGAGTTAAAAGATAAAACTTGCAACAGGTAGAGGTTGTTATATAATATATATATATATATATATATATATATATATATATATATATATATATATATATATATATATATATATATATATATATATATATATATATATATATATATATATATATATATATATATACACACATCGCTAAACACATGATATGTGCAAGCTCAAGTGCTATCTGACATCGACTTGTCAGGTGGAAATAATATTCCCCCATGTGAAAAGTCTGAACTAATTTGTATTCTGCTCACGTTCCTGGTTGAGCCGCCATCTGCCACGCTCATTTGTGACCTGATGCCTTCACAATCATGGTGAAGTCTGTCCTTAAGAGACTCCCCAAAACAAACTGGAAACAGATGCTAAAATGTCACGAGTTGCCTTTGGACCCACAAAGAAACCCTCCACATCCTTCCAGTGGCTTCTGTTGGCTTCATCACTGTCTGTGCTTACTCGTGCAACGTGCCTTCACTCAGCCCAAGCTGCACTATTGCCTAAACACCTGAACAATTTGCCAGTTCCATCCGATGTTAATTTACCTGTATACAGTTTTATCCCAAAATTGGTAAAATAATGACTCAAGTCAAGTTGGTTGTTTTTGTGTCTGTTGTTTATTATTATTTTCTTTAGTCTGCAGTTATTACATGTTGTACATTTTTCAGGTTTTGCAACATTAACTGGAAAACGGTTGGTGGGTTTTTTAATCATCAATTTATAGCTTCGAGTGGAGCTTGCACATGTTACTCCCATTAACCCTTCGTAACATAACCCTCTTACTTTCAGGTCGCTGTGTTTCCCTCCATCTTCTCTTCCTCTTTACCATTTCGTTCATTCCTTTGCTTATTGTGTCCAAGAGCGGTCCTTCTGCTCTATCAGCTCATACTCTCATCACTTTGATCTTCCATGAACCTCGATCTTGTGGAGAAAAAAAATAAAATAAAGAACAGTTGTTAGTAGATTTCAACATACTTTTGCATAATTACAAGGATATCAGTAGGCAAAGGATACACAAATGGTGTAATGGATTTGAACCTGGTTGCCCCACTTCATGAACATGGGTTTTCGATGTGAACCCTACTTAATGAGCATGGGTTTTAGATGTGAACACTAAAGATTGAGTCTGAAATGCCAACAAAAAGTCATTAGTAAAGGGATTATTTTTTTGCAATGTCGCAGGATGATCAGGGTTATAATTATCAGAGCAGACAGATCAATATTCTACTCCATCCTGTTGCATTAACAAAGGTAGACATGACTACCAAAACACATTTAATTATTGTGGTTTCGATTCCCAATTGGACGTACACGCTCCATGTTATCCCAGAAGCAGCAGCGGCCTTTTGAGATATTTGCTGATAATGTGTGGAGAGAAAGAGTAAATGCCACTCGCTGCATTCAAACTCGTCTGTCCTACTTCAGGGATTATTTGGTCTCTTTCACTCGAGGCACGTAAGAACCATTCTTTGCACAATATTCATTCAAATCCTCACCTTTTTGAGGCATAACTTCAGCAAATACTGTGATCGAGTTATGGCCAGATTCATACCTTCATTGCACATTGTCAAAATGGTTTTGAAGAATATAAGGTTTCTTGGGAAAGCAAGAAAACTCACGCTTTACAGCAGTGTTCTGGTGTGTATATGCTGAGGTTTGTGAAAGAGATGAACTCTCAACAATGAGGGCTTCGGAAGAGGGGAGGAGTGAGAGGAGGTGGGAGGGGGGTCAAATAATCAGTTATATAGGAGGGATCAATCACAAGAGAAGCCCACAGACACAAGACTTCAGAGAGATTGTCTAGGTCCTAATGTTTTTTTTTTTTCCTGCATGTGATACATGTACAAGCTTCTCCATGAACCTTGGTCAATGTCAAAACAAAAAAAAAGGGAAAAGAGTTGTTACTCAACAGTGACAGATTAACTTTCATAAAATGGATGATCAAGTAAGCTGATACTCTAGGTCCCCTGCCTTTTGAGTGGTATGAGGAATTGATCTGTGTAATACGAAAGCTGAATGTTGAACGGTTTTTAAAATATCGCGTGCACATGACAAGTCACCGAGATGGTTGCCATGGCAACATAATTCAGCCAATCACAGCCGTGATCAGATCAGGTTGAGATAATGTCATGAGGAGTCTGTACCTGCAAGACCAATGCTAAATGTTCAACGGTTTTGACAATATCGCGTACAGTACACAAAAGTACAGTACATGGACAGATGATCGGTCGGTCAGTCGGAGCTCATTTTAATGTTCTTGCCGGAGGGGCAGGGGACAACAGGTGAAAGTACGGATACATTTAAATAGGACACGTCCTTCTCCTTTGGCCACCTCCCTTCTGCATACGTCAGCAAACGTCACTTCTGTCTGCAAGAAAGTTTCAAAAACAGAAGCTCCCAAGTATAGGCCCGTGAGCTTGCTTCCGAGTACAAGTAACGTCATGGAATCCATCATTGCTCTTAATGTCAAGTATTTCCTGTTTTCTAACAGTCTGATCTCTGACCATCAGTTTGGATTCCGTCTCGTTTCCTCAACACTGGACATGCTTCTGCTCCAAGACCATTTCCCTGGAAATATCTCAGGCATTCGACACAGTCTGGCATCCTGCTTTTCTTCCCAAACTCTCCAGCTGTGGCATAGACAGCTGCCTTCATGCTTCGATTTCTGACTTCCTCCACTCATGCAGTCAACATGTTGCCATCGATGGAACCATCTCCTCCCCTCTCCCAGTGGAGGCTGGAGTTCTCCAAGGCAGCATCTGGGGCCCATTATTGTTCCTCATCAATATAAATGACCTCTACAACTCCACAATGCTCTGGAAAACCCTCTTTCTTTTTTACAGATGACACCATATTGTGTTGTGCAGTATGCCATCCCTCTGCTAGGCAGACAGTAGCTGCGTCTCTCTCTCTCTCTCTCTCTCTCTCTCTCTCTCTCTCTCTCTCTCTCTCTCTCTTTCTCTTTCTTTCTGCTGATGTGGAAATGATTACACTCTGGTCTGATAAGTGGAACATGTCCCTCAATCCTGGGAATTCTCATCGTCTCACCCTGTCACTCCAGAATGATCATGCAACAAACCCTCCTATTTCCATGGTAGTCAATGGAAAAGGTTCAGCCTCTTGAACTTCTAGGTCTCACCATCATCCCTGACTTTTTCTGGGCTGACCACATCGCAAATCTAGTCTCCAAAGCCAGCCGCAGACTGGGCATCTTTGTCAATCCAAGTCATTCCTTGGAAAATTAGAGCTAATCATACTTGACAAGGCCTTTGTCTGTAGCTCAATGGAGTACTGCTCTCCACTATGGGCTGGCACCTGAGCAATCACATCTGCGTCCCTTGGATTCTGTGGACTCTAAAGTTCTCAAAATTATTGGGATCTCTTGTGATGAGGCCTAAGCCCAAGGTCTGTTGCTCTAACATCACACGCAGGTTGGTGGTCTCTGTTTTCCACCATCTATTTTCCGATATTGCTCCTTCTGCTCTTTCAGACCTCTGACTCTCCCGAGCAACTCCATGATGCATGCATACTTCCTGTAACCCTCTTGCAAAGAAAATGCATGCACACTTCCAGTAAAGGTCCATGACCCAGGTTGATTGTACAACCTCAACTCTTTCCTTTTCCTTTGCTTCTCAGGTCTATGGAACCACCTTTCCAGAGGCTGTTCTGTCAAACTCTTCCCTCAAGGACTTCAAAAAAGAGTATTGATGGACGCTGGCTTTTAGCTCTTGGTTGGGTTGGTGAGGACGATCGGCGCACGAAGCCATTGCACTGGGTCTTTGAGCCTTGGTGTGGAGTTCCGCTTACGGATTGCCTGGCGTGTGTTTGTCCTGTTTATGAGAGAAGGAACGAGGTGCCATTTTGTTGTGCGCGTCTGCACTTGCGAATAGAAGCGCCTCGATTCCAAGTTCCACAGACCAGCTCTGGGCCAAGCTAAGTACAAGAATACTCGAAAGGAAGGGTTTTCTTTTAATTTTGTTTTCCCTTTGTCTGTATTTAGGTGCCTCAACTGTAGGATTTATTTACTTCATTATTATCATTACCCTTTGAAGCACTGTCTTTTGCAAATATTTGTTTATTTCCATTAAATGTGTTCCTTTTAAGAAGCTGTAGCCATGTATTTGTAGTGGGGTTCGAGTGTAAACCCCCCGTGTGCTGTCCTGTGCTCCTCTGCCCTCCGCCATTGCGCCCCCTTCCCGCGCGCATATTAATCTCCGAGGCTCGGCTGTAGGCCTTCAAGGGAGAAGTTTGGCCACCCATCCAGGTATGGGGTTAAACCCCCCCTGGACACGACAATATCTTCCGGCACTTCTTGTTGAGCCTGTGCAGTCAGAATAAGGAGAAAAAAGACCCTTGTTTTGAATGAAATGAATTCGAGGCAAATATCACTGATTTCTCTCATGGACTGACAGCGCACTCTTGATCTGGGATGATGATGATCATAATAATGATAATAATAATACTACTACTGTTCTCATACTCCTCTTAGAAGCCTCAGGTGAACTAACAATTGGTCATTATTATAAACGTTTCCAAAAGCTGATGATTTATCCGGACATGTTAACTCCATCGCAGGATGATGCTGAAGAATGCAGGACTCTTCAACTGGAGCAGGAATCTGAGATGTAATCAAGTCCATTCTTGGTTATGATCTAATTTAATTTTCATTGCTTATTACAATTCAGAACACACCTGTGGTCATGATATAATGATCTCCTTTCTTTTCCAAAATGGAATTTCCCATTTCTTCCATGAATACGGGAAGACTTGGTCCACAATGATCAAGCTGTCGATTAATATGGAACTGAATCGGTACTGATGACCCAGCTGTGCGCATCTCCCTCGATCTAATGCTTTAAGGTAAGATATTTAAAATGATCTAAACCTATTCCATTCAAATCCACCTTGGAAATGATGACTCGGTTCACCTGATCATCCGCATGATCTCGGACTGTGTGCACAATCAAGAGAGGTATTTGTAAATATATAATGTACGTATATGCGTACAAGCAATTTTGTTTTTATATCAAGTCTTAGCTCATGGAAGAGCAAGATGACAGAGGGTAGAGGGCAGTGGGGTATCACGCGGAGAGGACGAATGAACAACTGGTGATAGAAGAGGGAAGATTAGAACGGTATTCGGTAGAGCGCATACCTCCACCAGGCTGAAAGGTTCACGTTTGGTATCCCAATGATAGGAGGGATCTGGATGAGGACCTGAACCGAAATCGAATCAGCTTGTTCTTGTCGCCTACCCAACTCATCCACCTACAGGGTGTCATAAGTCCCAGGACGCGGCTTATCCGCTTATGCAAGATTTGCTTATACCTTCTACCAGGATGAGCTCTAAGCGCTAGGAGCAATAACAGCAATACATAATAACAGGAGTAATAATAAAATATTACAGTAATACGACAATTGCAATACATCCTTCGACATCGAGTGCATCCGTATGACGTCCGCAAATGTCACGGCACAAGATCATTTTTTGTCCACATGCGGTGTCAAAACCAACGCAAAATAGCATGCGTGTTATGGTGCCAGATGCTTCCTGAATGTGTTATTTCAGTTCATCAACAGATGCCATTCGATGTATTTAAAAATAAAATAAAACACTATGAATACTTGGTATAACTGAAAGACACTCGGTGGAGTGCATACCTCCGCCGCTCAATGCCTGATCCAATAGAAAATATCAGGCCCAATACATTTTTGAGATATCGTGCGATATATCGTTTTTGGCCCTCTCTCTCTCTCTCTCAAAGGTGAAGAATCACTTAAAAAATTAAATAAATCCCCTATCCGGATCTAGATCCGGATCTTCATCAAAATCGAATCAATTTGTCTTTGCAACATGCCCAACCTGTCCACCAAGTTTAATCTGAATCCGTCCACAACTTTTTGAGAAATCCTGCACACAAAAACAACCAAACAAACAAACAAACAGACAGACAGACAGACAGACAGGGGTGAAACCACAACCTCCTTCCACCTTCGGTGGCGGAGGTAATAAAATCTTGTTCAAGCAGCTAAAATCGTGTCCTTGGACTTATGACTCACCCTGGGGTTGTGTCACAAGTCGACTTTTTTTTTTTTTTTGAAATATCATGCTATTATGTTTTTTTTGCTACAAATCGTTTTTGGCTCCATCGCTCAATAGTAAAAAATCACTTGAAAAATTAGAAAATCACATCCAGATTTGGATCTTCACCGTAACGGAATCATTTCATCCTTGTCACACCCTGTCCACCAAGTTTTGTCTGAATCCTTCCACAACATTTTGAGATATCCTGCTCGCAGACAGACGCACAGACAAGGGTTGAAAACATAACCTCGTCCACGGAGGTAAAAACGTAGTTACTTGCAAGTACTCTGGGAAAAGGGTAGTGATGATGAGGACAGCTCACCGGTGGAGATGGAGGACACTGAGATGGTCAGGCACTGCCAACTTGAACCAGTGGAGGGAATAGTGGAATGAAAACAAATAAAACCACGATGGCAATCCAAAACGACATGTGATATCATCACAATACGTACAAGGAACATGCAGGAGGCCATTCGGCCCATCAAAGCCCGCGCTATTACTGCCAACCTATGGTTGTTTGTCTGAGCTCTATCCTTTTAAATGTTGAGCATCAAGCAAGGAAGCAGCACGTATACCATTTTGAAAGATTGACTCGTCCGCAGTTGCAAACTACCTCCCTCCCTTCCGAGACTGAGAGAGGACGCTCTACACGTTACACCAGCAAGGCCGGTGGTATTAGCTTTCTTCATTGCTGCAAGTTTCAACATAGAGAGAATAAACAAAACACAAGGCCTACCATTTCACACGCTCATAAGAACACAGAACAAAGGATATTCAAGGAAAGGACAATAATTTGTCACATTGGGAGGTGCAGCACATGGAGTGGAGTAAAACCTGAAAGTCAAGGAACAAATGGTGAATAAATGACCAAACCAGAGACTTGTTCTCCAGTAACTGTTTGTTGCTAAAATGGAGAAAAATACATTTATGTGGAAGGTCAATAAATATGGGCCATTTTACTGTGGATTGTTCATGTCACAGCACAAAATGGCAAAATAGAAATCTCCATCAAGAGTTGGTTCTGGCCAGGTAATCTACCTGATACAACAGGTGTTTACTCAATGGATGATCTGCCTATGTGCTGGATAGGTAATGTACCTGAGACAACAGGTGTTTACTCAATGTATGATCTGCCTATGTGCTGGATAGGTAATCAACCTCACACAACAGGTGTTTACTCAATGGATGATCTGCCTATGTGCTGGATAGGTAATCTACCTGATACAACAGGTGTTTACTCAATGGATGATTTGTTTATGTGCTGGATAGGTCATCTACCTGATACAACAGGTGTTTACTCAATGGATGATTTGCTTATGTGCTGGATAGGTAATCTACCTGATACAACAGGTGTTTACTCAATGTATAATCTGCCTATGTGCTAGACAGGTAATCTACCTGCTAAAACAGGTGTTTACTCAATGGATGATTTGCTTATGTGCTGGATAGGTAATCTACCTGATACAACAGGTGCTTACTCAATGTATAATCTGCCTATGTGCTAGATAGGTAATCTACCTGCTAAAACAGGTGTTTACTCAATGGATGATTTGCTTATGTGCTGGATAGGTAATCTACCTGATACAACAGGTGTTTACTCAATGTATGATCTGCTTATGTGCTGGATAGGTAATCTACCTGCTAAAACAGGTGTTTACTCAATGGATGATTTGCTTATGTGCTGAATAGGTAATCTACCTGACACAGCAGGTGTTTACTCAATGTATGATCTGCCTATGTGCTGGATAGGTAATGTACCTGACACAACAGGTGTTTACTCAATGTATGATCTGTCTATGTGCTGGATAGGTAATCAACCTCACACAACAGGTGCTTACTCAATGTATAATCTGCCTATGTGCTAGATAGGTAATCTACCTGCTAAAACAGGTGTTTACTCAATGGATGATTTGCTTATGTGCTGGATAGGTAATCTACCTGATACAACAGGTGTTTACTCAATGTATGATCTGCTTATGTGCTGGATAGGTAATCTACCTGCTAAAACAGGTGTTTACTCAATGGATGATTTGCTTATGTGCTGAATAGGTAATCTACCTGACACAGCAGGTGTTTACTCAATGTATGATCTGCCTATGTGCTGGATAGGTAATCAACCTCACACAACAGGTGTTTACTCAATGGATGATCTGCCTATGTGCTGGATAGGTTATCCACCTGACACAACAGGTGTTTACTCAATGTATTATCTGCCTATGTGCTGGATAGGTAATCTACCTGACACAACAGGTGTTTACTCAATGTATTATCTGCCTATGTGTTGGATAGGTAATCTACCTGATACAACAGGTGTTTACTCAATGGATGATCTGCCTATGTGCTGGATAGGTAATCTACCTGATACAACAGGTGTTTACTCAATGGATGATTTGTTTATGTGCTGGATAGGTCATCTACCTGATACAGCAGGTGTTTACTCAATGTATGATCTGCCTATGTGCTGGATAGGTAATCTACCTGATACAACAGGTGCTTACTCAATATATGATCTGCCTATGTGCTGGATAGGTAATCTACCTGATACAACAGGTGTTTACTGAATGGATGATCTGTCCATGTGCTGGATAGGTAATGTACCTGACACAACAGATGCTTACTCAATAGATGACCTGCACTCACTCGAGGAAGAATGAAGTCTTTATTTGTAATTTTGTCCGTGCCTTGTACATATACATGTAATTTCATCCTGTCCTTGATTCATGCGAGTTAAATTGGATTCACAGATGAAAATGTACTTTTAATGAATCCGTTAGAAAATCTTTCGACTGAGCACATTCCGAGACTTTGAGTTAATTGGGAAAGTGACCGTTCACATGTTACATATGCACGGGTGTAGTGTAATTAAGGGGGAAGGGCGGAGCCTGTAACACCTGAAAGACAGGTAACAAACAGACAATGGTATTGACAAAAGGACAAGTTGGAAGGATAAAGGAGGAATAGTCTGGTTGGGGAGTTAATGAGTGGGGAGGGAGGGGATGAGGGGAGAAACATGGGGGCAAGGGGATTTACCGGATACATTGTCGGGAGGAAGATGAGGGAGCACCGGGAAAGCTTATTTGCAATTAAGATTAAATGTGTCCTTCTTGTGCTCCTTCCATTAGGCGTCGGTGGGTGTATTAGGAAGATATTAGTTTTGTTATTAAATTATCTTTTACCTAATAATACCTGTGTGTTTCAAATAATACAAGCGCTCAGCCCAACGGTTGTTCATTATATTCCATATCTATGGTCACTCTGCATCCATTGTGTCCAACCGAAATGAGATTTCATGACGTCCCAAATTTAGCCGATCTTGATGACGAGTGCAGGTAACTATGGTAGTTGGTTTGAAAGAGAGAGTGAAATACCTGTTTTTGATTACATTATGATGTATGACCCATTTGTAAACCCTTCAGTGGATTACATCTTCCTGGTAGCTGACGGGATGACCCGTAGGTACGCACACTCGCCTCTATGCTGTCTAACCTGGGTTTGAATCCCGACCCGGCTACAAACTGCCATCCTGGTGTTTCACAGGCAAGGTGAATCATCAATGTGTGTGCCGTCCCTCGGATGGACTTTAAACTGGACGTCTCATCTGCCGGCATTAGTTGGTGGAGGTCAAACATTCCACGGCATCCTTCATGAAGAGTAGGCGAGCTATCGCCAACATCATGAACAAATTTACAAATTCCCTCTCTGACCTACTGAGGGTGTTGCATCGGTGGTCCAGCCGCACCCTCATCCTATTATGCTACTCCATTGTCTTATGCTGCACATGAAATAAGATGTTTGGTGATGACAACAATGTGGGGGGGGGGAGGGGGCTCAGTGGTGGTAGTAGTAGTGGTGGTAGTCATGGTGGTGGTGGTAGTGGTGGTGGTGGTAGTCATGGTGGTAGTGGCGGTGGTGGTAGTGGTGGTGGTGGCAGTAGTGGTAGTCATGGTGGTAGTGGTGGTGGCAGTAGTGGTGGGGGTAGTGGCGGTGGAAGTAGTGGTGGTGGTGGCAGCAGTGGTAGTGGTGGTGGTAGTCATGGTAGTGGTGGTGGTAGTAGTCATGGTAGTTGTGGTGGTAGTAGTGGTGCTGGTGGTGGCAGTAGTGGTGGTGGCGGTAGTCATGGTGGTAGTGGTGATGGCAGTAGTGGTAGTGGTGGTGGCAGTAGTGGTGGTGATGGTGGTAGTGGTGTTGGTAGTCTTGGTGGTAGTAGTGGCGGTAGTGGTGGTGGCAGTGGTGGTGGGGGCAGTGGTGGTGGTGGTGGTGGCAGTGGTGGTGGCAGTGGTGGTGGTGGAAGTGGTGGTGGTGGCAGTGGTGGTGGCAGTGGTGGTGGTGGTAGTGGTGGTGGTGGTGGTGGTAGTAGTGATAGTAGTGGTAGTGGTGGTGGTAGTGGTGGTGGTAGTGGTGGTAGTGGTGGTGGTGGTGATGGTGGTGATGGTGGTGGTGGTGATGGTGGTAGTGGTGGTGGTGGTAGTGATGGTGGTAGTGGTGGTGATGGTGGTAGTGGTGGTGGTGGTAGTGGTGGTAGTGGTGGTGGTAGTGGTGGTGGTAGTGGTGGTAGTGGTGGTGGTGGTAGTGGTGGTGGTGGTAATGGTGGTAGTGGTGGTGGTAGTGGTGGTAGTGATGGTGGTGATGGTGGTGATGGTGGTAGTGGTGGTAGTGGTGGTGGCAGTAGTGGTAGTGGTGGTGGTAGTCATGGTAGTGGTGGTGGTAGTAGTGGTGGTGGTGGTGGCAGTAGTGTTGGTGGTGGTAGTCATGGTGGTAGTGGTGATGGCAGTAGTGGCGGTGGCAGTAGTGGTGGTGATGGTGGTAGTGGTGGTGGTGGTGGTAGTGATGGTGGTAGTGATGGTAGTGGTGGCAGTAGTGGTAGTCATGGTGGTAGTGAAGGTGGTGGTAGTGGTGGTGGGAGTAGTGATAGTGGTGGTGGTAGTGGTGGGAGTAGAGCTAGTGGTGGTAGTCGTGGTGGTGGTGGCGGTAGTCATGGTGATGGTGGTAGTGGTAGTGGTGGTAGTGGTAGTAGTAGTAGTTGTCGTAGTAGTAGTAGTAGTAGTAGTAGTTGTTGTCATAGCAGTTGTAGGCTTTGTTGCATAAATGCGTTTTCCTCGGAATTTTCGGCGTGGAGCCAGGTGCTCTGTTTGTGTTTAAACACGCAGCTTGGTGGCCACAGTCGTGTTTAAACATGACAGTTTTATGCTGAGATAGCAGTTTGTGTGCCGGTTGCCGGCAGACTATAGTTTCGGGGACAAGGCACCGAACTCGAACATGAAACCACCACATACATTTCATGGAAGACAATTAATCCCAGCAAAGAATTTGTAACTTTGCTCTTCATATCATAAAGCCCGTCCAAGACCGTCCGCGGAGTGACAGTTCGCGGTGTGTTTTTCACAAGGCACAGAATGCATTTGAAATTTTATCACAAGGCACATAAAAAAAAGATGGGAAAGCATCAATTTCACCATATATCTTTCTGAATTAATTAATTTCTCAATCAATCAGCCCACAGACTCTCAGTGAGGCCCATCAACAGTCTCTTCGAACCACAAAATGAAAGTCAATTTGATTGATTAACCTTGATGCACTCAAAGTATTTATCAATATTAAATGGTAGTCTTTAAAGGAATTGTTTAATGATGTTCTTTTGAAACATTCATTCATCCAGGATGTACCTTCCGAATTAAAGGCGGTCATTCTTTCTCTGTTTATACTGACAATCTCAACCATGTAAACGAATCACATGACCGGCCACCACGGCATTGACAGTTGACTTAGTTGCACGAAGGGAAAACTAATTGGTAAGTCATAGCTGCGTCATCAAAGTGGACGCAGGTCTCTGTTTCCAAGGCCTTACCAAAGCAGCCGCGGTTATCTCAGTGTGGCACAAGCAAATCACAAAAGGCCATTAACCGGGGTATGTCACATCAGTTGCATTTCTTCCAAGCTGCCAAAATCATCTTTGAAGGTTCCTCTGGGCATCAGCAGTGTTGGCAAACGCCAGCAATTTGTTATAAACAGCTTGTACAGCGCTTTTCGAGGAAGGATTAATGT
This sequence comes from Eptatretus burgeri, assembly GCF_056783735.1. Lineage (NCBI taxonomy): Eukaryota > Metazoa > Chordata > Myxini > Myxiniformes > Myxinidae > Eptatretus > Eptatretus burgeri. The sequence goes on along the minus strand of NC_140968.1, from coordinate 27,371,294 downwards.
AATGGATCCACAAATAATGAAGGCACAATATTTAACTCTTCAGATGCAATTCCAAGAAATATCTTTGAATGTTCCTTTAACACCTCATTTACTCTCACCACGTATGTTCAAATCTGTTGTTTTTCAATCCATCCATCCTCCATCCTCCATCATTCCCAAGTCTTTTTTTTAATGACACGGATTGCACCATTACTTGCTCTATCAGTCCGTCTAAACCCGTTCATTCATTATATGTTCCATTTGTAGCACAGCTTTTGTCCTACTCTCTTGTTCTACTTTTTTTTTTTCTATACAAGATCTAATGCTTCAGTCACATTTGGCTTGGCGGCCGGAGGGTCTAAAAAAATCTACGGCCACTAGAAATTATACGGCGGCCGCAGTATTTCCACGGTCACACAATGTAGCAGTCACATATGTTTTTATTTTTTGGGTAGCCGTACGGGGTATTTAGAAATTGTTGAGACTGAAAACGTGGGGGTGCCGTACGATCTTTGATTTGATGTCGCACGGTGACCTTAGGGCGTCCCTGCGGCGGCCATAGAATTTTCAAGGCAGACGCAAGGTAGCCTCAAGGTGCCCGTAAGGCGACCGCAGGGGGGCCCTAAGGCGAACGTGGAAATAGTGCGGCCGCCGTAATTTTCTGGGGGTTGGCAAAATTCATTTTTCATTGATAAGAGCCGACGGAAAACGCACGAATAACGCAAGCCCACTGTACGCCCTACGTACGGTCGACGTGGAACACATCGACGTCATGGCTACGGCTTGTCGAATTGCTACGGCCAACCAAGCAATGAAAAAAGTTATAACTCCGTGCTTTAATTCCACGGAGACCCCTACGGCCTGTAAAAGATAGCCATACGGCATAGGGCCACCCTGAGGCCACCTCAGAAACTATGCGGCCGCCGTATCCTTGCCGTAGAGCAAATGTAACTCATGCTTAAGGCTCGTAATGAAGGTGCCACTCACACATCTCACACGCACTTAACAGACATACAGACGAGACACAACACAAGACTGTTAGACGAGACAAATACAGCCACCAAGCTTGGAGGAAGTGCTGTCACTTCCCAGGGTACTCTGGGTACCAATGATGTCACAACAATGGCACCACCCTTCTCACCGCATTCAGCTGGGCATTTCCGAAGGAGGAATTTCCTCCTTCTCATCGGGATTGTCTGTGCTCTTATCCTTTTAAATGATGAGCGTCAAGCAAAGAAGTAGCACGTACCATTTTAAAAGTATTCGATACGACCCAGGTAGGATTTAAACCGCCGGCCTCCCAGAATCGGAGCAGATGCTCCAACCATTACACCACCGACCAGTTTCCATGTTTCCATTTATTTGTTTGCAGTTTTCAAAGGCTCATGGAGGAGCTGCAACATTAATCACACATCCACGTGCAGACAAATATATGAGACACCACCAGATTTGACTTCAGACAAACGGCCAATGAACTTTTTGGGGGGCAGTGAGGCAACTCCCAAGGGGCATTCAAGGTATTGGCGATGCCATCTTTATGATGTCACTTTTCTCTCCACACTCAGTGGGGAAATTTTCGAGAAACTTCCTCCTCTGTATGGATGCCAACCGCTGGGATTTATCCATGCTCTATCCTCTTCAATGCTGAGCATCAATTGAGGAAGCTGCATGTACCATCATTAAAGTTTTTTGTATGACTTGGCCAGGGTCGGAATCGAACCATCACTCTCCCAAATGCTCACAGAGTCTGATAATTATTATTAGCAAATCAACTTTCTTGCACACGTACTCCGCTCCACCAAACCTTATTAGGAGCTCATTTGATGACTCGATGAGAGTTAACTCTGTCCACCGAGGGTGGGTGGAGGTAATGTTTTCACCCCTATCTGTCTATTTGTGTGCAGGATATCTCAAAATGTTGTGGACGGATTTGGATGAAACTTGGTGGACATGTTGGGTGTGTGACAAGGACAAACTGATTAGATGTTGGTGAAGCTCCTGCTACGAATCCGAATACTCGAAATTTTTGAGTGATTCTACACTATGGAGAGATGGGGACCAAAAATGGTGAAGAGGGTGTCTTTAAAGACCTGGACAACTTTGATTGTTAATATGTTGATACCACAAATGAAACAACGATACACTTTGTTTTATGCGATGCAGAATCTCGTAAAGTTTTATTGATTTTCAGGTCTGGTGGTTCAATGTAAAAGAAAATGGCGACTCCGCAGGAGAAAGCTCAGTGCGCCAAATGGTTCATCGAGACGAGATCCGACACGAAAGTTCAGCATAATTTCCGTACAAGGTATGGAAGCAATCCGCCATCGTGGACTAGTATCAGAGAGTAGTACAAGAGGTTGAAGGAGACTGGGAGTTGTCAGAACCAGAAAAGTACTGGTCGACCAAGCACAAGTGCAGCAGACGTTGAACTAGAATGTGAATAATTTCAACAAAGTCCCAGAAAATCAATTTGATGTGCAATCCAGAGAACTGAGACTACCAACCACCACTGTTCACAGGATTTTGTATAATAGACTGAAGTTTTACGCCTGTAAGGTGCAGATTCTGCAGGAACTCAAACCAACTGACGGACGCAAACATAAGGCGTTTGTCTTGGAAATGCTCAATCGGATATAGGATGAAGAAGATGACCTGAAAAAGGTCATGTTCACAGACGAAGCTTGCTCTCATGTATTGTGGAAGGTCAACCGTCACAATGTGAGGATCTGGGGCTCTGAAAACATCCACGTGGTCATTGAACACATACGTGATAGTCCAACAGTCAATGTGTGGTGTGGCCTTCTCCGTGACCACTTGGTGGGTCCGTTTTTCTTTGCGGATGATACAGTGACCAACAATTTACATGAACATGTTGGAAGGATTCGCCTTCCCACAGATTGTACATCGAGAACCCAATATAATTTATCAAGAGGACGGCGCTCCCCCTCTTTGGGCTTGAGTCAATCAAGCCGTTCTGAATGAAAAATTTCCAGGTCGCCGGATTGGCCGAGATGGACCAACTGCCTGGCCATAGCGATCACCAGACATTACCCCCCCTCGATTTGTTTCTGTGGGGGTTTACCAAAGATGTCCACAAGACCAAGGTGGCAAACTAGTCCATTTGCCGTTATTATGTGTTCCATTGTCAACCTTGTTGATGTGGAAAGTGTATGGTTTTATGATTGTTTTGGACTAACATGGGTCCATTAATAAAATTCAGGTTGGTTGCCGGGGTGGCCACCTTGGGGAACTCCTGTAATTTGCATAAATTCAAGATGGCCGCTACAGGTCAGACGATGGGGCTGTTTTTAATCAGTCAACATATAATCCTGTGTAATACCTCTTTTCCATATCGATTTTGACATGAGGAATTCAATTTTGGGGTTATTTTTTTACGTTCAGGAATAAATAGAGGTTCACATGAAATGTCCATGACTATTTTCTGCTGAAAATTATGCAACACCAATGCAAAAGTGAAGTCATGAATGGTTCACAACAGTATGTTGATAATCAGAAATCATACACATTGTTATGTCATCATATTGGACATCTTAGGAACAGAGGACATAGAGCCGAGTAGACAACTTACGTATTGTTCATTCGCATTCATTGTACTCGTCCCCTTCCGTGTCCTTGTCTCTTTCCAGTTCTGCTTCGACACTCCATTCTTCCACTTCACTTTCACTGTCCTCCACAGTCTTGTGTGGGTTGAAGCACTTGTCACTGCAACCACAAGTGCAGTATAGTGTGCAGGAGATCTTTGCATGGTGACAAATGCAACTTGCAGTACTGCCGGCCTTCCCCTCTGCTTTGCATCCACACCGCACAACATCCATGAGGTCCAAAGGGGCTGGTGGAGTAGCAGAAGTTGCTGGCACTGGGATTCCATCTATGATGTCCCATCCATATTTTGTAATGTCAAGTTCAGGTGGGGCCTGCTGATCAGCTGATTTTGCAAGTACTGTCTGTAGATGTTCATGCAAAATATGTAGGAAGAGATTGATCTCAGTTGGAGGTAATGCCATGAGCTTGAGGGGCTTGCCAGACTTCCTTGTGTACATATAGTCCCTCATCTCACTCATCGTGGTACCTTCTGGCTGACCATACAGGGCACAGAAGAATGTCCGCCCTGCTTCCATGAGCTGTTCATGGCTTGCGTTCAGCTCACCAAGTGCGGAGTACAAACCAGGGAAGTTGCCAGCTCTCAGTGTCTTCAGGGCTGACACTTTGCCCTTGCCGTATGGGTATGACGTGGTATCTGAGCCAGTGATGTAGTGCATTCCCAAAAGCTGCAGACACTTGGGGCCAAGCTGGTCACAGGTGGTGTTGATATCCCAAATTGCTCCATCCCACCTTTCCATCTGCACTGTGGCCTGGATGTTGCGCTGGTAAACCCAGTAAACCATCAATACAAAAACATCAGTGTCATCAGAGAGGATACGTATCACTCTTGCATTACATTCAGCAGCCATGAGCAGGTGTGAGATCATTGTAATGTCTGCTTCATCATGGTTGAACGCACCATGGCTACGGCTCTCCACAGTAACTCCTTCACCAAAGTTATAGGTACTCAAAACCTTGGACAGCTGCAACTTGTTCTGCTTGTTTTTCAGGATGGCGTCTCGACTAGGCAGGGTGTGTTTATTGTGCGGTCATAGTTGATGGAACCAATGCCAGCACGCCTCACTCATTCATGGTCCTTTGCAGAAACATCATAATATTTGTCAAAGACCAAGATCTTCTGACCAGCAATGGTAGACAGCCTTGTCTTGATGGACTCAACTAAGACTGACACTTCCCCTGTAAGGCCAGACAATATGATAGAGAAGTTGGCTCACATCAACAATGGTAACATCTGGTTGCAGAGGCTGTTGCGCCTGAACACAGAGTTTGTGTGCCAGTGGTGCTTTGTTGCCTTTCCTTAAGCACCCATATTCATCAATCAGTGAGGGGGGTACTGCGCAGAGCTCAAACTGGAAGATAGGTCCTAGCTCCATTTGTCTTTGCTGTCCAATAGTCAGCAGCCTGAGGAAGATGGTTTCGAGATCTAAGATCGTCTTGTTTCCAATTTTCACTCCTTTCTGTAAGTGCTCCATTGTCTTGATGGGGCAAGAGATGGTTGCATGGAATCCACCTGGAAGGGATACATGGAACTCTGCAACCATTTTCTGACCTATAACCACGGAATCCTCAACATTCACTTCAGCTTCTCGGGGAGCAATTCGACCATTGACAATGTTGTACAGATGTGGTGAGTGATTCTCAAGAGGATGAGACACATTAGACAATTCAAGTAAAATCCGGTGCCTCTCATCTGCATCAAGTTCTCTTCTCTTCTTCCCCTCCTCCTTGTGACGTGGTCCGATTCTTGTGTCCTTTTCTCTCACTTGGTCCTCATTGTCCTTGTTTGAGGAGTCAGGGTAGATGTGCTCCATTGTATCTGAGATGTAGGTAGTGACAGGAAAGGAATCGATCCACTCTGCTTACATCTCTGGAGAAAGAGTCATACCCTTGAAGCCACCCTTGCCAATTCTAATAGCAGTTTGTTCACCGAACTGATCAGAGCTCACACCATTCCAAATGCCTTCCTGGTGACGACACACAAAAGCACCTGATATGAGCTCTGACTTGGCATGTGGTGGCAGCAGATAGTGTATCTCCAGAAGGTGATGGGTGATGTAACGGGCATAGTGATGGTGACCAGCAACAAAGAAGAAGGGAAGCATGCGTTCAAGTGTTAGCTGTTGCAGCAGGAAGTCTGCCTCCCTCTCACTATGCAGAAGTTGATGAACAAGCAGAGTAGGCTTGATGAAGTTATCAACCCAGTGCTTCCCAGTTGGGTGCTGTCTGCATGTCTCAAGGTAGCTACACAACTCCTGGAATGTCTTTGGGCCGGTGGTGAGGAAGGAAATGAGAAGGGCAGTCGAAACCATCCGGAAGGCTCTCATTGATCGAACCCAGGCCGACTTGCCACTCATGATTCCTGTCAGGCCCCCGAATGCTGAACTGATGAGAGTCTCAACACCAGACCCATGCATGAGTTTGCCAATGCAACCACAGAAGGACTGCACAGTGTGCATTATCCCAGGCCTCAGAATCACATTTTTAAAGCGATCAACGTCATGCCACTTGATTTGGCAAGCCACCATGTAGAGCTGGAGATCCACAGAGATGTGGACATAAGTCATTCCCATATCAGTCAATGACTTCTGAAGATACTCCAGTGAAGTCACTACAGTGTTTGGACGAGAAGCTTTGGCATCATTAAGGGGTCCGAACATGTAGGTACTTGTTGGCTTTTTTCTGCATGACTGGTGAATGCTTCTTGGTTGTTGAACCCACCCCATTCCATGGCGTTCACCTGTGTGCTGACTGTGTTTAGCCACTTCATGTCCTTTTCCTGTGCAGCAGCTAAACTAGCTTGCCGGGCACACACTTCTTGGTAGGAGAATCCAGAGGTTGCATCCACAGCCGGGGGGTTCACTTTGGATGGCCCAGTGTAGTGCTGCAGAGGAAGGCTCCCTGATGAGCTGCTGCTTGTCCTAGACTGGGCAGCTTTCTTAGACAGTCGTGGGATAATAAGGTCGCTCTTCCCTGGGTGAGCATGCCCATACTCAAGAATGCCTGCAGGATGGGGTTGCTGAAATTCATGAGAGGACATGAGTAGTGCGCCGACCATTAGGCGTGAACACTTGCAGATCAAGATTATCAAACCAGGCAAAAATCACGCCAACAGTTCTACTCAAACCCATGAATTGGTGGAGAAGCTGAGCATTGTCACCGAGAAAATGAGCAGCGGATTTCCTGAATCTCAGGACCTCATCATATGACGTTGTGAACCCATGTTCATGAAGGAGCTTTAGAAGATCAGAACTGCCATGGCGGTGCAGTAGTTTGACAGCCAGTCCTAATGTTGTCTGATTTCTGGTACCTGTAACATGACTTTGAATTGACTGGCTCAGGCTTAGAGATTTCTTGGTCATTTCACCACCAGACACTAAGTCTGACATCAACCTCAGTAAAGTTGGGCTTGTTGCCTTGATTGTGTTGGCTTGTGTAAATTCTGAGAGGTCATAATTGGCACTGTTGTACTTGACTGAGCGTGCCTCCTTCTTGATCTTCCTTACCACAGAATCAATACTCCTCTCATCTGCATCATCCACTTTAACCATTTTCAGATGGTTAGCAATGGACTCACGGAAACCAACAATGGTAGCACATCCATCTACCCGAACTAACATAACGTCCTTACTCATGCAGTCTGTTAGTTTGGTCAACATATCACGTCGAGTGAGTTTGCCACCAAGATCACAGTACAGGGAATGCAGTTCAACGCTATTCCACATCTTTGACCGGTCACAATTCATGCGCTCTATGATGTTCTTTAGGGCACTTTCTTCTGCAACACCAGTTGGCAAATCAGCATATTTCGGGACTGTCATGAAACTGTTATAACAGCGTACATGGTATTTGCACTCAGCCGCAGGGAGATCAACCAAATATCCAATATGTAACTTGACCGTTCTGGCTACTTCATCATTACGTTGCTCAGCAGCATTAATGATGGCATCTTTCATCGTTGGGATGGGATTACCTTCCTTGTCAAAACGTTCTTTAGTCATGCACTGACGAACACGATCCCATCTTTCTGGATGTTTGTCATCAACAGGTAAACATTCTTTGCCACAAAAAAATGCAGTCACGTTTGTAAACAAACGCACCACTGCCTGTTGCCTGTGTGCGAGATCTTGTTGTCACTGTAACACAATCATCTTCAACTTTTCTTTTCTGTGATTTACGAAGTCTCTCAATTTTTTGTTTTGATGTGTAAGTACAGTAGCATCCTTTGTGACATTCTATGCGAACAGCATCACCACCACCATCAACAATGTCCTGTAGTTTTGCATGTCGCTCTTCATCTCCACAGGCTTTGGCACAGGAGATCAATGTCTTGATCCCTTGATCAGCGAATTTCTTCAATTCCCCTCCACCATGACACACGGGAAGAATGCACCTTGAATCAGCCATGTCTGTAAAAACAAAACAATGAATTAGTAACTCGCATTAATGTCGTATGTGAGCGTCCAGTTGTCAGAATAGTGACCTTGTTGTCATTCAAAATGTATCTCACACGGCAAACAATTGCCAGGAACTCAAACATTGACCTCAAATTTACTTCTAATCACAAAAATAAGGTTAAATATGGATTCCTCGTGCCAAAATTATATGGAAAAGATGTCTCATGTGTAATTTAAAGTTCATTACCTAAAAAGTTATATTTTCAGCCCGGTCGATGACGGCCATCTTGTATTTGCGCAAAGATAACAGATTTCCCCATGGTTGCCATCCGGGCAACCAAGCTTAATTTTGTCTATGCATGCCTGTGAACAAGAAACCACCATAAAACCATGCATTTTGGAGGACAACAAGGTTACTTCTCTGGCAAATGGACTAAACCCGCAGGATCTTCATTCTCGGGTCACAGCTGCATGCACACTGTAGGACGCAAAGATACTGAGCTGAACATGGCAAGAACTCGTGTACAGCCTTGATATCCTGCACGTAACAAACGGAGCTCACATTCAAGTGTATTGATGGTGTGCACAAAACTTTATGAGTTTCTGTATCAGATAAACCAAAGGGTATCATTGTATCATTTGTGGTTCTAAATATATCAACAACCAAAGTTGTTCGGGTTTTTTTGGAACACCCTGTATGGCGCAATATCTCAACAGGTTGTGGATGATTCGGTCGAAACTTGGTGGACAGGTTGGGTGTGTGACAAGGAAGAATCGATTCGATTTTGGTGAAGATTCGAATTCGCATCCAGGTGGAGGTATGCGCTAACCGATTGCCCTTCTCGTTTCATATATCATCATGACTGTAAAATACACGGTTTGCTGTAGTCTGCCTAGCAGGTGTTAAAGCCATGAAATGTATTTTGCTTTGTGATTGATATTGTCGGTTCATCTCACTATTGTCTCATTCACAACACTGATGTTCACGTCTCCTTCACATCAGTGACGTCACTAACGTTTACAGTGTTCCTTATCTAATCAATCATATTTCAATTGATTTGTTGTTTCTCTTTGTGCTGGATCTTCTGCCTTTCACCTAACTAATGCAGTTGTATCAAATGCACAATCCTCTACACTGACTGATGTTACTTATTCATCCAAGTCGCAAGTTCTTTATGAGTTTGCCATTGCAAGCAAATTTGTTCTCAAACTCCCCTGAATATACACTTTATGTCATTTGTCCATGACCACTCAATCATTACTTGTTGAAACAAAACAATAAATGCTTCTCTTCAGGATGCTTACTCTTTCTTATCATCATCAGGCAGCCTGCCCAGGAGCAACCCGTTCGTGTCTCTTTTCTCGTTTATAAAACTGGATGCATCCACCCCCTGTCTGAATTGACACCTTTCTGCGGCTATCAATTAACGTTGCCCGGTCAATATTTCTCTTCTCTCCAGCTGTATGGACAATGGCCTTTTCTATTGCAGCAGGAAGATCTGTAATTAGTGTGTGGAGGAAGAGTCAAATTAGTGCGTGGAGGAAGTGTTATTTTGAATGAGCAATTAGACTTGATAACCGGTGTTGAAGTGTTCTTGTTTTTCTTTCATTCTAGTTGCGAACCCAAAAATCTGTCCATATGGTATACACAGATCATTTGGGTTACTCACAAATTAAAGTGAGGGGACTTTGGGTTTTTTTGCACCTTCAGTGCCATGTGTAATTTATAGTTTTACCTTTTGAGACTCTTCTTTTGTTATTCCACCATAAGCTCAGCTCCGTTCAATCCTCAGGTCATCGTAATATCATCGTAATATCATAATATCAATGCTGTAACTACTTTCAACTGCGTTTAAGTATTTGTGTATCGTACCTGAAGGTAGGCATTTCTAGAGCCACACCTCAATGACACCTAAATAATTGTCCATCTGCCAATGTTGTAATGATCAACAATTCTGATACCCTCAAACTTAACACAATATATATGTATGTATATTTTTATATATGACACATATATGACGCATGTATATGTGTAAATTGTTAAGCATTAAGCTCTTTCTCACCAATGACTCACTGACTGATATTAAAGATCGGTGCCTTCCGGGTGACGGAGAAAGCTGAAATTTTGCATGCCAATTTACATTGAAGCCAGTGCACCAAAAAATAAAATCACAGAATTGTCGGACAACATTCATAAATGAAAATATAAATGAAGGAATTTTTTAATGCAGATAGGCAACCCGAGACAACGGGAAGCACGGTAATTTTGCGTGCCGATGGAAATCGAATCCGATACACCAGGAAAAATCACAGAACCGTCACAAAGCATCAGCAAATGAAAATAGCAATAAAAGGAAGAAAAAAAATGATATTAACAAATGAAAAATCAAATGCAGGTGAGCGACCCAAGACAATGGGGAAACACAGTTCTATGCTCGCACAATGTGTACCGTCACAAAGCATGTATGTATATATATATATATATATATATATATATATATATATATATATATATATATATATATATATATATATATATATATATATATACATACATACATACATACATATACACATATACATATACATAGACATATACATATATATCTTTCTAACCACTGACTTACTGACTGACTAATATTAAAAATCAGTACCTTCTGGGTAATGTAGAAAGCTGAAATTTTGTTTGCTTATGGACATCAAAGCTGATACATCAGGAAAAATCACAGAACCATTGGAAAAAAATCTATAAATGAAAATATAAATATATGAATATCAATAAATGAAAAAAATGCAGATGAGCGACCCGAGACATTGGGGAAGCACGGTAATTTTGTGTGCCGACGGATATCAAAGCTGATACACTGGGGAAAAATCACAGAACCATTGGAAAGCACCTGTAAATAAAAATATAAATAAATGAAAATCTATAAATGAAAAGAATAAATGCAGGTGAGCAACCCAATGCAATGGGGAAGCACAGTAATTTTGCGTGCCGATGGACATCGAAGCTGATACACCAGGAAAAATCACAGACCGATCAGAAAGCATCCGTAAATGAGAATATAATTCAATGCAAAAAAAATAAATAAATAGATGAAAAATCAAATGCAGGTGAGCGACCCGAGACAATGGGGAAGCATGGCTCATTATTGCTAACAATGTGTAAGCATACCCTGCTCGTGTATATATAATATATATATATATATATATATATATATATATATATATATATATATATATATGTATATATATATATATTCATCAAATGGAAGACCAAATACTGCATTAGAGTCATCAAAGGAACCCAAATAAGTAAAGAGCAAAGATGGAGTTATTAGGAGGAACTGAGATAGGATTCGGGTTTCAGCAGCTACTCCTCTACCCTCAAACCCAACCAGGTGTAGCCAAGTGAGCCTTACAGAAAAGGTGAGCCTTATCAGTTATGTTAGGCTAATGCTGTCCGTCTGTCCCACCCTGAAACACGGAAACACTCCTCAGAGAGTAGAAAAGAATATGAAGTAAAAGTTTCTGCTTCAAATTAATCCAAACCGACGGGACAAAATATATTCTTTTCAATCAGACAGACAAAATTGAACACAGGCAGTGTATCGGCAATACAACACTGCCTTGATTTCTATAGCAATCCCTTCTTTCTTTCCTTTTCAGAAATATGCCACGATATCTTTGCTGTTAAGAAATATCATGATTTTGGAATTTGACATTACTCAATACAGTATATACAGGCTGATGCTGTCTGTCTGTCTGTTTGTCTCCCACCCTCCTGAAACACGGAAACACTCTTCAGAGAGAAAATAAATTGAAGTAAAAGCTGCTTCAAATTAATCCAATGCCCTGTTGGTTAAAGCAGGAATTTGGAATTTGGCCAGGGTGCCGGTGATAGTTCACCTACAGTGCATATTTGATTGGGATTGAGTTCATACTATCTTTATAGCTATCGAGACATCTAACGAGCTATCCATGTTCTCAAAATAAAGCATTGTTGAAAATTTGATAGCAAAAGCTCAAATGGTAAAAAAAAAGTTATGATTGAGTTATCAAACAGACAGATAGAGTGAACAAATTGGTTTACTCTGCTTTTTGCTTTGTGTGCATGGGGTAATTACTAAATAAAACAGAAGAATGAAAGAACTATTCCAACAAAGTATTGCAAAAAAAGAAGAAGCCCTCTGGGAAGATCATTTTTATCCTTTTGTGCAGTTAAGAAAAGCCCAAGGAGGTATGGGACTTCATGATGCTTGGAGACCTATGGACTGTGAGAAGAGGAATCATGACCGAGCCATGCAGTGACTGAGCGATTGTTTTCAGAAATGAAGGCAGCACGTGATGGATTTGGAGCTAACGGACGGCTCATCCGCCTTGTTCCTGGCGGTCAATTCATCAAACGCAGCTCAAAACTGCTTCTTTGCTCTATAGCCTTTATCATCAATATTTCCTCTTCCATCATAAGGTGATGACATTTACAAGTAGATTTTCTCACTTTACTGACTTTGTATATGATATATTTCTTCAATTCATTCATACACCTGTCTTCCTATGAATTCATCTACCTATTTATATCATGTAAATTCTTAGTTAAATAAAGCTTTAGTATTATACAGTTTGGGTACTTGACATTTCAACAATGAAGTGGAACATTTCCATGTCCAGCAATCATCTAGTTATGATATTTATGTCATTGACCATTCATCAGTGGTTTTCAGAAAGTATTATGGAATGAGTAAGGAAGGCAAGGAGGATTGAGGGGGAAGAGGGGTAAATTGAGGTAATTTCCAAAGGAGGACTGTAGAAGATGGAGGCAAAGAGGAAGGAGGACTTGTAAGTGGGATGCATGAGCCATATGAGTGGGGAAAGTAATACTTTTGCATCTATAATAATAATACTATGATATAAATGAGCCTTCAGAATGGAGTGCTAACATAATCTGGAATGCAATCGAGATGACCACTTCATTAATATAGAATCACAACTTTAGATTTAAAAAAGAAATGTACTCCTTCAAACTTCAACCGTAAGAATAACATCACTGAGGTCAGTAGTCATAAAGCAATCATGGGTGTGGGAATGATATTTCTGTCAGTGAAGAACAGTGACTTGTAGTTGGTGACACTCGGACCAAATATAGCTGCACATGTATGGATTTTGTGAAAAGGATGTTTATGGTTTCTTAATCATCAACTCAATCAATCAATGATAACGTTCAAGTGGTAATTGCACAAAGAAACCATAACTCATCATTACCGACCCTTTCACCACTATATACAGTGTGTTCTGCAAACAGTTTCCTGAGTACAATTGATTATTTTGTTGCAATGACAATCATCTTGTGTAGAGTGTATGGTGGTTTTTAACTTGCAAATCACTTCCATGGTTTCTGCCATGAAAGCTCACATGCACAGGAAAGTCGGAAACGATCTTCCTTTTTTTTTATTAGCGCACATAAACTGAGGCTTAGAGCTCATGTTGTTAATATCAATCCCATGGCATCTGTTTCAACTTGCAATTGCTAAATTCACATCAACACTAATTCAAATATGTCACCTCGCTCTTCCATGAGCCTCAATCTTGTAAAGAAAATAAATAAATAAGAAAACCGCATGTGGGAGAATTCGAGCTTAAAATTTGAATCTATTTTTGCCAGGTTGTGGATATAGTGCATGATTACTTCAGAAAATTACATTTACACACTGATATATCTATATATATATATATATATATATATATATATATATATATATATATATATATATATATATATATATATGTATATATATATATATATTTTTTTTTTTCACAGGTTTATTCGCCACAACCCCACAAATCAAATCATTTATTCAACAGTAACAGCAATTCTTGAAGCGTTATGTTAACATTAATGGGATATTGTAAATTATAGTGATTCCACAACCCCTATACTTAATAAATTTATCTTCATCAAAAATCTCAAATTTGTCGAATGAAAGTAAGAACCTTATTAACCCGTCAGCAATTTATATATTTTTTGACAGCCCAGATAATCAGCTGAGCTCGTTTCTTCGAGATTTCAACCCTTTTGGCTGAGATACTCTCCAAACAGTGGGGCCACGAGACCACATCCTCAGCCGTGGGTAAACACTATTCACATTTTCTACCTTTCTTGGTAGGGTTTAATGTGTCCATCTATTCATAATGCTTATCACACATTCTATAATATAACAACACATTAAATCATGCACACCTTACCTTACAGATTGCACTTATATTACCCAACACGTCTGTTTTGCTTACCACTGAATCGAGCTCTTATTCAAACACAGAAACTTTCATTTCGAAGGATTTCCCACGTGTTCTATTGCTTCTTATAGGTATCACTGAAAATGTTGTGAAGTCCAGACACACACACACACACACACACACACACACACACACACACACACACACACACACACACACACACACACACACACACACACACACACACACACACACACACACACACACACACACACACACACACACACACACACACACACACACACACACACACACACACACACACACACACACACACACACACACACACACACACACACACACACTGTTTTGCCTGCCTGTGAGTATATGGAATGGCCAATATCCTTCCTTCTGAAGACTTAGACTTCTTGAAGATTTCCCCCTTCTAAATAATTTTGGATGGTTTTGCATTTTTAACACTCTGGGTGTCACCACTCCGGCACTCAACAAATGTGTGTTGAGGTTGACAGCAGACGACATAGACCCGCTAATACGAGAGTTCCTTTGGCAAGTGGTCCACATGTTATTTTGTGTTTTAATTATTTACTATAGTTAATGTGACTTTCTCATTCACAAGCTTGAGTTATGAAAATCGCATACGTTTCCTCTTCTCTGACTGCACATCAACCTTTGAGCCGTTCTTGAGAGTCTGTCTCCTGCATCTTACATCACACTCAAGTGGGTGATGTGATGTGCACCACAAAACCAACACTGCCTGGACTGGATAGAAAATTTAGTCCTTTCTCTTCGGATCAGAAGGTTTAATCGCCATTAGCCACCAATGCCTATCACAATGACAGATGGATAAAATTAGGCCACCAAAAATCAGATGGATTCACAGATTCAAAATCAAGTACAGCACTTCACTTTGTTGCATGAATAAATCCATCGACGACGCGTGATAAGAAGTGTGTTACAAACAGTCTTCTCCGATTGTTACCTGTTTATAAGCACGCATATTCTGTTATGTGCTTCGTGTTGGGAAGGCCATGCAAAATGGTGAAAGAGTCTCAGAACGTGAAAAGAAGCGATTCCCCCAATTCAATCGCCATCACGGTAACTGCTAGCAGCAATGGCCATAACCTAGTTATGCATCTGCTTTCCACAAAGCTTTTATAAGCCTCATGCCTCACTCTACAAGGGGCAGCATTTATCATCTTGTGGATAAATAAGTTAACACCGAAGGTTAGGCTGCAGGGGATGCTGGGAAGAGGAGAGGAGGATGGAGGGAGGGAGGAATCAGGCAGTTGCGAGGCAGCTCTCAAGCGCTTGGTACGAATGTCGGATGGGTTCTGCAGATGACATCCGTCAAACAAATAACGCCGGTGTTGAGGAATTACAGCCACGGTTCATTTCGGTCTCTGCGGAATCTCGAGTAGCCTGAGCTGGCATCTAGATTTAGCAGAAGCACATGGAAATTAAAGTCACAGAACCTTTGCACGAGTTCTCCTTTGTGTTGTGCTGACTGTGCCGAGTTGTTTGCATGGGTACATGTGCATGCATAAGCAAGTAACCTGTGCGCCAGAAGCACACCTTGACTTTATTTGAGGGAGCATTGACTCGGATCGCTGCTCACAGGCAGCTCACACTGGCAATGTCCAACTGATTGATAGACTCATTAGGATGTCAATACATGGGTGTTTTGATAGTGACCACAAGAATATGGTGAAATCTCATCATTAATACTACAAGTTTGTATTGGTTAAAAGTTGACATTTTTGAAAAGGATCCCTTGGCAATGAATTTTCACCTGCTATGTGTTGAAAAGGGTGGACTACGATGAGACAAGACGATGCTTTCAATATTGGAGATTAACTTGGGAGTAAAAGACATTTGCCATTTTAATTGGAAATCTTGCTACACTGCAATCAACTTGGAAATGTGGTCTGCCATATCACAAATGTCAAGGTTTAGTCGCAAATTTTTGAGTGTTTTTTTCCTTTAATTCTCCTTCGTTCATTTGCAGCACAAGGTTGCAGGGTAGCATCATTGTCATGGGTGCGGCTGTGCCACTGATGCAATGCCCTCTACTGGTTAGAGCAGGAATTTGTAATTTATTCATGGTGCTGGTGATAGCTCGCCGACTCTTCATGAAGGATGCCGTGGAATCTTTGTCCTCCACCAACTAATGCCGGCAGATGAGACGTCCAGTTTAACGTCCATCCGAGGGAGACACATCGATGATTCACCTTGCCTGTGAAACACCAGGATGACAGTTTGTAGCCGGGTCGGGATTCAAACCCAGGTTAGACAGCTTGGAGGTGAGTGTGCTTACCTCATCAGGGTAAACGATAAAAAGTGCTCAGGGCTTTTTCTGTAACTTCTTTTTTGATAACGTTGAAGTTTGAATCAGAAAATTGTTATTACAACGACACATGACTGAGTTAATTCTCCTACCGTCCACTCTCCTCTCCCCCATCCCACTTCCCCTTGTTTCCACCCTCCCCACTCCTCTCCACTCTCTCTCCCCTCCTCCCTCCTCCTCCTCTCACCTTCCCTCCTCTCTCCCCTCCCTCCACTCTCACCTCTCCTCCTCCTCCTTTCTCACCTTCCCTGCACTAGGAAATAGAGATGGATATTTTTGACTCATATAAGCTCACCCATAATGTTCACCTCTTGGGATTAGGTACCCAAAAGGATAATGGCACATAATGATAGCGCGTCAAGCACAAGTCGCTCCATTTTTTTAGTCTCTTCCGTGTGTTTCTTTTAATTTACCATTGAGCTTCAGTGTGTCTGTCCAGACTACAAGCCATCATTGTTCAACTCTACTTCCCAATTCCATATCCAGGCGATGCGTGACCTCATCGCCGGGTGCTAAAGGAAGCGAGTACTCAGTTTTCACTCCGTTTTCTTGTTTGTTTGTTTGTTTGTTTGTTTGTTTGTTTGTTTGTGTGTCTGGGTGATATTGCCATCCTTTGAGCAAGGAAGCTGAAATTTGGGAACAAAAGTGAAGATGTGCTTTGGCAAAAACGATATTTTATATTTTTTGATTAATCAATTGACTGATTAATTACTTAATTATTATCGATTTATTAATTACTTATTTGTTTTCTTTCTCATCCTGGCAATACCTCAGGCACTTTTTGAGCACAAAAAGTGATATTAGGACACCACAGTGAACAGGTGATTTGGCTATAAAGAGTATTTTTGATTTATTGATTAATCAATTCAATGATTACTTATTATTATTATTATATATTTTTTGTATACACTATTAAGGCTCGTATGAGAGCTAACACACAGAAACACACAAGAAGGGGAGCTGGAGAGAAGAGGGATGGAAAAAACAGTCGGGAACAGAGATAAAAGGATATCTGTGAAAGGGAGAGGGTTGTTGTGGGATACACAGAGTAAACAAGATGGACGCTATAGAGACTTTAAGGAAGGAAAGCAGAGAATTTGAAAGAGGTGGGTTTGGGGTGGATTAGTGGGGGTAGAAAAGATCGTGGTTTTGGAAGGGGAAAGATAAGAGATGGTGGTGAACAGCTGTTTTGAAGACCTGGAGGGAAGGATTGGGATTAAAGAGGGTGTGGGAGTTTGTTTCAAAGGCAGGAAAAAAGAGGAATGAAAGAGTGAAGGTGAGCAGTGATTCTTGATTTTGGTACCTTTACCAGAAGGGGGTTGCTGGCAGACTTTGAGTGCCCTGCGGAAATATGGGGTGGACATATCGCAGACAGAGACTTCCTCCACCCTCGTAGCCCACATGGGGCTCTCAACGGAACCCTTTCTTCTCCTTTCCTTGGCAAGGCTGGACTACCCCAAAGGCAGTGTTCTCAGCTCCATCTTATTCCTAACCTTCTTCAACAATCTCACTGACTCTCTGGAAAATCCTCATTATCTCTTTGCTGATGACTCCACTCTCTGCAGTGAAACCGCTCATCATTCTGACAGACAGCAGCCTCTTTCCTCTCTTCAGACCTTGACAAAAATTACAAACTTGTCAAACACCTATCTCTCCCCATCTCCCCCACCCCACCACCCCAAGGACTGTACCACAAACCCATCTACTTTCTCAACAACCCTCTCAGTCACTCAAACTCTTGGGTCTCACTCTCAGCTATACTCTCTCTTGGGCAAGCCACATTTCAAAGTTGGCCTCCAAAACCAGACTTGACATCCTCTGTCGTGCATAGTCCTTCTTTGGCACAACTGAGCTCCTCTCCACCTACAAGGCTTTCGTCCACAGTTTAATGGAGTACTGCTTTCCCATCTGGGCTGGCTCCCCTGGCACACATTTTTCTCAGCTTGAAGCTGTGGAAATGAAGGTTTTCACGATCACTGGAATCTCTCACTATGAAGCTGAGTCTATGACCTTATCACTTCGCCATCACCCATAAGTCAGTGGTCTCCATATTCTTCCGACTCATTTCTGGTCTTGCACCCTCTGCGCTTCCTCTCTCCTCGGTATGTTCAGGATGCACGCAGTCGACCAGCAACCCCCTCAGAGTGAAACTGCCAAAATCCAGAACCACTGCTAACCAACACTCATGTATTCCATTTTTTCCGACCTATGGAACCACATTCATTATCTTAAACATCTCTATCACATCTCCTCGAAACCGCCTCCTTTCTAGTGTATAAAGCCCTGTCTACTTCAGCTGCTCCTCGTTGCTGAGACTAGCTAGGCCCGGAATCATTTGAGTAACCCTGCGCTGAACCCTCTCCATGGCATACATGTCCTTCCTGTATTGTGGTGACCAAAACTGCACACAATATTCTAGATGTGGCCTCACTAAATTCCTGTACAATGTTAACTCCTCCTCTTTTGATTTATAAATGATCCCCCTCTGAATGCAACCACAAACTCTATTTGCTTTACCTATAGCTGCCTGGCACTGTGCTGCCTGCTTACCTCCCGTATCTATTACCACCCCCAGATCCTTCTTCTGTGTGACACACTCCAACATTACCCCTTGCATCTTGTTATTTTTTATTTTCATCCTGTAAGGTTGCTTCTTCTTTCCCAAGTTTTGGATCGATTCCACCTTTTTGTTGTGTTCTTTTCCATTTTCACAAATCCCTTTCCAAAACTAGTTCATCTTTTTTTGAGGTGGAGGGATTGCAACATTCTGCTTCTATTTCCTCAGTTTTTGATTAAATCATATGAGTTCAATCAGTACATTTTCAAACTGCTGGTCTTTTCTTCTGTCATTTACTTTGCTGCAGTTTTTTTAGGCTCTCATTGGTTGTTATCTCCATATGGATTTCAGGAGGTGGGAGGAAGTTCTCCAAGAACTCAAAATCTCCACCTCCTTTTTGGTAATGGATCATGATTCATGAACCAAACTGTGAAATGTCGTTCTCATGGCTTCGTTTCAAGGGCTCTTTTCAAAATCTTTACTGAACCTGACAGCCTCCACTTGTAGTTTGTTTGGAGTGATATTCCTAGAATGATTTTTAAGTAACCAGTTAGGGTTTTCTTTATCATTCCTGTAGCTCTGACTATCACTGGTATAATTTCAGCTTTCTTCAATTTCCAAGTTGTCTTGACCTCATTTTTCAAAAACTAGTATGTCGGCATTTTCCTGATTTCTGTGGCATTTAGTCCAAAGTCATTGGGAACTGAAACCTCAATGAACAATGCTGACTTTTCCTTTTTTTGGTTGAGCACTATGTGTGGACGCAATACTTTGTTTGTGATGTCCACACTTCCCGCCATTCTCTTAAAGGCATGAGTGTAGTGTCCTTGATCATGAGCATTTATGATGACTCGTTCTCCATCCCAATTGATTTGACCTCTTCTGAGCCATTCCGATGAGCGTTCCTTTTCGATCCATGTTCTGTCAAGCACTTTTTTTAATCTTCCTACTCTTTTATCATTCTCCCATTTGTCCGAGTATACTACTGATATTTCTGTTTGTAGGTTTTTTTTTTCTTTCTTTGCATTCATTAACCTCCGCCATCGAAGATGGACGGAGGTTGCTGTTTTCACCCCTGTCCGTTTGTTTGTTTGTGAACAGTATTATGGAAAAACTCCTGGACGGATTTCTACGAAACTTGGTGGGGGGATTAGGTATGCTCCAAGGATCATGCCATTATATTTTGGACTTGGTCCAAAGTCCAGTATGGCCGCTATGGCGGCCATTTTGAAAAAATATTTGAATTTTTGTTTTTGCATTTCTACATGTTTTAAGTGATTTCCAACCCCCCCCCAAAAAAAATTGTTAGAGAAAAAAACCCAATTTTGCACCTTTTTTTTCAAAAAAATTTCGATTTTATTTTTTTGGCATTTCTGCATGCACGTCGATCTCGTTTAGTTTATTACCTTCGCATTCTGCGAAAGGTTATGTTTTGGTCGGCGTGTATTTATTTATTTATTTGTAATCTTGTGATTCGTATAACTCAAAAAGTATTAAACCGAATTGCATGAAATTTGGTGGGATGATTGGTTATTAGCCAGGAAGCATTCGATTAGATTTTGGGATCGTTCGGGTCAAAGGTCAAGGTCAAGGTCACGAAAAGGTCATAATCGTCTTTTTACGATAACATGGTCAATTTTTATTCAATTTGCATGCAACTAACGCCAAAATGTTCAGAATTCAACGCCTCATCTTGTGATATGCAATATGACACAATGACGCCCATACTCTTGTTACCGGTTAGGGGTCAAAGGTCAGGGGGGGTCACGACCTTGAAAAATATGCGGTTTTTGTCATAACGCGGTCAATTCTTGTCCGCTTTACATGAACCCAGCACCAAAATGTTCAGAATTTAATGCCCAATCTTGTGACACAATGACGTAATAACACATTTCACCGGTTGGGGTAAAATGTCGGGGGGGGGGTCACGCCCTTGAAAAATATGCGGTTTTCGGCATAACTCAGTCAATTCTTATTCGATTTGCATGACACCAGCATCAAACGAGATTATCTTCTCTTGTTGAAACGTTGTATTCACCGAGCTTGCGAGTGAAGACTCGCCAAAACGATGTGAGTTGATTGTTGTTTAGTCCGTAGCCCCCGAAAGTCGGGGGGGGGGGTCATGACATTATAGATATGTGGTTTGTGTCATAAGACCATTCATATGAAACCAGTTCCCCACACTCATACCAAGAACAAAAAAAGTAGTGGCGGCGAAGGTATGCGCTCTATGAGTGCCCGTTCTAGTTCAATCATGGTTCAGTAGAGTCTGATCCATTTTGACCTACAATGAATAGGACATCAGGTTCACTTAAGTGACCCAGCAGTATTGGCGGCGGAGGTTTTGAACTCTACCGAGTGCTCCCCCTCCGGTTGGGGCTGTGTTTGTTAACCTCCGCCATCGAAGATGGACGGAGGTTACTGTTTTCACCCCTGTCTGTTTGTTTGTTTGTTTGTGAACAGTATTACGGAAAAACTCCTCGACGGATTTCGACGAAACTTGGTGGGGGGATTCGGTATGGTCCAAGGATCATGCCATTAGATTTTGGACTTCGTCCAAAGTCCAATATGGCCGCTATGGCGGCAATTTTGAATAAATATTTGAATTTTTGTTTTTGCATTTCTACATGTTTTAAGTGATTTCCACCCCCCCCCAAAAAAAATTGTTAAAGAAAAAAAAATTTTGCAACTTTTTTTTCAACAAAATTTCGATATTTTTTTTTTTTTTGCATTTTTACATGTTATAAGTGATTTCCAACAAAAAAAAACATGCCAAAATTATAATTGCGGCTGATTTTGGAATTTCAGGTGGATATACCCACGTAAAATCAATTTCTGTCTCAAGGAATCCAGTTATGACGAGTGAATTGAGTATGTAAAAGTTAAAAGTAAAAGGGAAAGTTGCAAACTATAAAGCTTTCAGTACTGTTGACGTCAAATTGAATGAATAGGATATCAAGGTTCACTTGAGTGACCGAGCAGTATTGGCGGTGGAGGTTTTGCACTCGACCGAGTGCTCCCCCTCTAGTTTGTATCTGTTTCGTTTTCCTGTGTAGTATCCAACATTTGCTCCTGTTTTTTTGAAGTTTGTTTCCAAATGGATTCAGGATCCCTTTACTGATTTCTTGTTTTCTTGCTCGAGTAGAAATCGCACACGATAGTCTGTTGAGCTATTCACATACTCTGCTACTCCGACACACGACGTTCTGCGCACTTGGTTAAGCTTCATCAAATCACCTCATCATTCTTGTCTTGGTAAGTACAACCTCGCTATGCGTTGGTTTTTTGAGAGCATCTTGTGAATAGTTAGACATTTCCTCATTTTCATGTCTAAATTGTTGATCTCAAATTGTGGTCAGTTTATAATTGCACAGCTCTCTTGCAATACCGGCCCTGCAATTTGGTTTATAGCTTTCGATTTGTTCATTGGAGGGAGGGATGACTTCATAACTCGTCTTATTCTGCGTAGGTACTCTTTGCTGATCGTTTTACGCATATTATTTGTGTTGCAACTGGGGCCTTCTTCTATTCTGAGGCATTTGTAGGATGCTTCGTTTTCTCGTTCCTCTATTGTTGTCTGTTATTTTTGTTTGGAGATATATATATATATATATATATATATATATATATATATATATATATATATATATATATATATATTGTTGCGAAGTCGCACCCGCCAGCGTGCGATCGGCCGCTCGACTCGAATGGCGGCCGCCTCGCCCACCGTAACGGACAATTCAGTCGTGACCCTCTCGGAACAACGCCGGGAGCTAGTGGGGTTTAATGGGTGGGGGTTTAACCTCACCACGATCGTGCCAATTGCCCACCCGTGCAGGATAGGGTTGCTCGCCAAATTCGATCTACCTAAGTACCTGCGCGAGTGGTCGACCGGGCAATCGTACCACGCCACAGGCCGACTCCGGACACAAACCGCTTAAGCGGTCCGTTCCATGCTACAGTGATAACCGAGTGGTGTTATCGTCGGCCTTGACGGTTCCGATTAATTACCGGGCGTTTTAAAACCACCATGAACCCCTTACGTGATGCAAGATGGAAATTCAAACGAAGGAAAGGACGCAGCGAAACAGGGAACAAGTTCACACAAGCACGTTTAATTGCACACGCAGACCAGCACGGAAGGCACGGATACAGTCACAATCATCATGTACAATAAAGCAAAAGCAAGTCAAGAAATGGCACGTATACACAATCACAGGCAAAAGAGATGTCCCGACTAAACCTGACACACGGCAACACTTTACCAGTTTTACTTCAAGGACAGGCACCACCCACAGTCATTTACACTAACCCAAAGGAAAAGAGAAAGTTGCGACTTCCCTGCACGCGTCGTCCAGCGTCGCGTCCTTGACCTCGAATTCGAGCCTCCCCCGATGTGGTCTGCGACTCGCACCTCGCGCCGGCATGTGTAGCCCCTCCGCGCCACGAACGGGGCTTCTGGCACCTGGTAGAAGGC
>NC_140968.1:27317664-27342664 GCF_056783735.1 Eptatretus burgeri | reverse complement strand
CTTTTTGATTGTTTGTGTTCCTTCTTATTACTCCAATGCAGGACTGTACCTATTTGGTCTTCCATTTGATTTGAATTTATTTTAATTCCATTCTAAATTCAATTGAATAATAATGAAAAACGTCATGGGTCAGGGTCAGGTGTCCAACTGAAGTGGGGTTGCATCAAAGTGGGATGTCTTGGTACCCGGTCATCACTGCCAGCAATTATAAAGTGGCAGTTTAATTATGTCTCTTATTAATTATGTAAAACACCAGTACACAAACGCCACACAAAACAAGTTCTGGCGAGGATCTGCAATCTCCGATTGCTCTTTTTAGTTTCCTAATGTATTTTCCTATTCATATGTTTATTACTTATTGCAGTTTTTGGCCAAACTGTTGCCTTTCTTGCAGCAGCAGCATTACAGTATTACAAAAAGCTGTATTATGTGGGTTTTCCTCAAAGTAGGTGTTTTGTCTTAATTCACTGACATCTTTATTAATTTTCTATATGTATACTCCATATCTGTACTTAAGAGAGAAAAAAAAAACTAATGTTGAACTAAAACTGCACTGGGTAGAGTGCATACCTCTGCCAGGCTGAACAGTTAACGTTTTGTATCCCACTGATAGCCCGGATCTGGATTTTCACGAAAATCGAATCAATTATTCCTTGTCACACACCCTACATGTCCACCAAGTTTCGTCCGAATACGTCCACAATTTTGATATCATGCTATATTTATATTGTTACGATTTCCGCCCACCCGGCGTGCGATCGGCCACGTACCTCAAATCGCGACGCGTCGCCCACCGGAACGGACAATTCAGTCGTGACCCTCATGGAACTACCGCCAAGGAGCTAGCCACGGGTGGGGGTTTAACCTCACCACAACCCAGTCCGCATTCTACCCACGCGAAATAGGGTGAATCGCCGAATGTCGATATACCTAAGTACCTGCGCGGGTAGCGTACCGAGGAGTTGTACCACGCCGCAGGTCGACTTCGGACACGAACCGCTTAAGCGGCTCGTTCCGTGCTAAAGGGATAACCGAGCGGAGTTATCACCGACCTCGACGGTTCAGTTTTACTTATTGGGTGTTTCAACCCACTACCAATCCCTTACGTGATGCAAGATGGAAATGTCAACCAGAGGAAAGGACGAAACAAAACGGGAAACAGTTTGAAAAGCACTTTTAATTTGCACGCAGACAAGCACATATTTTACAATCATACAAAAATGCACGTACACAGTCAAAGCAACAACAACACGCAGAGTTAAAACCAAATAAAGTAATGTACAACCACTTATATGGGTTGACTTAATAGACTGGCGGCACCACACACACACACACACACACACACACACACACACACACACACACACACACACACACACACACACACACACACACACACACACACACACACACACACACACACACACACACTTACACCAAAAGCAAAGAAAATACAAGCCACCCTCACAGGCAAGGAGGCAGACAGGTCCGTGGACCAAATGAACGTGGGACCTGGGTGATCGGCCAGGTCCACGAGACCGAAGGGGTCTTACCCGCGCCCTCATGGCGCGATGGCGGACTTGCCACAATGTCCGCGTAACGCGCCTGACTCCGTGCCCCTGGTATGGTCGGTGAGCTCCTTTGGCGTGCGTTGCGCAGGCACGTGTTGGTCGGCACCACGGTTGGGTTGGGGAACGGACGGGGTTACCGGCGCTATCTCAGCACGGATGGGGGGGGGGAATTGTTGATGCTCGCGGTCGGGAGAGGGGAATGGCGGACGCTCCGTCCCGCTAGCAGGGTCTCGGGACCGCACCGACTCCGGCGAACTCTCGCCCCTGAGTCCTCCTCCGCGTCCCCGCCTCACTCCGCGACTCGTCCCTTGACCCGGCAACGACAACCTCAACGATGACTTTCGTCTTGACTCGACCAGCCCAGCCAGCACAGCACAGCTCAGCACAACCCAACACACGCCCCAACTCAACACACGCGAGTCGCCTTGTGCTCGCGTCTTTATAGACCGGAGGAGGAGCGTGTATGCTAATTCGCGGATCAAAACGCGCTTGGAGGTGGGGCCACGCCACCGGACGTTCAGCCATTGGTCGGGCAAAAAGGGGCGTGAGCCTCTCCTGATCCGAATTCCTTTCTAAAAGGAGTCCACATGTATCGCGCTTGGGGGCGGGGCCACACCACCCGACGTTTAGCCATTGGTCAGGCAAAAAGGGGCGTGAGTCTCTCCTGATCCGAATTTCCTCTCCCATAAAGGCATCCATTTGTACTCGCGGCTCGACGCGTTCGCGACAATTACCGAACGGGCCCTGGACAGCACGACGTTCGGTGTTGACTAGTGGTGTGGTTGATGGTTGTGGAAGGAGAAAGGCGAAGGTGGTGGGGGGTTTGCTGGGGTGGTTTGAGTTGTTGGCAGGTGTTGTTTGGGAATGGCGGTGAAGCGATGTTTGCGGGGTGGAGTTGTGGAAGTAAAGAGGCGAAGGTGGCGGTGTTTGAGTTGTTGGGGGATTATTGGTCCAAAATAACGATGGAGAAAGAAAAATGGCTAACTCAAAACGTCGCAGCCCGTTTGAATCACACATATTCCCTCTAAACAACAGGTGTGGACTAACTACACATGAACTTATCGACATACCTAACCTGAGGACCTTTCTGGTGTATTGCAAATTTCCACAGCCATAACAATATATATAATTTTTGACCTATCTCTCAATGTTGAAGAATCACTTAAAAAATTCTAGTTGTCGGATCCGGATTCGGATCTTCCCCAAAATCGAATCAATTCTTCCTTGTTACACACCCAACACTTCCACCAAGTTTCGTCCAAATCCTTGCATATCTTTTTGAGATATCCTGCTCACAGACAACCAAACAGGATTGGAAGCATAACCTCCGTCCACCTTGGCACAGTTATTAAAGAATGATGCAATGAGGATAAATGAGCTCATGTATAAAGCTTTTGATGTCATAATGGATTTCCTCATTGGACATTGTAGCTATGTCGGCTTGGATCATGCAGACTCTGGAATATAAAATGGATAAACATGTGCACTATCCCTTATAAGGGATATTAAGCTAGCAGTCATGTTGGCGAGCATTTACTTGTTGATAAATATCTCGTGACGCCTCTTGAAAAGAGTAGGATATTGTGTGATGGAACCATAGTTGAAATGCCAAATTCTTGCTCTCGCCTTTAGGACTCTAACCCTAACCCCAACCCTCAATGCATCAATGGCTCTGACCCTAAATGCATCAGAAAGTTGTGTTGATGCGTCTCAGTCGTGATGCTGATGCAATGAGCAAATCCCATCCAAAATTGAATCTATTCGACATTTCATTAGACGGGAAAAGAGTGTATTGTTTTTACAATCAAAGTACAAGTTAATGGAGCATTGTTGGCTTGACTCATCTACCAAAGTGCTTTAATGGGTAAATTACGGCTTTCATTTAACTTTCCAGACTAATCAAAAGATCGGGGTAAAACATCAGAACATGCACACAGCCACACACTGCGATTTGGAAAGATATAACCATATATACTGTACAGATAATCGTGATCAGGTGATTTGCATAATGTTCATATTCGATTTCTCCACTCCAATCATAAAAGAGTGGATTGTGATAAACCAGCACACCACCTTCTTCCAGGCTGACCATCTGATGTCTCAGTCCTTACATGACTGCAACCATACTTTGTTATTGTTAAGTTAGCATCCATAATAAGTTCATTGGACTTATGAAAGACTATTACATGGTACTGGTGGTACAGTCCCTATTGCATTCAACATTATTACAAATGAGCTCATGTTTAATGGTAATTACACTTGAAAAGCTATATTCTCTTTACATTAAAGGTTAAGTCTATCTAGGATTCTAGGTGATCAATTATTTGTTTCCCTAATGCCGAGACACTGACATGTTTTGGAGCCTTTCAAGTGTGACTCCTGTTCAACGTGCTCCTCTTATGTCTCCTTTGAATGCTGTTAGATCTTTGCTTTTCTCGGGTTCACGAAATGTCACGTCACATAATGGACTGAATCTGCATGTCTAATTGAGGGTGAGCTAGGTCACCCTTGAAACTTGGAGCCCGCTGGCCCAGTATAAGCCATGAGACTCTGAAGGGCGATCCAGAGTTGTGGGCCCAGATACACAGGGAGAGCACCTGAGGCACCACATGCCAGGGTGTGCATTGGGGGAGGCAAGTGAGGACTACCCCAGAATTCAGCTTGGAACAGGTAAGCTTGGTGGCAGTTCCAGTGGCTCAGGGTGCCGTGCCAGAGTAGGCATGCAGAGAGCTTGCAGATGGAGCCACACTGCCCAGCCAAGATACTGTGCAGAGGCACAGAACAAAAATTTGAGGGTCAGGCCCAATACTTATTAGAGCACCAACATGTGGGATGGCGGGTAAATTAGAACCACTGGAGAAGGGGTTTAAAGGTTAAAAGAGAAATGTGTTCTTGATAATACTACAATGGAGGAGGGATGCTCCCCTTTGTACCATTTTGGATGTTTCTAGCCACTGGAGTAATGGAGTCGGGTTATTTGATTTTGTGAGGACCCATTGTGTCCCAAATTCATAGTGTAGGGGCAGGCTACTCTGCCAGCAAGCCTTGTGAGGCAATGCCACCTCATCAGTTTTGCCATCGCATGTGCCTTGATCTTCCTCCTGGGAGATAGGATCCTTTATGACATGAATGGGTCCCAGGAAGGACAGCTCAGCAGAGAAGGGTTTAGAAGATAGGTAGGTGAGGATAGGTTTGAGCCAAAGCCAGCCATCTGACTTGCTGCCACCATGCACTCCTGCCACCATAACATCAGCTGCTCATACCAACAGAGGTTGGCCAACAGCATCTGCCAGGCCCACTTACCAGTCTTGCCTTGCCAGCCATTTGCAACGTACCTGCTTTGCCTCTATTTTTCTGCCATTTTATTGTGGGCCATTAAGGCTGAAGACCCTTTTGAAGGCCAAATGTCATTGTTCATTGGGAAGAATGGCCACTTGCTTGCTTTATTGGCTACGTGGGCCAAGAAGCCTCCCAAGTCAAGAGACTATGTGGGCCCTTTTTGTGGATTATTATAGGCAACCTGGGCTGAAGACTCACCTCCATCAAATGCCCATGTGGGCCGAGTGTCATTTTTGTTGTGGACCATCCAGGCCAAAAAAGTCACTGTCAGTTGAGAGGCCATATGGCCTCAAGGGTAAACACTGAGTGCTGGGAAGGCCCTATGGTCACCAAAGCATTTGTGGTGCCAAGAACCAGGGCCCTGAGAGACAGTGGTGGTGAAGGGGGTCTGATACCAGGTGGAAAGCAGCCATAAACTCAAAAGATTTTATGTTGAAAATGCAGAACATGAAAAAGCCAATAAAATCAAAACTAATAAATGTCAGTGTGCATGTGTGTGTGTGTATGTGTGTTTGTGTGTGTGTGTGTGTCTTCTCTATAACTCCAAAGCCATGCAACCTAGCAGCCTGAAACTTTGCATGCATACTAAGGAAACTCCAAGGAAGTGTATGAGTGAAAATTTGGTGTTTGGGTTAATTAAAACACTCCCTTTGAAGATAATTAACGGCCTTATTTAATTATATCCCTTATCAGACGCATCTACAGCCACCTCAGTAGATGATAAATGGGGTTTCTGGGACTCCCATTCAAATGAATGGGGGGGAAGGAAAAGACTTTCTGACCCAAGCCCCAAAAGCCCAAAATAAGACACTCATTTTCTCCCCACCTATCCCCTTCCCTCCCATACAAGCCAATGTGAGATCTCTGCTTTTTATACGTTTGCGTTGAGTTTCTTCATCAACATCAAAACCGAATGATAAAATATTAACCCCATTACCACTCAGATGTTTAATAATTTGTCTCATATTCCTTCTGAATTAGTTACTAATATCCCAAGACCACCAGATTTTAGTTTCTTTAACTCACTCTTACAATGTGAATATTTTGTTGTACCAAGAGAAACCTCCTCAAATATTTGGCCTTCATTCCTCAATCGCATATGTTCCTCGACTGAAATATAGTAGTAACCTTCACCTTCTACTTCTCCTGGTCGCATTGCTCTGGTTGTTGTAGATACAATACGAATCACATGGTGTTTTTTCAGAAAATGTACAATATCTTCATTTGTACTATGCAAGTACCTTAATTTATGAAAGTTTTTTCCAGAAGCAGATTTACCCACAAGATTTATAATAATAGTTGTCATTTATATTTGTAATTGTTTATAAAATAAAGAATATATCTTTCAATATCTCATCTTGTTTCGCAACAATATATTTATATTTTTCAGTCATCTGCTTCATATAATCCCCAAATTCCTTTTTATTACATAATATAGAACAATTGTCTCTCCAAAAATTGTTTATATCTATTGAATTTAACTTGAATAAAATAAAAGTATTGGCATTGTTTCTTATTGAGCGACGAGGGAGTTGAAAGTATGATTGACTAAGAGAAATACAATTACAAGAAGAATGTCTCCCTCTTGTGTAGTAGTTATCCATTACCGTTTGGTTTCTCTCATTAACACAATCATCAAAGATAATGAGGTTCTTTTTTGATTTATCCAAATCTTGGGGAGAAAGTATATCATCCGTATTATCACCAACAATACAAGTTATTGGCTTTGATTTCTTTTTACATCTCATCTCTGTGTATCACAAAATAGTTGGATTATATCTTCAATGTTGGAATCATTTAGTTTGTTTTGAAGTTTAAATAAACCGAATATATCTTCTTTTTGAAGACGGGCATTAAAACTTTGTGAAAGTAGTTGATACTCAAGTTGAAAACTCGACTTTGTGAAAATTATTAAATTATCATAATCTAAAAAGTTGGGAATAAGGAGCATCTTTAAAAGTAAGCAGGTTTTTCCACATCTGCTTGAACCAACTATGAGACATCTGAATTAATTTGGAAGATTTTTATGGTTGTTAAAGTTTATCTTATTTTCCCAAATGGGTAAAAAAAATCATTCATTTTTATATTTGGAAAACAGGTTATTTAATTTTTTATTGGCGCTTTTGGAAACTATGTTTTATCTGAAGTTCAGGTTTAATTTCAAGATAATCCATTATTTTATTCATACCATATCTTGTGTTGATATTTCCCTGAAAATGACAATCGTTAATAATATAAATCATCACTCCACGAAACATGGTAGTCATTTGTTCAGTCTCTTCTCTTGTAAGAAAAGGTGTATTATCACCCTGATACTTTACATTCATTTCTCGAATCAATCTTGTAAAGTAATTCATTTTTGGTGTAAATCAAAAAGAATTATATTCCTTTTTATATTTTTTATTATCATTATTTAGAAGATAATCATAGAACATACATTGTTTATGGGCTTTTGACTCTGTGTTTAATCCCCGTCTTTCACACGCAGGACAATTCTCAAAATTGTCATGTGGAGAATCAGGAAATTCAAGAGGCTCAAAATCTAGTAAAGAAGTAAACTATTCATATTTGTAAAGTAAAACTTTAGTAGTTTTTCTTCAAATAAAATTCATCTTCGGTACTTTCATTGGTCCTTTCACAATCATCGATAAAACTACTTTCATAACTATCGTTTGAACACAAACTCTCAGTATCATAACTGTCTTCTGTTCCAACAGAGATACTATCATCACTCTCATAATCTTCAAAATCTTCAGTTGAATAATGACTCATACTTAATTAGTAGAAAAAAAAAACATTACCATCTATATCTATATACTTTTTTTCATTAACAGATTCAACTACTACATTTTTTATATTAAAGGTAATTTTAAAATGGTCCTTCACTACTATTGAACGAAATGTCATTTCACCTGATATATTAACATCCTTTATTTCATCAGGATTTACATCTTTAGGGTTGTTGAAAAAAGTACAAATTTCTCCTTGCATATTACAGATGGTCTTGTCTTTTCTTTCTGAAGCTTCATCCATGAGGTTTTTCTTTTTTGATACTTTTTCTTGTTTCATTGCTTTTTCTAGTTTTGAATATATTGCCAGAAGGAGAGGAGAAACTTTTGTTCGAGCGACTTTAATTGATGTTCTTCGAGATATAGTAAAAGCCCTTCCACTGAAGGAAATTGAAGAACTCATATTATTCACCATAATTGTTTTTATCCAAGAGTTGTTATATTTATCTTTATTCAATTTTACATCCTCAACATATTTCTCAGTATCTTTTGCAAATGAAGAGATTGATTGAAACTTGTCTTTTGTGTCTTGATGCATTGTATTTATGAATTGAAAAAAGTTTGAGGATAAAATGGTTTTAAGCACAGATTCACCTATAAATTTAACGGAATTTTCATCAAGAAAATTTTATTGTAAGGAAAGTTTTGTTATATAAATATGGTGAATATAATGTACTGCGATGTTTGTAATCATGAAAATAAATGTTATAAAAAACACCGTCAAACCAACAAACACACATTCAATCTTTTCAGACAAATATCTCCACTTGACTAAGAAACAAAACATTGTGATAATGATATTCTTAATTTTTTTTTATAATAAACACCTTCAATCATGCAAACACAAGAACAATGAAGAAAGGGAAGGTGCCACTAAATTCTCCATTGAAAACACTGATGGGGCATTTAAAGGACATATAAAAAAAAGATAGTTTCACTTTCAAGACCCTCGACCATCTTCAATCATTAAAGCTGTTGATATGGTTAAACAAAGTATTGAAACTATAATTAAAAACACATTAAGTGAAATGAAAACTTTAAAGTTTCATATGGAAGTAAAATTGAATAAAGTAAGAGAAGGTGATGAAACTACTCCTTATACGAGGACAAACCCTCACTTTATCTCATCATTTCAAGATTTTGTAAGCTGTAATGTTTCCGATGAACTCCAGAGACAAGAACAAGATGTTGATAACACTGTAGTAGGTAGTGGATTTGCTATTACAAAAATAATCTTTTTCGATACACACATCTTAATAATCAGATCCTCTTCAAGCTTCTTCTTATATTGATTTACCAAAAGAGATTAAACTTAAGAAAGCGGTTGTTACTATTCAAAACAAAGATAATAAATGTTTTCTATGGTCTGTTCTTGCTCACTTACATCCTTCACAATGGAAACCTTAAAGGGTTGAACATCATAAGAAATATGAGAATACATTAAATGTTAAAGATTTAAAGTTTCCAATGTCATCGAGAGATATTCCTAAATTTGAGAAAATGAATAATCTATCTGTTAATATATATGGATTAACGGATGCAAACAAAGTTCAGACATTAAAAATTTCAAGCAATAAAAATGATGAAACACACATTGACCTTCTCTACTTTACTTCAAAGGAAAAATCACATTCTGCCTTCATCAAAAATTTATCAAGATTAACCAAATCACAATTATACAAGAGAAAATGTAAAACGTATCCTTGTAAGAGATGTCTCAACTCCTTTCACACAAAAGAACGATAAAATCAACATTCAAAATATTGTAGTAATCATAAATCAACCGTAATCAATTTACCAAAAGTAGGTTCAAACATATCATTCAAAGATTTTAACAAATCTAAAAAACATCCATTTGTGATATATGCTAATCTTGAAAGTATCCTTGAAAAGACAGATACTGTTTTTCCAAATCCAAATAAATCATACACAAATAAATATCAAAAAAATAATCCTTGTGGTTTCTGTTATAATATCAAATCATCTGTTGGTGATGAATACAACAAGTTAGAACTTTATGGAGGAGAAGATGCCTCAGAGGAGTTTGTAAGACGATTGGAAAAAGACTGTATAAGACAAAGAGAAATAATGGTAAAAACCTATAAACCAATGTCATTAACAAAGGGAGAGAAAAAGGAATTTAGAAAGAACATGTCTGTCATATTTGTGAGGAGAAAATTGAGGGAGAGGTCAAAGTTCGGGATCATTGTCATCTTACTGGAAAATATAGAGGTCCAGTTCATTCCTGTTATAATCTTAATTGCAAGCCCCCAAACTTTATTCCTGTCTTTCTTCACAACAACACTCACTATGACACACATCTATTTATAAATGAACTTTCAAAGACATCTGGAGAGATTTCTGCCATTACTAACACAGATCAAAAATACATCTCATTCACAAAAACAATTCATACATCCCCCATAACCCATATCAGATTTCTTGACGCATACAAGTTTATGGCAAGTCCATTATCTAACTTAGCATCAAATATTAAAAGCTTACCAAATCTTAAATCACATTTCTCAAATCAAGAAGAGATTGATGTCTTCTCACAAAAGGAAATATATCCGTATGACTCCATGGATTCATTTGAGAAGTTTAAAGAAACACAACTTCCTCCAAGGGAAAGTTTCTATAGCAAGTTGAATAAAACTCATATTTCCAATAGAGAGTATACACAAGCTAAAGAGGTTTGGGAGAAGTTTAATATAAAGAATCTTGGAGAATATCATGATTTGTATCATAAAACTGATGTATTGTTATTGGCTGATGTGTTTGAAACTTTTAGAACAGTCTGTCATAACAAAAATTCTTATGGATTAGACCACGCTCACTATTACACAGCCTCGGGGTTGGCTTGGAGTGCTATGTTAACAATAACAAAACAAAATTTGGAATTAATCAGTGATATAGATCTGCTTTTAATGATAGAGAAGGCTAAAAGAGGAGGAATATCTCAAGTATGTTCCAAGAGATATGCTATAGCAAATAACAAATATCTTCCTGATTAAAATAAGAATGAGGACAACTCTTACCTGATATATTATGATGCTAACAATTTGTATGGGTGGGCTTTGTCTCAATCTTTACCTTATGGAAAACTGAAATGGGTTAAAGAAAAACATTATGAAAAAGTTTTACAAGACATTGTTGTCTCCTCTCAAAAATAATTGGATGAAGCTAAAGTTGGATATTATTTTGAGGTTGATTTAAAATATCCAGAAGAACTTCATCACAAACATAAAGACCTACCTTATGCCCCTGATAAAGAAAGTCCAAGACAAGGCGATAGGCGACATGGTAGTCGCTGGACGAAGGTGAATTTGAAATATGTAGATAAGAGAACACATCAGATGGCATTTTTGCCATTCGTTGTTCCTTATAGGAACATGACGAGCAACTGTCCATTCATCATTTGTGTTCGATTCCCTAACCCTACGTTAGGGAATCCCAACGCGAACGTTGGGGTGAAAGCATTTAGTAACATAATTGCATACTAGTCATGCATTTTTTGACGGATCGGGCTGAAAATTTTTGACAAAGAGGTTGATTATAGTGCGCATAAAAACACGGAAGCCGATTTTTGATTTTCAAAAAATATATATAAAAATGTTTTTCGGATTTTTTCAAAAATTTCAAAGTCCCGTTGATAGGCAACGATGGCATCCATAGCAACGGTGCTCAAAACCATACAACTAGAACCTGGTATGAACCTACCAGTCAAGTTTCATCAAAATCGGTTGACTCCTCTGGCCTCCAGAGCTGTCCATTACACACAAACAAACAGACAAGCCGGTAGGCGACATGGGTGGTGGCTACATAATTGTATACTAGTCATTCGGTTTTTGACGGATCGGGCTGACAATTTTTGACAAAGAGGTTGATTATAGTGTGCATAAAAGCCTGGAAGTCGATTTTTGATTTTCGAAAAAAGTTTTTTTTAGGATTTTTCAAAAATTTTAAAGTGCTGTTGATAGGCAATGGTGGTGTTCATAGCAACAGTACTCAAAAGCATAGAACTAGATCCTGGTATGAACCTCCCTGTCAAGTTTCATCAAAACCGGTTGACTCATCTGGCCTCCAGAGCTGTCCATTACAAACAAACATGCAAACATACATACAGACAGATGGAAAAAGTGAAAATAAGGGTACTCTCGTGACCACCCAGCAAGCCGGGAGGCGACATGGGTGGTCGCGACATAATTGCATACCAGTCATACAGTTTTTGACGGATCGGGCTGAAAGGTTTTGACAAAGAGGTTGATTATAGTTCGCATAAAAGCCTGGAAGCCGATTTTTGATTTTCGAAAAAATTAATATTTTATGATTTTTCAAAAATTTCAAAGTCCCTTTGCTAGGCAACGGTGGTGTTCACAGCAATGGTGCTCAAAAGCATAGAACTAGATCCTGGTATGAACCTACCTGTCAAGTTTCATCAAAATTGGTTGTCTCCTCTGGCCTCCAGAGCTGTCCATTACATACAAACATACAAACAAGCTGGTGGGCAACATGGGTGGTCGCAACATAATTGCATACTAGTCATACAGTTTTTGACGGATCGGGCTGAAATTGCTTGACAAATATGTTGATTGTAGTGCGCATAAAAGCCTGGAAACCGATTTTTGATTTTCAAAAAAATTAATTTGGGGGGATTTTTCAAAAATTTCAACGTCCCGTTGCTAGGCAACGGTGGTGTCCAGAGCAACGGTGCTCAAAAGCATATAACTAGATCCTGGTATGAACCTACCTGTCAAGTTTCATCAAAATCGGTCAACTGCTCTGGCCTCCAGAGCTGTCCATTACATACAGACAAACAAACATACATACAGACAGACGGAAAAAGTGAAAATAAGGGTACTCCAGCAACCACCCAACAAACATATATACAGACAGACAGAAAAAAGTGAAAATAAGGGAACTCGAGTGACCACCCAACAAACAAACATACATACATACAAACATACAGACAGATGGAAAAAGTGAAAATAACGGTAATCTAGCGATCACCCAACAGACATACAGACAGATGGAAAACCTGAGACTAAGGGTAGTCTAGCGACCACCCAAAAGAATGGTTAAGTGATTACCAACAGCCATTTAATATAAAAGTTAAATGTAAAGAAAAACTACTTACGACATTAAATGATAAAGAAAGTTATGTTTTGCATCAAAAGAACTTGAAACAATATTTATCTGCTGCGTTGAGAGTGAGGAAAATTCATAGGATTTTGAAATTTAAACAAAGTCATTGGTTAAAGAAGTATATTGATTTTAATACAAAAAGGAAAACAGAAGCAAAAACAGATTTGAGAAGGACTTTTATAAATTAATGAATAATGCTGTATTTGTAAAGACTGGAAAATGTTAGGAATCAACAACACAAAAGACTTGCAACATCTTGGAAACAGGCTTCAAAGTTAAGTAATAGACCAAGTTTTGAGCGAGCGGAGGTGTTTTCAGAGAACTTTTGTGCTATTAATTTGAAAAAAGAGAGCATTGAAATAGATAAACCTATTTATATCGGAACATCAATTCTCGACTTGTCAAAGTCGTTAATGTATGACTATTACTATAATAATTTAAAATCAAAATATAAGGATAATGTGTCATTGTTTTTTTATGGATACAGATAGTTTTATATTAGAAATTAAGACAAGTGATGTATATGAGGATATGATTGATATATATATATATATATATATATATATATATATATATATATATATATATATATATATATATATATATATATATATATATATGACACAAGTAATTATAAGTCAGGTGATGTGTTGTTTTTATCAAAAAATAAAAAGGTTATTTGTAAGTTTAAAAATGAATTGGGTGGGAAGGTCATGAGTGAATTTATAGGATTGAGATCAAAGTCTCATGCTTTTACGTATATTGATAATAATAACATTGAAAGGTATGATAAGAAGCTAAAGGTAATAAAGAAAAATATAATCAAGGAAACAATAAACTTTAAACATTATTACCTTCAAGAAGGTAAACAAACATTATTACCTGTTTAACCTTCAAGAAGGAAGAATACAGAAAAATTAATACAATAAGAAGTTATAAACATCA
This sequence comes from Eptatretus burgeri, assembly GCF_056783735.1. Lineage (NCBI taxonomy): Eukaryota > Metazoa > Chordata > Myxini > Myxiniformes > Myxinidae > Eptatretus > Eptatretus burgeri. Next base: position 27,328,875 of record NC_140968.1, on the reverse strand, counting down.
ATTATATACAGAAGAGATAAATAAGAAAGCATTAGGAGCTTTTGATGATAAAAGATATATTTTAAAGAATGGAATCAATATTCTCCCTTATGGTTGGAAGGTTAAGTGTGAATATATTCGGTTGGGAATTTTAACAGGCTACCGCCGTCTTTTTACTGATTTATAAATGATAGAACCAAGTAATAACCAAACCAAAGAGTGGAGATGTAATCAGCCTTGGTATTTAAATGGGAAACATAAAGAATGTGAGAAATATCAAATAAGTCTGATTGAAGAAATAACGGGGTAAAAGTAGATAAAACAAATAAGCGGATAAATTTAATTACAAATAAGTTGGAGGATGTAAATTAAAAATATATATATATATCCTTGAATGGACTGAAAACTTTGATGGTTATCAATTGAACAATGGAAAAACAATTTACTACAATCTCAAAATGATATGTGGCTCAGGAGGTGCTCAAATAGGAGCAATGAGAGAAGTTTATCATTTCATTTCTGCTCAACAAAGACACTTAAACCAAGAACCAAGTTCCAAGTTATTCTTTGTGAATATACTCGATGGAAATGAATGTTATAAGAAAATTAAGTTATTCCCTAAAGTAGAACATGGGCAAATATTTGTTGGTTTGCTCTTTGAGTGGGATGAAAATATAAAAGGACTGTGATTATGTTGGGGGGAAGAAGTGCTTTAATCAATGTCCCAATCTTTCATAGTCTCAATTTTACATTTGCTTGTATGGGAGGGAAGGGGATAGGAGAAAATGAGTCTCCTATTTTGGGCTTTTGGGGCTTAGGTCAGAAAGTTTTTCCCTTCCCCCCATTCATTTGAATGGGAGTCCCAGAAACCCCATTTATCATCTACTCACCTCACTCTCTGACTTTTTCAGGCGTCTTCTGGGTTCTCACTGGGGTCTGAAGCCGCCATGTTTTTTGACCTGCTCAACCACGGAACACGCCACAGCAATTTATTAATGATAAAGGATTGTTTTTCACTTTCCTCATTCATCATAGCTATGAAGCACTGGGTGCACTGCAATGCTTATAAACACCCAGAGACACGAGCATTTGTGGCTTTATTTCATTTCCACACATGGCATCACCTCGAGAATCTCTTAAACTAAGCCCCTCCTTCATGAACACGGTCTCCACACGTGCTGCTGAAGCCAGAGACGACGCGCCCACTGTCGGGTACCACACCACGGAGCATCTCCCCCCCTCCCCCGAAACGTATTGGCGCCACGTCGTGTTATCAAGCACAAAGGTATAGAGATCGTTGCTTCAACTCCTCTCCCTTCTTGTTGCAATACTCCCTCTTCATTGGGTTTTGTGTGTGTGTGCGTGTGTGTGTGTGTGTGTGTGTGTGTGTGTGTGTGTGTGTGTGTGTGTGTGTGTGTGTGTGTGCATGTGTCCTGGCGCCTGTCTGCTTAAGTAAGACTGCAGGAGATCGTTATTGTTATTATTATTATCATTGTTATTATTCTCGTGTTAAGTCTGCTCTGTGTCCGCTTTTGTAAGTTGCTTGTTTATTTGCTGCACCACACCTCTCTCTCCCCTATCTCTGCACAACATACCCCAATAAACCTAGATCGTGCCACATACCTTTCCTTGCCCATTGTAATAAATCATTATTAGGAATATTCCGTGCTTGTTTTTGTTTTTCTCCCATTGATCCAGCATGGTCCGAATCCTAGTTTAGCCGGGACTTTATTCCCGACGATCCGTTCCTTTTAGCCGGTACGACCTTGGCAGTGTCGCTCGGCTGCATCCGTTCCGGAAAAGTGATCTGATCCGGTAGAGTGATCCGGTTCGGACAAGGCGTACTGAGGGCGTTTTCCCCGGTAATTAAACCACGTGATTCATGAGGTAACCTGATTAACCCATAGACAGGAGGACTCAAGGTCATGCGGTTGAGTTATTGGCGTCCACGGTCGGTTCAGCGAACCACCGCATCACGGAATTATCCGTGTGTAACGGCCTACAATTCCGGGGATTCTGGTGGGAGCCGTGATAGCTTCCTCCATCTCGTGGTCTTCTCACCCGACCCCCATCAACTATATATATATATATATATATATATATATATATATATATATATATATATATATATATATATATATATATATATATAAATATATATATATATATATATATATATATATATATATATATATATATATTAGGAAATATAACCCGTCGCTTCATTGATGGGTCAATAAAGTGTGGGGGGAGGGGAGAGAAAGAAAGAGAGAGAAAGAGAGAGAAAGAGAGAGAAAGAGAGAGAAAGAGAGAGAAAGAGAGAGAAAGAGAGAGAAAGAGAGAGAAAGAGAGAGAAAGAGAGAGACAGAGACAGAGACAGAGACAGAGACAGAGACAGAGACAGAGACAGAGAGAGAGAGAGAAAGAGAAAGAGAAAGAGAAAGAAAGAGAGAGAAAGAGGAACATGCATTGAGACCTGAGAGGGCTCCATTGCACTTCCTGGAACCCATATATGGAGAGATATTAACACACACACAGACACAGACACAGACACAGACACAGACACAGACACAGACACAGACACAGACACAGACACAGACACAGACACAGACACAGACACAGACACACACACACACACACACACACACACACACACACACACACACACACACACACACACACACTGTTGGAAAGCCAATTCTCACCAGAGACCTGTACAAAGAGGACTCAATTACCACAATATGTCAATGCCTCTGTGGTACAAAAAGGTTTCACATAATTGTTGTCAGTCACATAATTTCATAGCGGCAAGTAGCCCTTTCAAGAGAATGATATAATCTAAAATAATTGGAATTTTGTTGCCAACAATGTTCAGATCAATCAATATCTTTATCCCTGAGTGTAATATTACCCATTACAGAGAGTAAAATAAAAACGCCATTTCACCGTCCTTCAGCAATTTAATCACAAAAGGTGTTAATGTTGGAACCATCAATCAACAGTGTAACCATTTCGTGCAGAAAAGATCACAAAGACATCCTTTCAAATGCCCTGTCTCTCCAAAAAAAGGTCTAAAATACCATGTTGTTCCTGAAGGTGGGAACTATCATAATATTTTTTTGCTGACAATCCGTCAATGGGGAAAACACATTTAGCGAGCGGACGAGTGTCCGCGAAAGCCACTGCTCTAGTTTCGTCATCACCATCTTAAATCTCAACCAGACAAGCTCACCTCACCGTACCAGACTCATCCATCAACCTGCCTCTGCAGCAAAGCGGCCATATCCCCTTTAAACTCCCTCGCCGTCGTTTGTCTGTCAGGGCCATGGAATGCTGGCAGGTGCTTTCTGAGGACAAACAGCATGTTGGGTTTGAACATTTGGAATGGACAAATTGTCTGTGTGTTCTCAACATATTGGTTCTCGTGCTCTTCCTTCCTTTCAACCTCTCTTCTCCTCCTCCTTGTACCAATTCTCTCCACTTGACCATTTGTCTCCTATTACATACTCGTGTAGTAACACCCTTGCTTTGATGTGTGATCATGTCACCAATCCTTGATCAGCACTTTCAAGCTGGGGGTTTTGCATGTAAGGTAAAGAACCAACTAAATATTACAAACACAGGAAGGAGGTGACAGGAAAAGGATACTGAGCAGAGAGTAAAGGACAGGTTTATGGAGGTGTAGGCATTTTGTGTCCTTTTCTGGAGAAGACCAGTGAGAATGTCACCTTGTTATACCGTACATCAAATTTCCATCCGATGAAATGAAGTACAAAATAATTACAAGCTTGAACAGCAATGATGTCAGGCAGACTTCCATGATATAAAAAGTGGACTCTAAAGATGGGAACATAATTCCTGCATTCAATATTGCATACACAAGACCACTGGGGATTCCATCACCATATTAAGTACAATCTTTCCTTCCAAACAGACAACAGGAGACCGTGCTAGTTCTATACTTTGGAGGTTCTCAGCTTAGAATAGAAAAATGCTGAGTAGCATTCATCAGTGCTAACCATGCCCCCTGTTCATCGCTCAAGGTATCATTGTACTCGCATTGATGAGATGCATGCACATTTTGAGAACCACAATGATTCGTCGTTTAATGAATCAAATTACTTTACATTGTGCATGTGTTCTTTGGTGTTTCACAAATGCTCAACGCCATCAGTTTTGACAACATGCCATCTCACATTAGACATTGTGCCATAGCTGGTCACACAGGTCATGTAATCAGAGGAACACATTAATCATACCAGAATGGTACTCGATGGAGCACATACCTCCTCCAGGCTGAACAGTTTGCATTTTGTATCCCACTGATGAGCTGGATCTGGATGAGGACCTGAACCCAAATCTAATGTGCTTGTTCTCGTCACCGACCCAACTCATCCATCAAGTTTTGTCATAATCCATCCACAACCTTTTGAAATATCATACTATTTACAGTGCCTAAAGAAAGTCTATACCCCCTTTCAAAATTTTTCACCTTTTGTTGCCTTATAGCCTGGAATTAAATTGCATTGAATCAGATTTTACACATCATATCACCTTTATTTACACATCGTAACCCACAACCTCCAAGTGAAAAACTAATTCGACAAATTTCAGAAAATTAATTGAAAATACAAAACTAGAATACTGTCACGGCCCCAGAGTCGGAGGGGGGGGGGGATCACGAGGAAGGGGCTGTCCGTGATTCTTCTCCGGACTCGGTGGGAATCGCAGGCCATCACACACGAATAGCTTCATGTCGCGGGGAGTCACTAATTGACCGTGAATGCCAATAACGTGACCACGTGACCCAGCGTCCACTCTGACAACCATTTACCTAGAAACACGTGATCGTTTTATCAGGGAATCGCACCCTCGATGCGTACTTGCGTTACTTAATTACCATATCAGGTGCAGCCGAGCAGAGCTGCCAAGTACGCACCGGCTATTTAAGCAGATTTTGGGGAATAACGTCCTGGCTAAGCTCGGGTGTGGGCCATGCCAGACCAATGGAGGAAAAGACAAAAATGAGCTGGCTACATTTCTAACAGGCACATTTATTTAAATATGAGCAAGGAAAATTATGTGGCACAGGATGGGATTTATTGCAAATGTACAGCAGGGAAAGCAAAGAATTTGTGGGGTGTGGCAAAAGACACACAATATTCACAAAAGAAGAAGACAGTGCAGAGTTATCCCGAATATTCTTAAAGTCTTAACTTCTGCTATGCCAGGCGCCATCACACACACAAACAAACCTGAGGAAATTAGAGATAGCCCAGAGCGATAGAAGCAGTTGAGGATTAGCGACCTCTCAATACCTGGTGCGGTCGGTAGATCTGCACAACCCAAAACGCTTAGCAAAGGGGAGGAGGGAGAAATACTGAAGGTGTCTAGGGTGCATGAGTGAGAAGTGCGAGTGTAATGCAATGTGGGTTGCAGCATGGTGTAAGGGGAAAGAATGTGAGGGTGCAGGTCAGTATGGTTCACTCTTGAATTCTCTCTTGGATTCTTTCTGAATAGAACGTTCTTGGTCGGGCTCGTCAATGTCAATTGCGCTTTTGCATCCACAGTAGACAAGAGATACATGGCATAGAAAAGATGCGTAAGAGTAAAGACCGCATTGTAATAGTGTTTGAATCTGTATGTGTAAGTGTTGCTGTGAGATGCAGCCTAACTGAGCGTTGATAGAATGAGAAGAGCCCCCGGCTTGTGGCAGTAACGCATGATCCCACACTTGATCATGCTGACTCGTGGCGCCCCTCGCTCAGCACCAATGCTTGTCCTCCTTGCGCCACCTGTCTCCCTGGCGAGGTCCGATGTCTGCCATAGCCTCTTATCTGGTGAGCTCGTGTCTGGCAAGTTCTCTGTCCTGACGATTCTGACTCAACTGAGCTGCGTTTGCTCATTTTATGAGCCCTAGGTGAGGGGAGGAGCCAAACATCAGATCAGTTGAGGCTCTTGGTTAATTCAACCTTCCCCATTGGTCCATAGCAGTCGTAGCCACACCCCCGCAATGCTTAAAATGTCTCAGTCACTCATCGACCTGGTCATGCATCACAGCTCCGACTTGAACATGGGGTCATGGTTTCCGGAAGCGCTCTCTTACCCTGAACGTGTGCTGGCCTCCATTCAAACGTGGGATTTTAGGGGAATCCCTGCACTACCTGTATATTCTAAACGAGCACCAGCGCAAATCTGTGCTTCGAGTTATGCCCCGTAATATCCCGACCATTATCTCCTCAGCATCCCTTGAGGCTGTGGTGAATGTTCGATGAATAAGTGTGGTTGCGGCGGTTGTAGAAAAGTAGGAGTATGCTGTGGCATTTGGAGTGAAGAGATTGTAATGTGGCGTTGTGGCGAAGAGGTGGAAATTCCTTGCAACGATGTCGTCCCAGCGGGGAGGGAGAGGTTTGTCCCGAACAGTCGTGTTTGTAATAAAAATGTAAGCTTGAGTTGTTGCAGTTATTTTTGGTAGTCATGTGAAGTGGTTGAGCTGAGTGAGTAGCAGTACTGTGAGCAAAATGAACGTCTGAGGTTAGGCAGCAGTTGAGAATTGGCACGCAGTTTTGAATGAAAGATGGTGTGCAGATGCAAATCAGATGCTTGTGGTGCACTTTGCTCGGTTCCTTCCATCGTTATTGGTTTGCGTGAGTGCTTGCTTGCATGTTTCGTATGAGAGAGAGAGAGAGAGAGAGGAAGAGGAGTGGAAGTCGAAGTGCAAACATCGAAGATTGAGGACCCAACTAAAAGAGCCCTTGCAACACATCTTTCCCATTTATTCACGAGACATATGGAAAGGGCTAACTAAACACATACTATTGAAATAAGTACCTTGGGATCTCTGTATGTTGTGTGTCATTGCCTCGGAGGCATGCAGATTTCCAGAACCGCAACACTATCTTGGTTGGATAAGTGTTCACCCCTTATAATATCAATTGTAAATTAGCTCAGGTGTAACCAATCACCTTCAAAATCACACACCAAGTTTATAGTCCTCCACCTGTGTTAAATTGCAGTGATTGATTATTTCAGAATAAAATCAGCTGTTCCTGTAAGTTTCTTTTGCTGGGTAGTGCATTTCACAGCAAAGACTCAACCATGGAAACCAAGGAGCTTTCAAGAGACCTCTGGGATAAAGTTGTGGTCAAGCACAAATCAGGGAATGGTTATAAATATATTTCAAAGGTCTTGAATATCCCTTGAAGCACAGTCAAAACAATCATTAAACAGTAGAAGGTGAATGGTACTACCAAGACCCAGCCTGGATCAGGCCGTCCTTCCAAACTGGATGACCAAACAAGGAGGAGACTTATCAGAGAGGCCACCAAGAGGCCAATGGCAACTTTGAAAGCGCTATAGGTCTCTATGACAAAGACTAGTCCCTGAGTACATGTGACAACAATGTACCAAGCACTCCACAAGTCTGGCCTGTACATTAGGGTGGCAAGAAGGAAGACGTTACTCAAAAACCGCCAACCTTGAGTCCCGTTTGAGGTATGCAAAAAAAACACTCCAGATATTCTGAAGCCAGGTGGCAAAAAGTTTGGTGGTCTGACAAAAGCACGATGGAACTTTTTGGCCTAAATGCAAAACACTATGTTTGGTGCAAACCCAACAGAGCACATCACTGAAAATACACCATCCCGAGTGTGAAACATGGTGGTGGCAGCATCATGTTATGGGGATGTTTCTCATCAGCAGGGACTGGGGCACTTGTCAAGATCGAAGGGAAAATGGATGGAGCAAAATACAGAAAAAATCCAAGAGTAAAATCTGCTGCCCTCTGCAAGAAAGCTGAAATTGGGACGGAAGTTCACCTTTCAGTTTGACAACGACCCGAAGCACACAGCCAAAGCTACACTGGAGTGGCTAAGGAACAAAAAGATAAATGTCCTTGAGTGACCCATTCAGTCAGAGCCCTGATCTTAATCCAATCGAAAATCTGTGGCATGACTTGAAGATTGCTGTCCTTCAAGATATTCCAGTTTTGTATTTTTAATTAATTTTCTGCAATTTGTAGAATTTGTTTTTCACTTGGAAGTTGTAGGTTGCGATGTGTAGATAAAGGTCGACAAAGTCTGATTTAATACAATTTAATTTCAGGCTATAAGGCAAAAAAGCTGAAAATTTTGAAAGGGGGTATAGACTTTCTAAAGGCACTGTAACGTTTTGGCTCAACTCTCAATGGTGAAGAATCACTTTTAAAAATTCTCGTATCCCAATCTGGATCTTCACCAAATTCTAATCAATTCGTCCTTGTCACACACCCAACATGTCCACCAAATTTTGTCCGAATCTGTCCACAGCGTTTTGAGATATCCTACTCAGCGACAGACAGACAAACACACAGCTAAACAGTGGTGAAAGCATTACATTGGTGAAAGCATAACCTCTGTCCACCTTCAGTGGTGGAGGAAACAATTACATGTTCCCTTTCAAGGAACTACAATGCAGGAGGAGGCCGTTCAGCCCATCAAAGGCTGTACAAGTGTTGGCAGTGGGGCTGCAAGTTGTTTGCCCATGCTCTATCCTTTTTACAAAAAACCAAACTCGGTGGTGTATTGTGTGTAAATCATCCCCTCTGAGTATTGGATGAGGTCAGCAGGTCAAACCCTGGCCGAATTATATGAAAGACATAAGAATGTGCTGCTTCCTTGCTTGACGTTCAGCATTTATAAGGATAAGATCACGGACAATACCCGTAGGTTGGCATCTATGGAGATGAGATGTCCTACAGAGAAAGGTGGCGCCGTTGTTGTGACATCGCTGGTACCCAGAGTGCCCCAGCAAGTGACTGTAATTCCCCCAAGGTCAGTAGCTGTGTTTGTCTTATCTAACAGTCCTGTGTTGTGTGTCGTGTAGTTTTTCTGTAACCATGTGTCCATGTGTGTGAGATGTGTGTGGCAGCTCCAGTATGAGCCTTAGATTCTGTAAGTAAGTAAAAATGCTGAGCATCCAACAGGGAAGCAGCACATACCATTCTCAAAGCCTTTGGTATGAATCAGCCAGAGTTCGAACCGTTGAGCTCCCACATTCAGAGTGGACAAGATAACAGTTCGATCCATTATGCCACAGGGTCTGGTATATTGTTTATTCATGTGTGTATGATTTTCCCAAGATTTATCTTACACATGCACAATATTTGACAACATTACCTACAAGATAGATTTCCTTTTCTAAAAAAAAAACAGTCAGACTTTAATTTATCATTGCAAACTGGAAGTACAAAAAAAAAATCAGAAATTAAAACAAAGGCAATGACAGATATAACTAAAAGGGTCCAAGGTAGAACGTATACCTCCACCACGCAATGCCTGATCCATGAGAACATATCGGGCCCAATACATTTTTGAGATATTATGCTATACAGTTCCAGCCTGGTGTTGGTGCAGTGGTTAGGGCAGCGGCTTGGGATCCCAGTGTCCTGAGTTCAAGCCCCGTTGGTTGCTGAATTAACACCAGGGGGTTTACTCAGCCTGTCATCCTTCCGAGGTCGGCGAAATGAGTGCCAGTGTACTGGTCCCGGTGTATGCCCCGGTTAGAATAGGTGTACCATATCCCTGTGTGTCGTAAGAGGCAATCAGAGTTGGCGTCAGGAAGGGCATCCGGCCATAAAACATTGCCTCAAGAAAAAGCCCAACCCCTGCACAGCAGGGAAAAATGGCTGTAAAAACGGTCATTTTTTTATGCTATACAGTTCCATATCGTTTTTGGACCTATCTCTCAATGGTGAAGAATCGCTTTTAAAATTAAATAATTATTGTATCAGATCCGGATTCGGATCTTCACTAAAATTGAATCAATTCATCGTTGCCACACATCCAACATGTCCACCAAGTTTCTTCCAAATTCATCCACTATTTTTTTTGAGATGTCCTGCACACGAACAAGCAAACAGACAAACAAGAAGTCATGCAGAGCACGATACTTGCAAAATCCATAAAACAAATTTGACCTCAAAAATAATTGGTGGTTGAATTCAATGACCAAATATGCAACTCCTCTTCAAATTTCAAGTGAATCAGATGAAAATTGACAATTTTAGAAACCCAGCCTATGTTGACCTTTTGGTATTTGTTGACCTTAAAAATAATTGGTGGTTTAATTCAGTGACCTGAAATATAAATCCTCTTCAAATTTCAAGTCAATCGGATGAAAATTGAGGATTTTAGAAATCCCACCTTAGTTGACCTTTGGCCTATATTTACCTTTTGACCTTTTTAACTCAACAAGCTCAAATGAGCTAAGATCCTCGTCCTCTTAATGATGACGTCATAAAAACGAATATGACGACATTGTGATGCATCAGGTTTGCGATAAATTATCTGTGCTAATGTCCGGTTTGATTCCCGCAAACAAAATTCAAACAGCTTGTCTAGTTTCGGAGATAATGGTATCGGCGATTTCCATTAGCGGCGATATTATGACGTCAACTTTTTTTCTAGGAAGAATTTCCAAAATCGGAGATGGTTACTGCCTGCGCTTGGGCTTTCTGCAAATACACGGCAAGTTTCACGAAGATCCCATGAGAACTCTGGGTTGTGAAACAAAAAATGTCAAAAAATAGGAATGACATCATAAAAATTGATATGACGTCATAGTGATGCATCATATGAGCGGTAATTCATCTCTGCTAATGCCCTGTTCGATTCCCACAAACATAATTCAAAAAGCTTGCCTAGTTTTGGAGATAATTTTTAGGCGATTTCCATTAGCGGAGATATTTTGACATCATAACTTTTTTTCTCGGAGGAATTTTCAAAATTGGAGATGGTTAGTGTCTGCGCAGGATATTTTTACATATATATGCCAAGTTTCAGGAAGTTTCGATGAAAACTGTAGGCTGTGAAACAAAAAAGTCCACAAGAACAAGTCTACAACAAGAACAAGAAAAAAGTCGATTTTGCAAGTAACAAACAGACAGACAGACAGACAGAAAGGGGTGAAAACATAACCTCCTTCACCTTCGGTGGCGGATATAAACATGTGTAGAACAATGTGAAATACTCGCTCCGGTCACACAAAGCAGCAGTTCGATGAGATTCTCTTTCACTATAATGGAGGAGTTATTTCCAGATAAAGTTTCTGCTTTATAAAAAGGTTCAACAAAAGTTTTGGATTGATTAAGATGCTAATGTCCATATGGTTTGGATCTCGTTAAAAAATTATCATCATAAAATCCCCCAGTATTACCAAAAAACCCCAACCCCACTGCATAAACCAATGATTGTA
>NC_140968.1:27265164-27307664 GCF_056783735.1 Eptatretus burgeri | reverse complement strand
TAGAGTGACCTGGTCTGAAACCAAATTGATGATTGGAAATCAAGCCATTGGAGAAGAGGAAGGATTTCATGTCTGAAGCAATGATGGATTCCATAACCTTGCTGATGATTGGGAGAAGGCTGATTGGTCTGTAGTTGCAGGGATCTGTTTTTGCACCTTTTTATGCAGGGCAGTGATGTTAGCAGATTTCCAAGCAGATGGCAGATGACCTTGGGAAAATGAGAGGGTGAATAGAACAGAGAGAGGGTGAGCAAGAGCAGAAGAGCAGGCTTTGAGGACACGTGGGCTGATGCCGTCTGGACCGGTTGCAGAATCTGACTCGAGGTTTGAAAGCAAGCTCTCCACCTTGTCAGGAGAAAAGGATACAGAGTCCAGGGACAGTTGGGTGCGACTGGGTAAAGTGGGTAGAGATAGTGATGGGTTTGGGACACAAGATTTAGCTGCAAACACCGAGTTTAGACATTCAGCTTTATCACGTGTGGAATCAGCAGTGCGGCCATTTGAGGTAAGGGAGGGGATGGAGGGGGAACATACACCAGAAACAGTAGCTTAAGTGCTACGTGTCACCACACGGGTCGTGGTGTTGTGTTAATTAGCTAGGGTTTAAAAATAAGCTTCCCCAGTATGTAATTGCCCCGTGTGACTTTTCCCTATGTTTTTTTTTTATAAACAAAACCATGATAAGAAACAAGCAAACGTGCCGAGCAGGCAGCAGCCCTGCCTCCAAGGGTGACGGCGGGCAAAGTCACGCCCCCGAGACTGATGATTGATGGGCGTGACGTCAGTAGCGAGCTGAGCGGGCGGAGGCCCCACCTTCCTGGGTTTTTTGTGAGAGGAAGCCACTTCCCGGAGTAGGAAACGGTGGTTAGGCGTGATGTCGGAGAGGAGAGTGGAGTTCAGGGAGAGCGCACGCACGAGGCAGAGTTTATTTCAGAAGGGAGGTTGTGTGTGGAGTAAAGGACGCACGCGGTCAAGGTGGAACGTAATTGGGAGATGGCCTGTAAGAACAGGGCTTTATGGCTGGTTTTCCTTCGATGCACGAAAAGGACGGCATGATTTTTGTATTGGTGTTAAGGCGATTTGGCTCGTGTAGTGAAGCAAGACGCTGGCCTTTGGCTCTTGGTTGGGTCATGATGAACGGACCTCGAGCCTTGTGTATGTCAAATAGCGGGTCGGTGTGGACAATTGACACACTAAGCAGGTGCACTGGGTCTCTGAGCCTTGGTGTTGAGTGCCGCTTGTGCATTGCCTGGCATACGTTTGTCCTGCTATGAGAGAAGTGACTTGGCACCATTTTATGTGTGTCTGCACATGCTGGTGGAATTGCCTTGATTCCAAGTTCCACAAAGACTAGCTCTGAGCCAAGCTAAGTACAATAATAAAGGAAGGGTTTTATTTTTATTTTGTTTCTCTTTGCCTGGATTTAAGTCCGTGTATAGAGGTGCCTCGACTTAGACTTTTATTTACTTCACGTTATTATCATTACCTTTTGATTATTGTCCTTTGTAAAGCCTGGTGTTGGCTTAGTGGTTAGGGTGGCGGCTTGGGATCCTAGGGTTCTGAGTTCAAGCACTGTTAGGCCGCTGAATTAATACACCAGGAGGTTGACTCAGCCTGTCATCCTTCTGAGGTTGGCAAAATGAGTACCAGTGTACTGGTAAGTGGGACATTGCATCAGTGGCATAGCCGTGTCCCAACCAATGATGCAACCAGCAGCCACAGGCTGAGAGAGAGAGAGAGAGAGAGAGAGAGAGAGAGAGAGAGAGAGAGAGAGAGAGAGAGAGAGAGAGACAGACAGGGAGACAGGGAGACAGAGACAGAGACAGAGATATTGTCCTTTGTAAATACTAGTAAATGCCCGTACGTGCATGGCCGTACGTGCAAAAAAAAAACTTTCAAACCGCGTGCCAGAAAACCACACAGGCCGTTCCTTCACTCTCGCGTGCCAGTACATGCGTGGCCGTACATGCATACCAGAAAAAAAAAACTTTCAAACAAACACACAGGCCTTTCCTTCACTCTCGTAAACGACGACTGGATTGGGGCATTGTGTTTATCTATAAATGCGCATAAGAAATCGAGAAATTATTAGAATACAGTGTCATCACTATCCGGAAGTGGTGCATGCCCGTACGGAATGTTCACGTGCATTCCACAAATTATCGCTTGCATTGAAGTAACAACTGCTGTGATACTTAGACACACAGAGTTAATTAAAATCCAAATTAAAATCAAGTTTACCTCCCTGTCTTTGCTTGCCATGACATTCGCTGCCATTGACCATTTCCACTCCTACGCCATGGTAACTAAATGGCGCCCTTTCCCCATCGGTCACGCCTACGCAGCAACGTGTCTTGCCATTGGTTTGGTAAATAAATGGCCATAACTTGGGAAGTACATGTCCGATTAATATCATACCTTGAAAAGGCACATACTCAGGTCCGCAGCAATATACCTGGCAAGTTTCAATTAGATCGGACAGGTGGTTGTCGAGAAACAGCGGTCTCACGCACGCACACACACACACACACACACGCACACACACACACACACACGCACACACACACACACGCACACACGCACACGCACGCACACACGCACACACGCACACACGCGCACACACGCACACACGCACACACGCACACACACACACACGCACACGCACACGCACGCGCACGCACGCACGCACACACACACACACACACACACACACACACACACACACACACACACACACACACACACACACACACACACACATTGCTGGAATTATAGATAGATTTGACTATTTTCATTATATGTGTTCATTTTTAGTAACTGTATCTGTGTATTTGAAGTGGGGTTCGAGTATAACCCTCCCCTGTGTGTATCCATTACTGTGCTGTGCTCCTCCGCCATTGTGCCCCATGCCCTTCGAGCACGTGTGATAATCTCTGAGGATCAACGTGTCCGCCTCCTATTAATAAGGAACCACTCGTCCGTCTGGGGCTGGCGTTATTAAACAGCCTGTCACCACAAATTGGGTCGGGGGGGGGGGGTTAACCTGCGCCGTCACCCCCACGACATTGTGAAAGCCGTTCTCCGACCGAAGCCGAACACCGTGTCGACACCGCCATGACGCAGAGTTATGTCTGTGGTTCCCGAAAGACAGCATCTCACAGTACAAGCTGGGTCACCCAATCAATATCAGGTTATTTAGACTTCAACAAACCATGAAGAATATTAATGTTTAAAGCTGTAGCAAAAATTACCTCAAGAGTGCACCATGGTAATGATGGACCAAATGGCCATTTTTTCTTGTTTGAGGTCAGTTTCTTGATTTCTTGAACAAAAACACATACATGTACAGAGAATTGCCTTGCAGAGTGGGGTTGTACCCATTACCTAAACCTGGAAACCCCCAGCACGTATGCAAAATTTGGTGGAGATTATCCCAGCGTTTTTTTTTTTTGGAATGATTTTCAGATGTACACATACAAACCCATTAAAGTTCCTGGTAGGGGGAGGGGGGTTTTGAGCAGGATTTTTTTTACACCCATTACCTGAACCTACATATTCCCAGCACGTATGCAAAATATAGTGGAGATTAGCACGGGTGGGATTTTTTTCCTATGATTTTGAGACCGACGCGCAAAATGTTTATCTTTTCAACTATTTAATTACTTATCTTTTCAATGTTCAATTTTTAAAATATTTCAATATTAAAATATTGAATTTATTTGTCAATTATTTAAATTTTTCATTATTATTATTATTGTTCAATTACTCAATTTTTCCATTATTTAATCTTTTTGAAATAATGCACTGCGTGTGTTTCTTTGGGATATTAACATATTTAAATTTGCATGACTAATGTACAAAAGCATTTTTATGAGACAGAATTTAAAGTGCTACCAATTGGATAATATTACGAGTTGCCTATATTGGGAACCATCAGCGATCTTCGATTGCAACTCTCTAGTTTTTTTTTTTAATTTGGTGTTGTTGTCGCACAGGAATGAATAGTGGGCAGAATGGTCTCGTTCCTCCTGCATCAAATTTCCTTGTCATGGCAAAGTCATCTGTGTTAAACAAAGATCTCAAACTACTTCACTGTAGGTAACGAGGAAAACGAGTCGTGGTAAAGACTAGTAAGGAAATGTGTTAGTGGAGAAAGCAAAAATCGATTTTTCCAAACTGGTGTTGAGTAGGTGTAAGTTTATCACCTTGCAAAGCAAGGTGAGGTTGACGGTTCGGGTGTTAACCCTTTGTCTGAGCAAAAGACCGATTGCAACCTTTTGCTCTGACAAAAGGTAATGTCTGAAACGTCAGCCTCACCTTGTTCCTCATGGTGGTAAATTTTACACCTCCTCAATTCCTGTTCTGGGAAATCCATGTTTCGCTGTCGGGTTGATTTACTGCAAATGGTATTATTGATAAAGACAATAGACTTTGATCCTTCAATTGGCAAGGAGTTACGTGTACTCTGAAATGATGGAAATTGAAGTATCTCATTGAGGAGACATCTCCAATGTGTTTGATAAGGTGACCTTTGCACTACAGTACAATACGCTCAAGAAAAACTACCTTACTGATGATCTTCTCTTGTAAGCCATTGCAACTTTCTGAAGCAAAGATAACGACTCAAAAGTGCTGACAAGATGGCCAAGAGGTACGCACACTCACCTCGAAGCTGTCTCACCTGAGTTTGAATCCTGCCACAGCTATAAAATGCCATCCTCAGCAATCAGCAATGATGCTACCCCGCAGCCTTGTGCTGCATACGAACGAAAAAGATCGACTCGAAAGAGCAGGACAGCAGTAGTCTCAAGTCAACATTTCACTTTGACCGACACAGAGCAGACAAGTAAATAATGTGATCACCTTAGAGATCATTTGTCTTTCCCTTGATGGCCATCTTCATTTCCTACAGGTGTGACACAGTTCTCACCTGAAATTTTGGATATGGTTGTGAAAGTCCATGCCTTTCATTGTGAACCATGCAATCATTTGTGAATCACATCAGAGACCTTTCACCCACAACATGGACATTCATCGGGTCCTTCACAACTCCTGTGGTTCTGCGAAAAAGAATGCTCACAGAATCCGTTTAATTAACACGAAAGAGATTGGTCATCTAATTACACATCCATGATCTTTCTGCTGACTGTTATCCCAGCGCTTCAATGTATGATCAAAGACCTTTCATCGGCTTGCATAATCCCTGCAACAAGTCGTTAGTGAACATTGTATGGTACATTTTTATTTCTCATTCATTCTGTCTCAGACAGTATTCAATGACAAAGAGCACTCTGTTCAGGACAAAACCAGGAATGATTATACCAGTTTTACATTCAGTAAATTTGCAGCCAGGATTTGTAGGTCTGCTCAATCACTCGATTGCAAGCCATCGCTGAGGATCTTTAGGCATGCACAAGGAGACGAGGTGTGGCGTAGTGTTGAGCAATCCGAATTTGTATGCCAGTGGCTGTGGGTTCAACTACAGCAGCTGAATAAGGCAGCAGTAAAAAACGATTTGCATTCATAGCTTCTCAAACCAAGGTAGTCTCAGGAGAACTGCCATTGTCATTGCGCGATTGACAGCAAAAACCTAGCTGGCTTATTAACAAGCTTCAGGGTTAGGGTTATCTGCCTCGTCTGGTCTACATGTGATGCCTGTCACATTCTACGGTTGACTTACTGCCCTCAGGGAAACAGGTAATGGACATTAAAATGTACCTTTATAAAAAGGCAGTGCTGTTCAAAATCTCCTGAACCGAATAGAGAAATTACAAAGAAAAATAGCTTCCAAGTAAACTATGCCTTGGAGTCCATGGGGACAGACTTCCTTCTCAATGTACAAAATTACATGGCATTTCATTGGGTGAGACCTCATTAATGAATGCATCAAATAGTCTCTGCTTTAGATCAAAGTTCAGTCTTTGGCCAAAGTTTTTGTTGCCTTGTACATCTTTTGATCGAGAGAAGTAATGGCATTCATAATATGAGAAAACGACGACTTGCGTCAAAATATTTAGTGCCTCTGATGGTGTCACCTTACCTTGTTGATACGTGGTATGACAGGCCTAACACTCAGGGTGTGTTCAGGATCTGCTTCGACTGCTTTTGTACATTAGTCATGCAAATTTAAATATGTTAATATCCCAAAGAAACACATGCAGTGCAGGTACATAGGTCAAGGACTACAGTCAAGGTCACCACCAACCTGGCAGTGCATTCTAGCGTTCACTAATCTTGTTGGTTGTCATTTCGTTTTATCCTCCTGGTGACATAATAGGAGGTAGCAGTTTCTTTTGGAAAGTATTACATCAATTAATTGAAAGACGTAGATGCAATTTTGATATTCTTGATTGGAGAGTGTATGATGTTCTTCACTCCCTTTCACTTGCTTTGAACACTAATATCTCAACAAGGCTGAAATGTTGCCTCACCTTTTCTCCCACGGTGGTCAGCAAACCTCACTCGGGATGTATTTGAGAAAATTTGCCATCCTTATGATGTTTGTTCTTAGACTTCTAAAACTTAGACAGGGATACATATTAACATGTTCCAAAAGGTTCCAAGGATACATATTGTTTCAGTTTTGGAAACTTACCCCAGGGGGAGAGCATACATGGACACATAGGTGACCCAAGGATTCGTTATTTCATTTGTTTATGTGTAGATAGTCCTTGGTCCCTTGTCTAAAGGTTGTTTGGGTGGCATCCATCCATCCATTGGGACCAGAGTGTTGGTGTTGCCGAAGCGGTCTCCTTGGCTATTGGGTACAATCCTGGATGGGTTCGCCACTCCGACACAAGATACCAGCAAGCTGACACTCATTTTGCCGACCTCGGAAGGTTGACAGGCAGAGTCAACCCCACCTGGAATTAATTCAATAACCAAGGGGGATTTCAACTCAGGATCCTCAGATCTCAAGCCCACCACCCTTACCATTAAGCCAATACCAGGCATCAGGTGGCATGTGTTGAGGTTAGTGTTTTCCCAGTGTGATGTCTTCCCTTCCCACCCTCCTTCTGCTACTTGCAATCTTTTCTCCTTTACCCCATCAGTCCATTTCTTCCTCCCCCCCCCCTGCTCATTTCGACAATCCCTCCTTCACCCCATCAGTCTTACCTTCAACCCTGCAGCAGTCCTTTCATCCCTTGGTCTGGCTGCATCCCTCTCCATTTGCGCATGATTTAATTGGGCACATTCGGTCCGTCTGCATCACTCTCCATTACAACGGAGTCTGTGCATTATGTTATTTCACATGTTCATGGCACAAAACATGACGCTTGGTGTTTGTAACCTGTGGGATGGTGCCTCTCACGTGGTACAGTGCAGGACTGTACAGAGGGTTTGCGCGCAAGGAGGGGGAACTGGGGGCACTTTCCGCATCCTTTGTGCGTGAGGCGAGGGGGCAGCATTGAAAGTTCCCACAGAATGACATGGCATTTTCCACAGGCTGTGTCATGGACCCACCACCATAGGATGTGGACCATTGCGGAAGAGGCTCGCACGAGCTGAGACGGAAAAAGCAATACGAAGAAGAAGAGGACAGAAGTTCAAGAGATGGGACAGTCACCTCAGAGCTTGTCCTTCTAAAAGCTTGTCCTGAGAGGAGCAGAAAGGAGCTCAAAGCTTGGCCTGCAAGGTGTAGAAAGCTCAGAATGTGGAGGGGAGGAAGAAGAAGTTGAGTAACTGATCCTCGTCGACGCCAAAAAGCTTGGCCAAGAAGTTAAAAAAACGGACACTTAATTCCAAACCCTGCTAGGCCGGTAGTCGAAGTCAAGTGGCTATGTCTGTGTAAGAACTACAGCTCGTTGGACTTGTCCTGAAAGGAGACCTCCTTTACCCCCATCGGTCTGTTTATAACGAGGTATCTGTGGTCGGTGTCCTCAGGACCGGGTGTTTAGGAAAAACTTGAGTGCTTCCCCTCGTGGCGAGCCATGAACCCTGGCCCGTGATAATATCAAGATGCTCAAAAAGGTATAAAAACATAAAAAGTGGTATGTTGTGAGAAAATATAATGAAAGCAGGACAAGCAAAAATGATAATTATGGAAAAAAAGGTTGGAGTAATCGACTTCACTATTTAATTTTTTCAATAGGTGGAATGAAGTAGCCTTTTTAAAAGTCACATGTACATGTTGCATTCAATAAGTTTGGTGAATGAGATACTCACAATTGTCCAAGACATGCCACAGTATTTATTATCTTGCCAAAACGAAGTTTTTGCAAGATAGTGTTGTGGTTGAGGAAATTCACAAACCACCATTCAGGTCCCGTAGGTGAGATATCTCTAAGTACATGTGTAGTTAGCCCCAAACCCGTTGTTTAGAGGGAATAAATGTGTTTTAATTCGGGCTGCGACCCTTTAAGATAGCCGTTTTTCTGTTCTATCTTTATTTTGAACCAACCACGTCTCAACCGCCATCACACAACAACCACCGACCGCAACGCCACTTCACAACAACAACAACAACGCCAACAGCCACGACCTTTACCGTCACGGCTCACTCCCGTAAACATCGCATCACCGCCATTCCAAGCGTCACCATGGCCATCACCGCCACTTTAGGCCCTCCACCACCTTCGCCTCTCCTTCTGCGGCCGTTCCCGCGCCGCTTGTGGGCGCCGAGCGTCAGGCTGTCCTGGACTCGTACAGGGTGCGCGCCGAGCCACGGGTACAAAGTGCGGCCTTTCCGAGGAGAGGTCGGATCAGGAATGATACACGCCCACTTCCGATCCGTCCAATCATTAAGCGTGGGACGATTTGGCCCCGCCTCCAGGCGCGTCGGAGAAGAATCGATATATGCAAATTCGAGGATCAGGGGAGGTTCACGCCCACTTTTCCTCCGTCCAATGGGCGAGCGTGGCTCCGCCCCCGAGCTCATCCTGATCCGGAAATTTGCATATGGGTTCTCCTGCCATGCTATAAAGCGCCGAGCGCGGTGCGAATTCAGTCAGTTTTTGTTTTGGGCTCGGGCGAGTTGGAGAGGTGTGGCGGCGGCGAAGTGTGGCAGCGGCAGAGAGTTTTGGGTTCGGGCGAGTTGGAGATGTGTGGCGGCGGCGAAGTGTGGCAGCGGCAGAGAGTTTTGGGCTCGGGCGAGTTGGAGAGGCGTGGCGGTGGCGGAGTGTGGCAGCAGCAGTCAAGACGGGTCTGGAGGAGAGTCAGTCTGTCGGGGCTCGGAGTCTGTCGGGGAGCTGCAGAGAGGGGAAGCCGGGAACGCGGTCGAGGTCGCAGTGGAGTCGCTCGTCGCGGGACCCAAGCAAGCCAACTATCCTCTTTCCCCAGAGCATCAACAACCCCCCCCTGTTTCCCCCCGCGCTGAGATGGTGCGAAAAGGGGGCCCCGTTCCCACCCAATTCCAAGCAGTGCCAACAAAATCCGCGGAGGAGCGCGGAGTCGGGGCACCGCCGCCGCATTTGCGGCTCATCACAAGACGGGTAGGCTCCATCCGGTCTCGCGCCTACAGGTCTGCCCCCTTGTATTTGAGGGTGGCCCTTTTTCTTTTGCTTTTGAGTATATGTGTTGTCGGCGCCGTCTGTAAAGTAAAACTGTGTAAGTGTTGCCGTGTGCTCGCGTAGTCGGTAGTAGATCTGCATTGTTGTGTTTCTTTTGCAATTGCTTTTGGTGCATAATTGTTGTAATTGTATATGTGTGCTTTCCGTGTGTGGCGGAATAAATGTGCCTCATGTTGAACTGTTTTTCCCGTTTCGCTTCGTCTGTTCTTTAATTGAATCTCCATCTTACTTCACGTAAAGGGTTGGTAGTGGGCTAAATACGCCCGATAATTAATCGGAACCGTCGAGGTCGACGACATAACACCGCTCGGTTATCCCGATAGTACGGAACGGGTCACTTCAAGTGGCCCGTGTCCGGAGTCGACCTGCGGCGAGGTGCGATCGCCTGGTCTACCCTCCGTGTGGGTACTTAGGTAGGTCGAATTTGGCGAACAACCCTATCCCACGCGGGGGGCCGATTGGCACGATCGTGGTGAGGCCGAAAGGCCCACCCGTGACTAGTTCCTGGCGTTAGTCCGAGAGAGTCACGACAGAATTGTCCGTCCGGTGGGCGACGTGCCACGATTCGAGTTACGTGGTTGCTCGCACGCTGGCGGGCGCGAATTCGCAACAATATGTTAGTCAGCTTGTATGTTTTTTTTTGTTTTGTTTTTTTTTGTCTGTAATCACGTATAAAAAATTCTGCAGAGCACAGTTATCATTGGAAATTTTTGTAACTTCGCATATCAGAGGCCTATAGAGGTCCCTTTCAGTGCAAAAAATTTTGAAGGTCAAGGTCAAAGGTCAAAGGTCAAGGTCACTTTGTCGCAAATCAGGGGAGTCGACGAAACCCTTATTTTTTGATTAATTTTGATCGGATCGTCTTCAAACTTCATGGGAATATAGTTCATGGTCTGGCGCTCAGCTGATTAATTTTTGGTGGCGATTGGCCTTGATCTTCATATGTTTTTTGTTTTTTTTTGGTCTGTAATCATATATAAATCACTCTGCAGAGCACAGTTATCATTGGAAATTTTTGTAACTTCGCATATCAGAAGCCTATAGAGGTCCCTTTCAGCGCATAAAATTTTGAAGGTCAAGGTCAAAGGTCAAGGTCACTTTGTCACAAATCAGGGGAGTCGACGAAACCCTTATTTTTTGAGTAATTTTGATTGGATCGTCTTCAAACTTCATGGGAATATAGTTCATGGTCTGGCGCTCAGCTGATTAATTTTTGGTGGCGATTGGCCTTGACCTTCATGGTTAGCGCCGAAGGTCAAACATATTTGACCCCAAGGTCAAATTTTCAAGTTTTAGGAACCATTTCGTGTAGTACCTCAAATTGAACACCTCGATGAGTGCTTTCTAGATATGTCAAGCTTGAGACATTATGACATCATTTGGTGACGTTATGAGGCAAAAGCATATTTTTCATGGTTACTCTGTAGAACGATTCTCATCGGAATCTCTCGTAGGCAGATATTCCTCAAGGAGTCGCTCCTGGTGGATAGCAGCTCTGTTCACCTCAGTGTGACCTTAAAGAAGTCACACGTGGTCACCTTTTGGCAAGACCGGGGGTTTTTTTTTTTTTTTTTTTTTTACTTTTCATCATAATGGAGTACGGCAGTACTCCAGAAGTAAGGATGGTACGGGGGGGGCGTGGGGGAAGGCCACACATTCAAATGTGCACAAATTGATATGCTCAAATGCTTAACATAAGTTCCGTATAAATAATGCGTAACAAAATGTTTTATTACCAATCGTATAAACTGAATAATTTTTAAAAATTGCCTCCTGGCCGATTGCAATAGAACGCACCTAGTAAAAGCCCACCCCGGGTTGCCCTGAGGGAAATGTTTGAAACAAAGTGAGCACTGGCATCACATGTACATCACACCAGGAAGTGGCAGTACAGATTCATTTTCTTTTAAGATCATTAGTGAGCAATCTGGGTTTTCACCAACATTGTGATATCAATGTGATAATTCTTCTGAGACCAAAGACTTTTTTGAAACCCAAGATCTAAGGCTCGTAATGTAGCACACACACACACACACACACACACACACACACACACACACACACACACACACACACACACACACACACACACACACACACACACACACACACACACACACACACACACACACACACACACACAACTATTATATGAAACAAACAGTCACTTAGCTTGGAGGAAAGTTCTGTCACTTCCCAGGGTACTCTGGGTTCCAGTGAGGTCACAACATTGGCACCACTTTTCTCACAGCACTCATTGGGGCATTTCCTAAGAGAGCTTTTTCCTGCTCCCCATGGATGCCAACCTATTGGGATTGTCCTTGTTCTTATCCTTTTTCATGCTTAACATCAAGCAAGGAAACAGCAAGTACCATTTTTGGTACGATTTGACCGGGGTTTGAACCATCGTCCTTCCCAATATTCGGAGCGGACGCTCGAACCATTACACCCCTGAGTGTGGTAACACTTCCAGACATGAAGCCTTAATTTTGATGCCTTTAACTGTATTTTAGTTCACAACCACTAGGGCCTACATAGGAGACTTGTGCCCTCCTGTATTTTCCATTGAACAATGACAGTGTTCCTTCCCATATAATATTTTTGCTGATTATAATAATCTCAACATGGATAAAGATCAAAAGGCTGTAATTTTCAACAAAGTGCAACCACATTTAGGCAATATAACTGTTTGTTGGGGAAAATAAGGGAAAAAGAGGAATGGCAGTAGGGTTAGAGGGTGGTTGGAGTGACATTGACTTTATGGTCAGAAAAGGGCAGAGGGGAGGGGGCACTCCAACTGTATAGCAATGGAGAGATTTGGGGAGGGAGGGTTGAGATATCAATCTGATATAGACTTTATAAGCTGTGTGAAATAGAAAAATCATTGCACACAGCTTGTAAAGAAAAACAAGAATCAAAACCTCCACAACATGCCACCGAAAAATGCATAATCTTCATCAGGTGGTATCAGATATTGCATGGTGTGCTTGAAAGAATTATGTCTTCATTCCCCTGTCAGTTCTCTCCAGAGTGGGGGTTGAGGCAAAAGGAAAATACATAATGCCTCAGCTAATCCGGTCCTTTGTGGAATGTGGATGCGGAGAAACGCGTGCGGTAAAACTTTCATTTTGAGGTAATTTGCGCTATGCTTCTCCTTTGAGACGGGAATGAGGGGATGACACAACAGGGCAAAGGAGCAGGGTTGTGCGATGACAGCGGACAGATGTAGCACAAGGAAAAGCCATAACTTTCGAACCTGTGCCATCTTGCATCTACAGTATATGGGTTACAATCATAAATACTTACACCACAAATTAAGCTGGTTTCAAACATCACTCGAAGGGAAACAAAATCAATATTCCAATCAACCTCAGGATCATGTATTTAATTCATTGCGCTAAGAATTATCACCATTTTGAAGATTATTTTTCTGACCAGTTTAATTGCCTCAAAATATTTAGGACTTGGCTATTGTAATCCTTGCAAGTCACTTCAACTGTAATACAAACTGTTCCTTCCTATATAATATGAACCGGCTACACACCGACAACAAAATGCAAACGTTCAATCAAGTTTGGATAAGATTGATTGTTAAATGGCAAATTGGGATGTCCAAAATGCTGTCTGCGCTGATCTCACAATTATGGCTTGTAAATGATTTCATGCACAATACGGAATGTCGACCCATCGAAGATTGTGCCCCCAAGACAATGGAAAACAACCTCGGGATCCCTTTGCATCTTTGGACGAAAAAGGAGTGGTTCATGTTGTTGTTTTTGTTTTTAGCTCGCCTGTTCGAAGAACAGAGAGCTATAGCCATAACTCCGGCATGAGCGTGAGTGTCAGCGTGAGCATCAGCGTGAGCGTGAGCGTGATCATGAAAATGTTAAAGTTTTTGGTGCAAGTTATTTCCTTTATAATGTTTTTATCTACCACTATTTTTTACTGATTACAATATACAAATACATATATTGCTTTAAAATTATTTGGATCAGACTTCACTGCAATGCTTTATAAAAAATATTATTGGACTAGTCTTTGAGCGTTAGCGTGAAAATGTTAAAGTTTTTGGTGCAAGTTATTTCCTTTCTAATGTTTTTATCTCCCACACTATTTTTTACTGATTACAATATACAAATACATATATTGCTTTAAAATTATTTGGATCAGACTTCACTGCAATGCTTTATAAAAAATATTATGAAACTAGTCTTTTAAAAATGAAAAACGATAAATGTATAAACAGGCGAGTATTGGGTGGCTTTGACACCAACTCTGGTTATTCTTCTTCATTGTTTTTGGTACCCTGGACAATGGACAATTTCTCTGCTTAAGGCCCAGTCACACTTTGACGTTTTAGCCAACGTATGCCGATTTTTGAAAATTTTTTCTAAAACGCTGGCACACGTTGAATACGTTATGGGTAAGTTTTGATAACATTGAGAGCATGCTAAAAAACACTGCCATACGTCGTTGTACGCTGGCTTTAAATGTTGTACTTTTCGGTTGTCCTCAAATTTTTGCATGCTTGAAATTTCACGAGGTATGCCGGCGTATGACTCACACGTTCCGCTACACTGGCCACAAGTTGTATGCACGGTCTGCGATCGTTGACAGACGTCAACACATGCTACTTGTAAGTTAATCATAAGTTGAGACACGCCGAGGTAATGTTTAGCATACCCGAAACTTATTTCTAACCTATGATTAACGTGTTGTTGGCACGTTACGCGATCGTTGCCACACATCGACAGACGTTACTTTTAAGTTACTCATAGGCTGAAAGATGTCAGTATAATGGATCGTCCTTGCGTCAGCGTCCACGGCCACGGCCAGGACACTTATTTGCAGCATTCTTCAAACTTTTCTTCAGCATGACGAGGACCTTCACACTTCGATGTCAAGCTTGGCTATGATTCCAATTGTCCATCGGCAGCGTCTATTTAAAATAGTCGAGTTTGAGCGTTTTAACACGTTCAGAAGAAACGCTTCAAATTTCCAAACCCCAGCATCAAAAAACAAAGGCGAGTGACAGCAATTTAAATCGTTCATTGTAAACAATGAAAATAGCTGAGTGGTACCGGTTAAAAGTCGTTGAGTGTAAAAAAAAATCCAATTGTTGAGCGCAAGCGTCTACTTTCAATAGTGGAGATGCAGCCATTTAAATCGTTGAGTGGCAGCCTATGAATAGCAAACCCCACGTTATCGGCAAAGATAAACTGCCGCACGATAAGGATAAGTTAGGCTATCGTTGGGCATAGTTTGTAAACGCTGGCTACACGATAATTATTCGTTGGTATACCGTATCTATAAGTTATCGAAGCACTCTATGCACATTATTAGTTCATTGTGCATTTGTCCAACCCGTTATGAATAGACCTAAATCGTAAAAACAAGCCATAGCTCATTGTTGAAAAAGCCCCATAAAAAATTAGCCGCGAAGAACTTCGAACAATGGTGCAAAGATGTGTCCTACCTGTGGACACGCGGACCCAAGGAGGATCCATCATAACCCACACCCTCCCCCTCACACTCACCTACTACTGCCAACATGAACAAACTACGACTAATACTAATACTGATACTGATACTGTTACTGCTGACATGGACATCGACTCAAAAAGGACTCGAAAACACTGTTGGGTTCCCCTTTTATGAACACCATTTTTATATACCAATTCCCAAAATCGCTGGGAACACGTCTTTATATGGCAGTTGTAAGTTAGAAACACGTTCATTTATTTTTTTTGTCGACCGGAAGACGTCATTGGAATACGTCTACATACGTCAATGTGTGTTGGGACTACGTAAAGAATTGGTTCAAAGCACGTCAAACATAAGTTAGAAATAAGTTTCGCGTAAAAAAGACATTACTGCGACGTGTTTCGACTAATGAGTAGCTTATAAGTAGCCTTTGTGGACGTGTGTAAGCGTCCGCATATCGTGTGTACAACTTATCCCCATTGCATGCGGAACGTGTGTCATACGCCAAGTACGTCGTAAAATTTTGAACATGTTTAAAATTTCTTGACGTACTCTACTTACTACGACGTATGATAGCGTACTTTAGCGTTCTACTCACGTATACCAAACTTACTCATACCGTATTTGATGTGCGCCAACGTTTTAGACACATTTTTCTGATGTCGGCATACGCTGGCATGATCGCCAAGGTGTGACTGCAATGTTGACACTTCCATTTCTACGGCAGTTATGATTCGAATCGTTGTGCGTCAGCCTTTTAATAGGCTACGTCACGACATCGTCGGCGATGCGTGCAACGCGCTATGCCTAAGTTAGACTATCGTTGGGCATAGGTTGTGTAGGCCAACAACAGGTTCAGCATTCGTTGGTATAAGTTATCTATAACACAACGAAACGTTCTGTGTCCGTTACTAATGCGTTATACAGAAGACCAAGTCGCTATGAATACGTCCGAATCTTTAAAAAAAAACATCAAAAGTTCAACGTAAGCCAGCGTTTTACATACATTTTAATACGTTGCCATCGCTGGCTAAAACGTCAAGGTGTGACTGGGCCTTTAGGTTTAGTTAATTTGAATTGCCCACAGTATATAGGATCGCTGAGACTTGGACATGACACAGGCATGATGAGGCAAATTGACTTCTAGCTGTGTTCATAAGTTCTGGAAGTAATGAAGTCATGGTGTTCTGGAAGTAATGAAGTCATGGTGTTCTGGAAGTAATGGTGCAATAAACGGTTCCTAATGACATAACTAACCAATGTGTACAAAGCATCAGCAGCCATATTGTATGATAAGCATCTCGCTTTCCACACAGCAATGGCAATTATGACATTTCTTCATATTTTTGGATTAATGTGTAAACAATTCATTTACATGTAATCAAATAATTAACGTGTTATCAATTAATTAACGTGAAAACAATGAATTAACGTGTAATAAATTCATAAATGTGTAATCAACACATTAACTTGTAATCAATACATTAACGTGTAAACAATTCATTACCATGCAAACAATATATTACCGTATACAGTAATCAGTTCATTAACGTGTAATAAATTCATTAAAGTGTAATTGATATATTAACGTGTACAGTAATCAATACATTAATGTGTCATCAATGCATTAATGTATACAGTAATCAATTCATTAATGTGTTATAAATTTGTTAACGTGTCATCAATACATTAATGTATAGAGTAATCAATTCATTAATGTGTTATAAATTTGTGAATGTGTCATCAATAGATTAATGTATACAGTAATCAATTCATTAATGTGTCATAAATTTGTTAATGTGTCATCAATACATTAATGTATACAGTAATCAATTAATTAACATGTAATCAATTCATTAATGTGTAAACAATACATTAATGTGTAATCAATAAATTAACGTGTAGTCAATTCAATAACATTTATCAATTCATTAAAGTGTAAACAATATATTAATGTGTGATCAATTCATTTAATGTGTAAAGAATACATTAACGTGTAATCAACTCATGAACGTGTAATCAGTACATTAACATGGAATCAATTAATTAATGTGTAAATTATACATTAAAGTGTAATCAATTCATTAACATATAATCAGTTCATTAATGTGTAAGCAAAACATTGCAGTGCAATCAATTGCAGCGCTGTATCGTGGAAATTTACAACAAAAGCTTGGCTGGCTATCTTGTACCTTTGTATATATCTGGACAGATTAAATATTATCATTGAGAATACTAAGTGGGAGGGGAAAAAAGATGGGGGAAAGAGAGATGGGGAGAGTGAGGAGGGAGCGAGATTGAGGAGGGGTAGGGGAAGGGAAGACAGCGTGAGGTGAGGGGAAGGGAAGGCGGACGTGTGGTGCAGTATTCATTCTCATTCATACTGTCTCATCAAAACGATTCTACATCAAATAACAGTAAAAATGGAAGCAAAATATTGTCTCAAAACCATTTTTTACTCAGGTCAGGAATGGGAGCATGTGCTGGAGCAGTGTGCCGCTGTGTACACTTTCCACCGGAACTCCAAGGACCTCCGTCTGGCCAATACCCAGGCAGATGCCTGGCCCATCCCCAGCTCCTTAAGGTGTTGATTAATCTGCTGCAACCACGAGGTACAAGGTCGGCCCATTGGCCTCCTCCACTCATGAGGCTCCCTCGCTGAGAGAATCTGGTGAGCAGGATCAGTGTCAAGAAAACGAGCCACGTGTCCATACAGCCGCAGCTGATGCTCACAGACTATGCAGGTAACAAATCTCATTTGAGTCTCTCTTTCTCAGCAACTGCTCATTGGATACAAACTTCGACCAGTAATAGCCAAGGATTCTTTGAAGAGACCTGGTACCAAAGGAATTAAGTTTCCATCTCAGATCCCTAGTCAGAGTCCAAGTCTCACATCCATAGAGTAAGACTGGAAGTACCAAGGACGTGAAGACTCGGACTTTCATCCTCCCGCACAGGTACTGGCAGCGCCACACCCCAGGATCCAGTGAATCAATGACTCCCCAGGCCCGATCCAGATGTCTGTTGACCTCTGGCTCACAGCCAGCAGAGACATGAATATCACTGCCAAGGAAAGTGAATCTCTCTGTGACCTCAACATCCTCGCCACAAACAGGTATAGACAGGATAGCAGCATCCAAGATGTCATTGAAAGCCTGGATCTTAGTTTTGACCCAGGAAACCCATAATCCCAGTGACTCCGACTCTTCATTCAGCACCTCGAGGGCCCCCAGATGGATATCCAGAATCTCTGCAAAGATGACTGCATCATCTGCGAAATCAAGGTCAGAGATTTTGACATTCCCAAACGATGCACCACAGCTTGATCTCTCTGACAACTTCCCCAGAATCCAGTCCATACAAGTGCTGAAAAGTGTGGGGGCCAGTACACACCCCGGATGAACTCCAGTAATGACTGAAAATAAGTGAGAGATGGTATCACCACATATCGCAACATTTTCAGTTCCAGAGTATAGTTCAGACAACAGATTGATCAGTTTTGGTGGCACCCCATGAAGACCAAGAATCTTCCGGAGGGCATCCTGATTCACTGAATCAAATGCTTTGCAGAGATCAACATAGGCTGCAAGCAGCCCCTGCCGAAACTTTTGTCTGCGTTCGGTGAGGACCTGAAGAGCAAAGATACGGTCAATCATTGACCTCTTTGGTCTAACTAAATCGCCTAACTAACCTAACTTAATCATTAATAACCTAACGAAAAGAAATCGCAATGCATGCCTTTGATTCTCCCACTTGACAAAAGGAAGGGGATCTGGAAGAAAGGAAGGGACACACATGCTTAACGACATCACTGACTTTTGGGACATCTGTATGTTGAATGCAATGGTTTCCAGATCCGTAACAATATCCATATATATATATATATATATATATATATATATATATATATATATATATATATATATATATATATATATATATATATGAAAATATATATATATATATATATATATATATATATATATATATATATATATGTGTATATGTATATCTGTATGTATGTATGTATATGAAAATATATATATATATATATATATATATATATATATATATATATATATATATATATATATATATATATATATATATATATATATATATATATATATATATATATATATATATATATATATGTATATGTATGTATGTACGAGGTGTGTTCAAAAAGTATCCAACCTTAATTTTTTGTGCGTAAACAAATGAAGCTAGGGAGGCCTGGTTTGGTGCACGTATGTAGGCGATCCTAATTCGGATGCGTGAATATTTTCCCGCCTGCAAAAGCTGTCAGTCGCCGACAGACCGCCGATGAGTGAGGAAGTGTAAGTGAGCGCCGTCGGATTTTCGTTTTTGACAAGATGACGGAAAAACTTGAACAACGCTACTACGTATGATCCGCTGTGGCGACCCCTAACGGGATCAGCCGAAAGAAGAAGATATATATATATATATATATATATATATATATATATATATATATATATATATATATATATATATATATATATATATATATAATTCCAGCAGTGTGTGTGTGTGTGTGTGTGTGTGTGTGTGTGTGTGTGTGTGTGTGTGTGTGTGTGTGTGTGTGTGTGTGACCATTGTTTCTCGACAACCACTGGTCTGATCAAATTGAAGCTTGCTAGCTATATTGCTGGGGACCTGAGTTTGTGCCTTTTCAAGGTTTGATATTAATCGGACAAGTGCTTCCCACGTTATGGCCATTTATTTACCAACCAATGACAGGACACGTTGCTGTGTAGGCGTGGCTGTTGGGGAAGAGATCCTCAGCTGCGTTCCCCATTACGGGTTACAATGTACGGACTTCCGGATAGTGATGACACTGTATTCTAATAATTTCTCGATTTCTTATGCGCATTTATAGATAAACACAATGCCCCAATCCAGTCGTCGTTTACAAGAGCGAAGGAACGGCCTGTGTAGTTGTTTGAAAGGTATTTTCTTTTGGGGGGGGGGGGGGTTCGTTTGCACGTACGTTTTTTTTCTTTGCTTTTTTTCTCTTCTCTTCTCTTTGTGTTTTTCCCTGCGATGACATTGCGAAAAGGCAAAATATGTTGGCGCTAATTGAATAATTGGCCATTAAAACTAAATTGCGAATAATCATAACTGCGATATGTGAACTTCCGAACGTGCCGTTTCCTCAGCAATGTTGTTTATGAAGAGGTGCTGACGAAATAAAGGTGTGTACATGTAGACAATTATTATTATTATATATTTATTGAAGAAAAATTGTTCCGAAAATAATTTATCAAAAAAAGTGCACAACTTTTTTTGTTTCCAAGTGTTAAAACGCTGTGGCCTTTGGAAGTGTTAAGGAACTCAGCTCTACTCAACATGCTTGCCAACGAAATACATCTCAATTAGGTGGTATGCTTTGCAAACTATTTTCTTTAAAAAACTATTTTAAAACTAAAACAATTTGAACATGGAATACCTAATGACACTTTACGTTCAGGTCTCCTACAAATCCTACCCTGTCGCCTCACCCTGGCATAGGAGTGGCAATGGTCAATGGCAGCGAATGTCATGGCTAGCAAAGACAGGGAGGTAAACTTGATTTTAATTTGGATTTTCATTAACTCTGTGTGTGTAAGTATCACAGCAGTTGTTACTTCAATGCAAGCGATAATTCGTGGAATGCATGTGAACATTCCGCATGAACACGCACTACTTCCGGATAGTGATGACTTACTGTATTCTAATAATTTCTCGATTTCTTATCCGCATTTATAGATAAACACAATGACCCAACCCAGTCGTCGTTTATGAGAGCGAAGGAACGGCCTGTGTGGTTGTTTGAAAGTTTTTTTTTGCACGTACGGCCACGCACATATGGCCACGCACCTACGGGCATGTGAGAGCGAAGGAACGGCCTGTGTGGTTGTTGTTTCTGGCATGCGGTTTGAAAGTTTTTTGGGGTTTTTTTGCACGTACGGCCACGCATGTACGGCCACACACGTACGGGCATGCGAGAGTGAAGGAACGGCCTGTGTGGTTGTTGTTTCTGGCACGTGGTTTGAAAGTTTTTTTTTTTTGCACGTATGGCCACGCACATTTGGGCACGCGAGAGCAAAGGAACGGCCTGTGTGGTTGTTTCTGGCAAGCGGTTTGAATTTTTTTTTTCATGTATGGCCACGCACGTACGGCCACGCACTCATATGTATATATATATATATATATATATATATATATATATATATATATATATATATATATATATATACATATATATATATATACATACATATATATATATATATATATATATATATATATACATACATATATACACAAATATACATATATATATATATATACATACATATATACACAAATATACATATATATATACATATATATATATACATACATATATACACAAATATACATATATATATACATATATATATATACATACATATATACACAAATATACATATATATATACATATATATATATATATATATATACATACATATATATACATACACACACACACACACACACACACACACACACACACACACACACACACACACACACACACACACACACACGTTTTGCAGAATGTTTGTGTGTGATCCAGACCCAACTGTATTATTCATCGATACTCTTTATACCCTAAGTTGAAGGATTTAAAAACATGTTATATTGTGAAATAATTTTCCTATCTTATTACGACAATGAAACAACCTTTTGATGAAAAACCATGAGTTATGCACAAAGAGTTGTAATAAATCATTTTCCAGGGGGTTTAGTGAAGTATTCATTGTCACATGGTAATTTTGTAAGCTTTTTCGTTATTGATTCTCTCATTAGAGCAGGTTTTGTTTTGTTTTCACCATTTTCACATATTTTCCACGATTCTCCAGCAAGCCTGATTGATTGCGAAAAAGAAAAGGATGTATGTGCCATTGCATGCAATTTTAAAGCATCCAGCCAAGTATGAGATGGGAAGCAGTGCAATAGCAACAGTGCTAATGAAATGGGCGAGGTGCTTCTTGCACACCGATCCAGGCCTGTTGATAGCAGTACCTGTCGGTCTAACCCTTTTGGCAGTCAGTGGCGACGTACCTTGTTAGCGGCGGTGACAAGCCGTGCCACCATTGCATTTTCTTCTCCCTATGCTGCCTAATTGGACACAGAGATGTGAGTCCGGTGATTGGAAGGGTTATGGTCAGGCAGCACGTTTTAAGATCTCTCGTCACATGACCAAAAAGAACTGGCGGGTTCAGGTCACTTGACCAAAACAAAAGGGTATGCAGGCAGCATTATTGGGGAAAATCATTTGCTTCTCCTTGCAATTACTACAATTCCATCTTAAGGTTAAAAGATAGGATCACACTTGTTTTGGGGGTCACGTGGTTGGGAAAATGGAACCCTATCTTTTTTGGCGTAATGTGACAACTGCCACCTATCGGATCCAATTAGGAAAAGTTTCAGATCATAAAGTTCAATTGAGAGAATACCTTTATCAAAATCAATTATCTGAAAATATCATTAGGCCTAACCTCCCAAATTCACCATTATCATTCAAAACCTAAACATTTTGGAGATTACAATTTCCCACTGCTCCTGAAAAAGGCTTTGTAATCAATGATCTTTTTGATCACCCACCTGTGAGAAAGCAGCACGGATGTCAGAGTGCAAGGTGAAAGCTGAAGAAAAGTTTTAGATGATGACGTGAATGCTTTATAAGGATTACAACTCCCGTGAGCCATTGCAATGAATTTTTCATTTGCTGTATTGTTGTGTACAAGAACATGGAAAAATGCCATGTGGCCTTGCAGTATATTTTTGCATTAATGTTATTAGAAAAGGAAAGTCTGTCTTTCTAGTGAGTGCACATTTGGAATTCGATTTCTAATTTGACCCGCTGGTTGCATCATCCATGATGCATGCCGATGCTGCTGATGCGGTGCCCCAGTATATTAAGGCAGGGGATGGGACTTAGAAGGGCAATTAAAGCATTAGAATACAGTTGCCTACACTTTTCAGATTCACTGTTGGACCTTTAATGGCCACAGGCAAATGTTAGTGGACGAGACAGCCGGCTTAAAAACCTCTCCTGAGGATTGCATGCTCATTGACGTACGCGCAAAGCACCAGCATGACAGTTTGTAGTCGAGTTTGAGATCAAACCCAGCCAGGACGACTCAAAAGAGGAATACACAGCCAATGGGTCATTGTGTTAGCTCCCTAAGGAAATGAGGATGAAAGCATGAAAGAGGAAAATAAAATGAGGGGGGGGGGTGAAACAGTAAGCGAGGTCGGGTGGCAAGGTAAATGGAAGTTTGTTGTTCAGTAAATGTGACTACATTTCCACCAACAGATTATATACAGTCACAACATTATGCATGAACATCTGGTGAAGGAAAGTGATAGTTTCTCATAAATTGAGATGTCAAAGAAGCTCACAGCACAAAGGCCTTCTCTTTTCGAGTCCAAGCAGATTTATCAGCAAACACACTCCTGGTATAAATATGTTACTGCTCACATTCCCAAGCATTTATGAGTTATCAATGTAAAAAAAGATAAATTGTAAACGAGCCTATTTCAGACTCTTGAACTCAAGTTAATGGGAATTTGACACACTCATCAAACTTGCCAAAGGTTGATGAGTATGAGCAGCCATGAGAACGGTATACCCACACTGTGAGTCAATGGAGAAATAAATGGTAAATAAAAGTCTTTAACTACTCGACTAAATAGGCAGTTCCAGCTAATGATGGTATGATAGTGATGTAATGATGGTGTGAACAAATATATTTGATAAAAATCCAATTCAAATGTTTAGCATAATGTTGAACAAAGAAGCTTCAAGCTCATCTCCCTCAAGCATCCTTCTGGGTAGTAAAGAAGGGGATGTTGTTGTCACTGGCCTGCTTAACAGCTCAGAAATACCCCTGATAAGAAAAGTAAAACAAGGTGAAAAGTCAGGTCTGATGGAAGTTACCTTTGTTCAGTTTCACTGAACTTGTTGCCTGTTGGATGATGAGATGGCGGTCTAGACCAGTGGTTCCCAAACTTTTTGGGGTTACTGCCCCCTTGGCCCACAGAGCACTTCTCAAACGCTCGCTCTCATTCCCTGCATTACATAAAAACCCCCAAAAAATTGATTTACGCTGCATAGTGGAAGGTAATAGCAATTGCAAATTCAAAACAATGACAACTAAATGCTGTATTTATTCAAATATATTATATAGCTACAAATAAGCTTACTTCTTTATTTAATAATTTTTAAATAACTTAATGACATATTCCAGTAAAACCAACTTTCATTAACAATATAACAACGTATGTTAGTAGTCCACCTACTTCATTGTTCTCTCAACCTTCAATGAGATGGATGAGCTTGGTGCGGTGATATCAGCTTCTCAACATCAGGCTGGAAGTCACTCAGGAGGAGTCTCAGATCCCCACGTTCAATCATTTGCAGTCTGTTTTGTTGCTTGGAAAGAAGTTGGGCGACCGCGCTGAAACCGCGCTCCACCAAATACGATGTTGGAAAGGCAATAACGAGCATCTTGACCTTTTTCCACAAAGCAGGATAGCGTTCAGAGATTTCTTTCTGCAGCCAAAAGTATTGATCGGATTTTTTGAACCTTGGCTTCAGCCAAGGTCATTTTGCAGCGAGATCAGTTCTTCCTCCATCCTTCCCGTTTCCTCATTGCAAGTATCGAGGAATGGATTTATTACCCAGTCTGGAATTTGGATCGAAAAAAGATCCTGAAATCTCTGAGACATGTCTTTGTGCAGCTCATCCAGGTGTGCACAATGTACTTGAAGATCATCATCTGGTATTCTGTCTTTCTCTTCCAACTTGGAGAGGCTCGGAAATTGGAATAGCTCGCGACGGCCAATGTTGCGCTTGAATAGGGTTAACCTGGACATAAACGTGGAGATGGCTGATTTGACTTTGATTCGATTCACATCATTTCCTTGCAAATGCAAATTTATTTCATTGAACTTTGCGAATACTTTGGAAAAATAAGCAATGTCATGCCTGATATTCTTGAGTTCATTTCTGAGCGAACCATTCGAGTCATTAAACAATTCTATCACATTTTCGAGAAGCGCGCTTAAAAGCATCTCAGGCAATTTATTTTTGAGAGTCATCTGACTTCTGTGCACAGCAGCAAGCGTTCAAAATGTTCATCATTCTCAACACAAAGCTCTCAAAATAGTCGAGAATTGAGAGCTTGGGCCTTGATTTTATTAATTGCTGTGATAACAGTATTTAAAGATTTGTGAAGCTAAACACCTCGGGTTTTATGACCGACTGTCGGGTTTGGGAGAGAATTGAGAATACGGTTATGCTCACCAAAAGCTGAGGACTGAAGGCGAATGGCCCACAAGTCAAGGAGTCCCAGTGGAGTAGTGTGAAGTTGCGTGAAGGCCAAGGTTGGTTTCTAGGGATGGAGGCAGGGTGCTTGCCTATTACGGAGAGAGTGCGTAGCCGATGAGGGGGAACACTTGGAGACGAGCGATAAGGGCCGGCCAGAAGCGGTGGGGTGGGGGTGGGGGGGGGAGGAGGGCTGGAGGGACGATTCTGGAATCTTCCACACTGACAAAAGTCGCATATGAACACAAAAAGGTTTGCTGTTGACAGTGGTGCTGCCAGGTATGAGAATCTGGAGGGGCCAGCAGTCTTTTGGGGGCACTTACTCAAAATTGATAATGGAGAATATGAGGTTAGTGTGATCTCGTATAAATACATTTTTACACCCAAAATTCTGTGGCCAAATTATAGTCTGAGGGGGCCTGGGCACCGATCAATGATGAGCGAAGTCAGGAAGGATCAGTGGGTTCGGGTTTGTTCAGGCGCCATTCTCCTTCAAAGCACTCACGTCAGGGCCCAGCATAACCAAAACCATTATGCTTTTACATGTAAGCTTTCTGTTAAGTAGTTTAATTGTTGAATTTAGCTTGTCAAATCCACCCCTCTTGTTACTGAGCACTCCCCTGCCAATCCCTTTCCCCTTATCGCCCCCTTCGATTTTCCCAATGCCCCCAGGGGGGCGATATCGCCCACTTTGGGAACCACTCGTCCAGATGGTGGGTCCAGACTCCATACACCAAGAGCATAGGTCAGAGTTGCTTTCAGAAGTTAATTTATCTTGCTGCATTCTCTTTGTGTTCATCTCACGCAATTCACACGTTCTCTGCACAGACGCCCGGTGCAGAGAAAGCATTGCACGTCAAAATCCTTTTCCAATTGAAAAGTGTTCAGTGCCAAACGAAGTGAAAAGAAAGAATGTGAAGTGATCTGTTGAACCTGTGGTGTACTTTTCATCTACAGGTTCAACACACCTCTGATTACTTTTTGAGCGCCTTGTTAAGTATAGCATCGTCATCAATCCCAGCAAGTGCCAGTTTGGGGTTCCATCACTCACCTTCCTCAGGCACGTCACAGACAAACACGGTATCTGACCACTGGAGGAGAAAGTCAAGACCATACAAGCCTTTCCTGCACCCAGATCTAACTAAGAAAAGTGCGCAGACGTATCTCAGCCGTTGACGGACATACTACATAACAAGAATATGAAAAATCAGCCCATCACCCTCAATGAAAAATAATTGCCTGCATTCGAAGAGGTAAAGGTGAGGTTGGCTGAGGCCACACTTCTTGTTCATCCCAAGGCCGGAGCATCACTAAGCCTCTTAGTCGATGCATCAGACATGGGAGAACGAGGAGTTTTGCAGTAATGATACTCTCAAGCTTCGCGATGTAATACTCAGTTTAAACCGTTGTGTCAATTTGATAGCATTTATGGCGGATTATGATGGGGTGTTTTCGCATTTTTGCATTAATGGGCTGCACATCAGGGGCCACACTTTCGGTCACCAGTGGCTCGTGGGCCATGCACTGAAGAGCAGGGATCTATACGGACCACAAGCCAGTGCTGGATTCACCATGAGGCAGACAAGGCATGTGCCTTAGGGCCAGCCAAAAATTCGGGCCACAAACTTTGCAATCTAAGGTGTTGTAAACTGTAAAGCAAAGTGCCAAATCTGTACATGTTTTGTCATGCATATATTCATACACTTCAAATTGTATAGAGGGATTAAATAAACTATTTTCTTTTCACATTAAATATTTGTCTTTTTTGTATTAAATATTTTGTTCTTGAATCAGTTCATCTTTTGTCTGGGGTCCATTTCAATGAGCCCGAGATCTAATTTAAAATTTTCAGGCCATTCTCTAAAATTTCAAAATGTGCCTTAGGGCCAGCCGAGGCTTAATCTGGCTCTGCCACAAGCCACTGACTTATGCTCTCAATACGTCATTTCTTGCTTCTTATTGAACTTCTGACTCTATTCACCGACACTCCGGCTTAACAGTTTATGGGACACCGCTCAGACTGGACGAAGTCATTAACATTTAGTGGTGAGTAGAAGTCGATAACTTCTACTCACCACTATAAAGACAGATATTTTGTGTATAAAGCCTCCACCTTCGACAATGTTTTATGAAATAAGCTTGTATTTCCATACTAATAATGTGTAATTTAACGAATCAAAGGTTGTAAAACTGTTGATTGAACTTAAAACCATTAACCTGATTATAATCCTTGTTGGAAGAACTTAAACCCATTAACAGAATAATAATCCGTGTTGGTAGAACTTCAAGCCATGAACAGGGATATAATCCAATTTAATCAAACTTGAACTCATTAAAAGGATTATTGGGGACGCGTTAACAGCATTGATTATAATCAATGTTGGTGGAACCCATTAACAGGATTATAATCCACGTTAATAGAACTTGAACCCATTATAAGGTTATAATCCGTGTTGAAAGAACTTGAACTCATTAACAGGATTATAATCTATGTTGGTAGAACTTAAATCTATTTACAAGGTTAAAATCCAGGTTTTTAATTTTTTTTTAATATACGATGTCAAGGCTCATATATGAGCTAAAAAGAACTTGAAGAAATGTTGGTAGAACTTGAAGCCATTTGAAGAATTACAATTTGTGTTGGTAAAACGTAAACCCATTAAAATGATTATAATCTACATAGGTAGAACTTAAACCCATTAAAAGTAATATAATCCACATTGGTCAAACTTGAACCCATTCACAGGATTTTAATCAATGTTGGTAGAACTTAAACCCGTTAAAAGTGATATAATCCACATTGGTCAAACCTGAACTCATTAAAAGAATTATAATCCGTGTTGGTAGAACCGATTGACAGGATTATAATCCATGTTGGTGGAACTTAAACCCATTATACAAGGGATTCTAGAATAAAAGGGTATAATAAAAGGGATTACAGTCCACATTGGTAGAACTTGAACCCATTAACAGGATGATAATCCGTGTTGGTACAATTTAAACCCATTAACAAGATGGTAATCCGTGTTTGGTAGAATTATAACCCAATAACAGGGTTATAATCGATGTTGGTAGAACTTGAACCCATTAACAAGATGATAATCCGTGTTGGTACAATAATTTAAACCCATTAACAGGATGATAATCCATGTTTTGTAGAATTGAAACCCAATAACAGGGTTATAATCGATGTTGGTAGAACTTGAACCCATTAACAAGATGATAATCCGTGTTGGTACAATAATTTAAACCCATTAACAGGATGATAATCCATGTTTTGTAGAATTGAAACCCAATAACAGGGTTATAATCGATGTTGGTAGAACTTGAACCCATTAACAAGATGATAATCCGTGTTGGTACAATAATTTAAACCCATTAACAGGATGATAATCCATGTTTTGTCGAATTAAAACCCAATAACAGGGTTGTAATCGATGTTGGTAGAACTTGAACCCATTAACAGGATGATAATCCGTGTTTGGTTGAATTAAAACCCAATAACAGGGTTATAATCGATGTTGGTAGAACTTGAACCCATTAACAGGATGATAATCCGTGTTGGTAGAACTAGAACCCAATAACAGGATGATAATCCATGTTGGTAGAACTAGAACCCATTAACAGGATTATAATGCCTGTTGGTAGAATTTAAACTCATTAAAAGAATTATAATCCAGATTGGTAAAATTTGAACTCATTAAAAGGATTATAATCCGTATTAATGGAACTTAAACCCATATTAAAAGCAATGTTACAAAATGTTGTTTTTCACCATCCTCATATCTTAAATATTTTGTTATTTAACACATATTTAATTTCGTTCTTCATTTGTTTTCTGTGCTTAAATTGCATGTACAGTAGTGTTACATATTAAACACCTAAAATCATGGAATACTATCCTCACCATCCATTTCTTACCATCAACCTTTGTTCCTTCTTCTGTTCCTTTTTCTCTCTCTAAGTGAACTCTACTTCCTCGCTTTCCAACGCTTTGGGTATATAAAATATTAATGCGTCGTCACCCTACATTTGCAAATAATTAATTAAAATTGTTGTCGATGGGAAGATCCATCTTCAAATGCTCCATGAATGGGTTTGAAGCATCTATGATCCATCTACATATTACGTAGCATAGAGGTGAAATATAATTCGAGAAAAGGAAGTTTAAAGAAACTTAAAACTTATAAACCCATTTGCAGGTGCTTATCCATTCATGCACATGTGGCACTTGTGTGCTTGTTTCATCATTTCTGGAGGTGTGGCTGAGCTTTTGAAACAATATCCTTGGTGGATCAAGGCAGAAATGTATAATTTAATCAAAATATAGGAGCACATAATGGCGTACTTTTGTCCATGCATTTGTTGTTATTTATTCCTCCTCATGCTGTCGACTCTTGCCATATCAAAACCCCACCAATGCGAATTAGACAGTTGCAATCGTGGGCTATGTAGACCCTAATTAGAATTGTGAGTGGGTGTGGGGCAGAGGTTACAATAAATAAATTATCCTGGCGAATTGAAATTTCAGACAATCCTAATGACGTCCTTAATTCAAATTGACAGGAGTCCAAGTAGTGCTATCATCCAAAAATGAATAAATCCGTTGGTAACGTGATGATTAAAAAAATAATAATTCAATCAGACTAGTTAACATTTTGCCCAGAAAGATGAAGTGCAAGGATGTGCAGAAGCCAGAGCAGTGTGATTCAGTGAGGAATAATAGGAATCAGGTGATGGCATTGTGATCGATTAGGTTGACCTATGTTGCCATGGCTACACTACATCCTATTGCACATGCCAAATGGTATGTACCAAACATGCCATTGGTTTATCCCATACATTGCACCGTTATGGAGAATGTTCTAGCAAAATCAATCCAATCTAATGGAGCACTTGCTGTGTGCAGTTTGCCCTCAAACTTATTCCAACTTTGTGCAGAAATATTAGCCACGCTAAATAAAGTTTGCATTAATCTCTTTGCTAATTAGACACCTCACTTGTCTAACAAGTGCCTTCTTTTAACTTTCTGGGCAAGTTGCTGCCATAACTCGCTTCAAACGTTTCAGTGACATTTGAAGCTGTTTCGTAGATGATGCTTCACACTCACAAGCAGCGAATAATATCACAAGGTAATTAAGGCACAGCGAAAGGCAATTTGGACCATCTTACCTGTGTCATATCCACAATCTCACACCGACTGCGCAGGTCATCCTAATGACACAACCCCAAGCAGGGAATTCATTCACGGTGACGTGGCACAGAAAGAATGCTTTCATAAATAGGCCAAATGAGGCCAAAAATTAAATAAATTCCTTTAATAAAATCTCTCGAATTGCAGGTAACTTGCCGACACTGAAAATGTAACGTACAAAAAATGGTTTTGGTGGTAATCAAAATGACTTGGATGTGTTTAAAACACCAATTGGGTCTCGGGCTCACACAATAAGGTTTCCTTTTTTTCATTAGAGCTATATTTACCCTGTAATTCCACCATTGCATTTAAGGATAGCAGGTTTATTGCAAGGTATTTTAAAGGCACCGTTCTTCATATCCTCGACATTAAAGATACTAATCATAAGGGTTCTTCCCACTGTCACCATTCCAAATCCCAATATTCCTGGAACACTGCCTTACCAGCACAATAGATCTGAGACTCATTGCACATGTCCAAATAATCGAATTAAAAACGAGCTCACTTCAAAGGATGTTGGTTAACAGCACCACATGTCTGACAAACAACATCATAGAATGGCTCATGACGAGTGACTCGTTTGCCTGGATCATGATCAAGGTCTAATTCAATCTGGTTCATAACCAAGGAAATTTAATCTGGCTCATGACCAAGGTCTAATTCAGTCTGGCTCATGACCAAGGTCTAATTCAGTCTGGCTCATGACCAAGGTCTAATTCAGTCTGGCTCATGACCAAGGTCTAATTCAGTCTGGCTCATGACCAAGGTCTAATTCAGTCTGCCTCATGACCAAGGTCTAATTCAGTCTGGCACATGACCAAGGTCTAATTCAGTCTGGCTCATGACCAAGGTCTAATTCAGTCTGGCACATGACCAAGGTCTAATTCAGTGTGGCTCATGATCAAGGTCTAATTCAGTCTGGCTCATGATCAAGGTCTAATTCAGTCTGCCTCATGATCAAGGTCTAATTCAGTCTGGCACATGACCAAGGTCTAATTCAGTCTGGCTCATGATCAAGGTCTAATTCAGTCTGGCACATGACCAAGGTCTAATTCAGTGTGGCTCATGATCAAGGTCTAATTCAGTCTGGCTCATGACCAAGGTCTAATTCAGTCTGCCTCATGATCAAGGTTTAATTCAGTCTGTCATGAGCCAGACTGAATTAGACCTTGATCATGAGCCAGACTGAATTAAACCTTGATCATGAGGCAGACTGAATTAGACCTTGGTCATGAGCCAGACTGAATTAGACCTTGATCATGAGGCAGACTGAATTA
This sequence comes from Eptatretus burgeri, assembly GCF_056783735.1. Classification (NCBI taxonomy): domain Eukaryota; kingdom Metazoa; phylum Chordata; class Myxini; order Myxiniformes; family Myxinidae; genus Eptatretus; species Eptatretus burgeri. The sequence goes on along the minus strand of NC_140968.1, from coordinate 27,275,815 downwards.
GACCTTGGTCATGAGCCAGACTGAATTAGACCTTGATCATGAGGCAGACTGAATTAGACCTTGGTCATGAGCCAGACTGAATTAGACCTTGATCATGAGCCAGACTGAATTAGACCTTGGTCATGTGCCAGACTGAATTAGACCTTGATCATGAGCCAGACTGAATTAGACCTTGGTCATGTGCCAGACTGAATTAGACCTTGATCATGAGCCAGACTGAATTAAACCTTGATCATGAGGCAGACTGAATTAGACCTTGGTCATGAGCCAGACTGAATTAGACCTTGATCATGAGCCAGACTGAATTAAACCTTGATCATGAGGCAGACTGAATTAGACCTTGGTCATGAGCCAGACTGAATTAGACCTTGATCATGAGCCAGACTGAATTAGACCTTGGTCATGTGCCAGACTGAATTAGACCTTGATCATGAGCCAGACTGAATTAGACCTTGGTCATGTGCCAGACTGAATTAGACCTTGATCATGAGGCAGACTGAATTAGACCTTGGTCATGAGCCAGACTGAATTAGACCTTGATCATGAGCCACACTGAATTAGACCTTGGTCATGTGCCAGACTGAATTAGACCTTGATCATGAGCCAGACTGAATTAGACCTTGGTCATGTGCCAGACTGAATTAGACCTTGATCATGAGGCAGACTGAATTAGACCTTGATCATGAGCCAGACTGAATTAGACCTTGGTCATGAGCCAGACTGAATTAGACCTTGGTCATGAGCCAGACTGAATTAAACCTTGGTCATGAGTTTGTACCATTTAATTAGACCTTGGTCATGAGCCAGACTGAATTAGACCTTGATCATGAGCCAGACTGAATTAAACCTTGATCATGAGGCAGACTGAATTAGACCTTGGTCATGAGCCAGACTGAATTAGACCTTGATCATGAGGCAGACTGAATTAGACCTTGGTCATGAGCCAGACTGAATTAGACCTTGATCATGAGCCAGACTGAATTAGACCTTGGTCATGTGCCAGACTGAATTAGACCTTGATCATGAGCCAGACTGAATTAGACCTTGGTCATGTGCCAGACTGAATTAGACCTTGATCATGAGGCAGACTGAATTAGACCTTGGTCATGAGCCAGACTGAATTAGACCTTGATCATGAGCCAGACTGAATTAAACCTTGATCATGAGGCAGACTGAATTAGACCTTGGTCATGAGCCAGACTGAATTAGACCTTGATCATGAGCCAGACTGAATTAGACCTTGGTCATGTGCCAGACTGAATTAGACCTTGATCATGAGCCAGACTGAATTAGACCTTGGTCATGTGCCAGACTGAATTAGACCTTGATCATGAGGCAGACTGAATTAGACCTTGGTCATGAGCCAGACTGAATTAGACCTTGATCATGAGGCAGACTGAATTAGACCTTGGTCATGTGCCAGACTGAATTAGACCTTGATCATGAGCCAGACTGAATTAGACCTTGGTCATGTGCCAGACTGAATTAGACCTTGATCATGAGGCAGACTGAATTAGACCTTGATCATGAGCCAGACTGAATTAGACCTTGATCATGAGCCACACTGAATTAGACCTTGGTCATGTGCCAGACTGAATTAGACCTTGGTCATGAGCCAGACTGAATTAGACCTTGGTCATGAGCCAGACTGAATTAGACCTTGGTCATGAGTTTGTACCATTTAATTAGACCTTGGTCATGAGCCAGACTGAATTAGACCTTGGTCATGAGCCAGACTGAATTAAACCTTGGTCATGAGTTTGTACCATTTAATTAGACCTTGGTCATGAGCCAGACTGAATTAGACCTTGATCATGAGCCAGACTGAATTAAACCTTGATCATGAGGCAGACTGAATTAGACCTTGGTCATGAGCCAGACTGAATTAGACCTTGATCATGAGCCAGACTGAATTAGACCTTGGTCATGTGCCAGACTGAATTAGACCTTGATCATGAGCCAAAGGTCTAATTCAGTCTGGCTCATGACCAAGGTCTAATTAAATGGTACAAACTCATGACCAAGGTCTAATTCAGTCTGGCTCATGATCAAGGTTTAATTCAGTCCTTGGTCATGAGCCAGACTGAATTAGTCTGGCTCATGAGCCAGACTGAATTAAATGGTACAAACTCATGACCAAGGTTTAATTCAGACCTTGGCTCATGATCAGGACTGAATTAGTCTGGCTCATGAGCCAGACTGAATTCAGTCTGCCTCATGAGCCAGACTGAATTAGACCTTGGTCATGAGCCAGACTGAATTAGACCTGGTCATGAGCCAGACTGAATTAGACCTTGGTCATGAGCCAGACTGAATTGTACATACTGAATTAGACCTGAGCCATGACTGGAATTGTGACCTTTGAATTAGACCTGGTCATGAGCCAGACTGAATTAGACCTTGGTCATGAGCCAGACTGAATTGTACCTTGACCACTGATCATGAGGAATTAGACTGAATTAGACCTTGACAGACTGAGAATTAAACCTGCATGAGCCAGACTGAATTAGACCTTGATCATGAGCCAGACTGAATTAGACCTTGGTCATGTGCCAGACTGAATTAGACCTTGATCATGAGCCAAAGGTCTAATTCAGTCTGGCTCATGACCAAGGTCTAATTAAATGGTACAAACTCATGACCAAGGTCTAATTCAGTCTGGCTCATGATCAAGGTTTAATTCAGTCTGGCTCATAACCAAGGTCTAATTCAGTCTGGCTCATGACCAAGGTCTAATTCAGTGTGGCTCATGACCAAGGTTTAATTCAGTCTGGCTCATGACCAAGGTCTAATTCAGTCTGGCTCATGACCAAGGTCTAATTCAGTCTGGCTCATGACCAAGGTCTAATTAAATGGTACAAACTCATGACCAAGGTCTAATTCAGTCTGGCTCATGACCAAGGTCTAATTCAGTCTGGCTCATGACCAAGGTCTAATTCAGTCTGCCTCATGATCAAGGTCTAATTCAGTCTGGCACATGACCAAGGTCTAATTCAGTCTGGCTCATGATCAAGGTCTAATTCAGTCTGGCACATGACCAAGGTCTAATTCAGTCTGGCTCATGATCAAGGTCTAATTCAGTCTGGCTCATGATCAAGGTTTAATTCAGTCTGGCTCATAACCAAGGTCTAATTCAGTCTGCCTCATGATCAAGGTCTAATTCAGTCTGCCTCATGATCAAGGTTTAATTCAGTCTGGCTCATGACAAAGGTCTAATTCAGTCTGGCTCATGACCAAGGTCTAATTCAATGGTACAAACTCATGACCAAGGTCTAATTCAATGGTACAAACTCATGACCAAGGTCTAATTCAATGGTACAAACTCATGACCAAGGTCTAATTCAATGCTACAAACTCAGTACTAAGAAATAATAATGTCTTTTGAGTGAATTGCTTTCACAATGCACACAATCTGAACACAAGCACAAAAACGAGGACTCAGTCCAAAACAATTCAGCACACCTTGTCTGGTTAACAGCTGAACTCTGAAATCTTTTGACAGATTCATCATCATCATGCGCTCAGCAGAGCATTTGTGCTGCTGAAGCTGTCTGTTACTAACCTCCATCTTCAACGTCCACCAACTAATGTCGGCAGATGGGACATCAAGTTTAACGTGCATCCCAGGGACAGCACACACATTGACGAATCACTCTGCCACCTGCCTGTGAAACACTGGGATTATCTTCTGTCTTGTTATCTTCTGTCTTGCATAAAGATGGACACACACACACATAGTTACCTTTCTATGCTAAGAAAACAAGTTGCTTGACAAATTGACCAGATTATTCACTTTATGTCATCTGAGAGGGGAAGATAAGTATGATAGCCTCAGATAGGATGGGATTCACCAGTGCTGAGAAAAAAAAGTAGACTTTAGTGAAAGCAGTCCCAGGCAGAATCAAAATCAGATAATGTGGAGATGATAGGACAATCCTTTTGTGAGAGGGCTGCTTACAGTCCCTGATAATTAGCCTGTGCGGACAGTCTTATTTCGCAGAATTGAAGTCACTCTCCAACAATAGGCAGAAAGATATAAGTTTTGACAAGGAAATAGTCGAAGGAGGCAAGAGAGACAGAGGAGGATCAGGAAAGGTTGGATGGAAATTTTTTTATCATTTACAGGTCGAGAATAGAAGGCATACCATTCCTAGAGTTGTGGGTTGGAAAGTTCATAGATTTGGCTGGACCGACGCTGAAATACCATGCATGGTTGTGGCAGAGCATGGTGGCAGTTGAAATCACCGCTGAGGAACAGGAAGATGAGAGAGGCCATTACACGTTAATCCATGTTGGTGGAAAATAGAGGTACAGATGGAGTCATCATTATTCAGTGGATGGTATACCACAAAAACAAGAGGTGGTTGTGGAGAGGAATGCACAAACAGAGGTATTCCAGTGGGCGAGAAGTGGTTAGCACAGCCAATGCATATTGAAAAATGGAGTGCTTGACTGGACAGAAACACAAATGCCAGGATGGGGGAAGGGAGAGAGATATGTGAAAAGAGAATAGAGAATCACCAGGGAGAGAGAGACAGCATAATTAGAGACATCCTGTGATAAAAACATTTCTGTGTGCCTGGTGTTGGCTTAATGGTTAGGGTGGTGGGCTTGGGATCTTAGGATTCTGAGTTCAAATCCCACTCGGCTGGTGAATTAATACCAGGTGGGGTTGACTTTGCCTGTCATCCTTCTGAAGTTGGCAAAATGAGTGCCAGCTTGCTGGAATACTGTGTCGGAGTGTCGACCTGTCCAGGATTGTGTCCAATAGCCAAGGAGACTGCTTAGGCAGCACCAACGCTCTGCACAGAGTATGGTCCCAATGGATGGATGGATGGAACATTTCTGTGAAAGATAAAATGTCCAGAGATGCACGAGTGACCGAAATGAAGATGTCAGTGATGTTAGACTGGAGAGGTTGAACATTGGTTGACCACACCATTATGAACAGGGAATGGAGATGACTTGAGGGGATGTGAAGGCGCATGTGACATGACAAAAGTAAATAGACACCTTAACTTTATTCATTTCATCTGCATAAAGCAAGTTTTACTCAGCGATTTGAACTAATATTCAACTATTTATTTGCAGAAACGAGTTCCTGAGTCTTGTTCGATAATTAATTATGCCTTGAACCCAGGGAACAGCCGACCTTTGCGATTTTCAAGGAGGACGAATTGTTGGCCAATAGGAAGGTGGAGTCAGCCAGCGTCAGATAGCTCAGAACCTTGGCATTCGGCTTTCTACGGTCAATCGGGTGATTGTGCAATTCACCAGCGAAGGCAAGGCATCCAGAGCTTCCCGTTCTGGTCGACCTGGGCCCTCAGAAAGGTGTCTTTGAGCTGTCAAGCGGTCCATTGAGAAAACTCCCCATTGCGAGGCAGCAGATGTTGCAGAGGAGGTCCAAGTTCGCCAAGAACTGCTGTGCAGTACCTTCATCAACTGGGCAACTATGGGAGAGCAGCTAAGAGAAAACCTCTTCTGAGACCAGCCAACATTCAAAGGAGAAAGAAGTGGGCTGATGAGATGGCCAACAGACCCTTGGAGTTTTGGCAAACTGTCATTTTTTCAGATGAGTCCCAATTTGCACAATTTTCTGACAGTGGATGCGTATGGGTCTGGAGACTTCCCAGTCAAGAGTTTTCTTTGAACCGATTGCAGCCAACTGTCAAACACGGTGGTTTTTCAGTGATGGTGTGGGGAGCAATATGGAGTGCTGGTCGGTCAGAGCTTGTGGAGTGTGTTGGCAACATCAACTCGGTGATATACATTTCTATCATTGAGGATGGACTTCTGCCCCTCTTTTCCACTGGACAGATGGTCAAAAACAACACTCTGTTCATGGAAGATGGTTCATGTTCATGAAACACTCTGTTCACTCCATGCCACATTCCAAACAAGACCAAAGAATGGCAGGACAGAAATGGGATCAAGTGACTTCCATGGCCAAGTCAATCTCCTGACATGGATCCCATTGAACACCTCTGGGCCATATTGGATTGAACTGTGCGGAAACAGTCTAGGAAACAGTCTAGCAGAATTGCTAACCCGTTTGCGTGAAGCCTGGGCAGAAATCCCACAAGAGAAAATATCGGAACTCGTTAGTTCTGTCTCTGAAAGAGTAAAAGTGTTGAAATCTGCAAATGGCAAGTCTACCAAATACAACTGTATGTATTAAAATGGATCAAATATACTTCAAATGTTCAATGAATAAATTCTTTTAAAATCACGGTGTCTATTTACTTCTGTCATGTGTCTGTACATTGGACTGTAGGTGGTACAGACATGAAAGTTGGCTGCTGCGAGCCCACACTAGAAGCAAATTGATTCACTCTTCAGAATTCCAAATTCAGCAAAACATAGACAGACATCTTGACCAGGACAAGGAGGGTGGACAAAAGCACAAAGTAAAGTAGTGCTCAATAATCACAACAACGGAAAATGATTGACGGGTTTGCAAGTGAAGCAAGAAGGAAACAGAAAACGATGGAAGAATAGGAAGCTGTCTGGAATACATGTATTTGGCAAAGACCACAAAGGGAGAGGAAACATAAAAAATATTATTTAAAATAAGTTTGCGATTGTATTAAAGGGGAACCCAAACAATTTTTTTTCTTCTGAAAACCATTGAGAATCACCCTTTGAACCCTGAACTCCTTGGACTTTTGGCTCCCCCGCCCTGGACTCCCTGGAGAAAAGTCTAGCCGCTTGGGTATATGGAGGTTTCAAGAGTGGCCGGTAAACTGGACACTCGGGTATATGGAGGTTTCGATTGTGGCTGGTAAACTGGCCGCTTGGGTGGATGGAGGTTTCGATAGTGGCCGGTAAACTGGCCACTTGGGTATATGGAGGTTTCGATAGTGGCCGGTAAACTGGCCGCTCTGGTATATGGAGGTTTTGATAGTGGCCGGTAAACTGGCCACTCGGGTATATGGAGGTTTCAATAGTGGCCGGTAAACTGGCCGCTCGGGTATATGGAGGTTTCAATAGTGGCCGGAAAACTGGCCGCTCAGGTATATGGAGGTTTCGATAGTGGCCGGTAAACTGGCCGCTTGGGTATATGGAGGTTTTGATAGTGGCCGGTAAACTGGCCACTCGGGTATATGGAGGTTTCAATAGTGGCCGGTAAACTGGCCGCTCGGGTATATGGAGGTTTCGATTGTGGCTGGTAAACTGGCCGCTTGGGTGGATGGAGGTTTCGATAGTGGCCTGTAAACTGGCCGCTCGGGTATATGGAGGTTTCAATAGTGGCCGGTAAACTGGCCGCTTGGGAATATGGAGGTTTCAACAGTAGCCAGTAAACTGGCCGCTTGGGTGGATGGAGGTTTCGATAGTGGCGAGTAAACTGGCCGCTCGGGTATATGGAGGTTTCGATTGTAGCCCTTAAACTGGCCGCTTAGGTGTATGGAGGTTTTGATTGTGGCCCTTAAACTGGCCGCTTGGGTATATGGAGGTTTCGATAGTGGCCGGTAAACTGGCCGCTCGGGTGTATGGAGGTTTCAACAGTGGCTGGTAAATCAGCCTCCAGGGTTCAAAGAGTGAATCATGGTCTAATTTGAAGGGGGGAAAAAAATTTTTGAATTTTTTTCTGCCAGTTACAAAGTGTTGAAAAAATCCATACAGTGTCGATTTTGCCAGTGACGTCACATCTGGAATCCATATTGATCCGAACGGCGGTTTGCATAGAGAAATGATGCATGTTGAGCTCAGATTGCGATGCCGCAATTCCACCGTCATTAACAACTCTGAAAGTTCTAAGAATGTTGAAACTGATCAGTGGGATTTTGAAGAAACTATTGGAGACAAAATTAGGGATGGAAGCGCTTTCGGGGGAATGTGGAACTGTATTGTTGAGCTTTGCGCAAAAGATTCAGAGGAAGAAGACGGAAGTGTTCTTGAAGATGAACATGCTGGTCACATGATCACTTCAGCTTGGTAGGATTTGATTTTCCATTCAATTACCGGTTTATAAGGGAGAGATTTTGTATTAATTGATAAATCACTTTATTTATTATTCGTGCAGAAATATACATCATTGCCCGACAGTGTGGACAAAATGAGCACACTCGGACACCATGAACACAATTGGCAACAAATGCTTTGTCCCACCATCGCAGGCTGGCCAGGTGTCATGTATGTTACGGGATCGTCCTGTTTCATACATTTCCCGGATGCCATTTGTGTCTGTTCCGAGACTTTTAATCTCAAATTTACCTACTTTATAAATCAGAAATCTGAAAAAGACATCATATGTATTTTGTAGGGTATCAAGGGATAAATTAGCGTCATGGTTGTCTGAGCATTTGGGTCCCCCTTTTCCATGAATATACAGTAATAGAACAGCACTCGGCAGAGCGGATACCTCTCACTGAACATTTTTTGTTTTGTATCCCTCTCATCCAGACCTTAACCAAAATCTAATCGGCTTGTCTTCACCTACTCATCCACCAAGTTTGTCATAACCCATCTATAACTTTTTGAAATATTTTGCTATTTATCAATTTTGGCCCGACCTCTAAATTGTGAAAACTTCACTTAAAAAATTCTAGAATGTGGATCCAGATTTGGATCTTCACCAAAATAAAACCAATGTGTCCTTATCACACACCCAACCTGTCCATCAAGTTTTGTTCAAATCCATCAATAACCTTTTGAGATATTCTGCTCACAAACAAACAGACAAACAAACAAGAAAAGTCATACAGAGCACTATACTTGCAAAATCAATAAAACAAATTTGAACTCAAAAGTAATTGGTGGTTAAAGTCAATGACCAAATATGGAACTCCAAATTTCAAGTGAATCGGACAAAAATTGACAATTTTAGAAATTCGGCCTATGTTGACCTTTTGGCCAATGTTGACCTCAAAAATAATTTGCTGGTTGAATTGAGTGACCTGAAATATAAATCCTATTCAAATTTCAAGTCAATCAGATAAAAATTGAGGATTTTAGAAATCTCACCTAAGTTGTTGACCTTTGGCATATGTTGACCTTTTCACCTTTTGATCTCAAAAACAATGGGCTTCTTCCTTATGACAAACTCTACCATGTGGTGATGTTTCGTGAAGATAATTTTAAAATTCTGACCTGTAGGCGATAAACAGCAGACAAACAACAGAGACAGAAAAACAAAATCGACTGACCAATATACTTGAGAAAATCTTCGATTTTGTAAGTAACAACCGAGAAAGAAGTTGTGCACAGCACGATACTTGCAAAATCCAAATAAACAACAGTTGCCATGGAAACAGGAATTTGGGATTTTCGAAAATTTTTCCTATCAAGTGTTTTACATGATTTATTGTTGTGCAAAACAAATTTGGTTGATGCAATTTCTAATTGTAGGCTAATTGGTATTTTACATGTTTTGGATGGCATTGACCTTGACCTTTGACTAATTTAGACTAGATTTTATACACATTTAGTACACATGCCTATAAATAAGCTGTGTAAGTTTCAGTCTGAGAACTAGAACAATTCCTGATGTTTGGCAATATTAAAATCACAAAAATGTTCCATTTGATTATAATGGGGTAAAATGGTTGTCAGAAATACTTATTTTGCTTTGTCACGTGGGTCTTTTCTTCAGCCACGTGAGACATTCGCTATGCCATTTTGAAAATGATGTGATTTCCCACAATCTACTCTCATGGACAAATTCAAATACATAATCGAAATATAATTGCTGTTTTGAAGATCGGATCACGTGGACTAAATAACTTTTGAAATCTGGAGTGAAATCTGAAAACGTTAAGAAATCGCCAATGTTTATCTGCTTTTTTGCGGGTATGTCCCATTACCAATCAGCTTGCCGAGCAAGCCGTGCCTTATCGACAGTTTCGTTGAAGTGCTTGCTTGAGTGCTTAAGCCACTTGCTGAGCACCAACAGTAGATTGCGGTATTACGGACATAGTTTGTGTCCTGATCCAGAGGTCAGTTTCTGTAATCACGAAGACATATGTAGACAGCACAAACAGATGTGGTGTAAATGGGTAACTTTGGGTTTGTAAAGGGACTCTTTGCGTGTGTGTGTGTGTGTGTGTGTGTGTGTGCACGTGCCTGCATGCTTGGTTACGTGTGTGCGGTGCGTGGAATCGGCGAGTGCGCAGACTGAACTCGCACCCATGCACATGCTGTGCAGCTCTGGTGGTTTAAACTTTTAACCTCAGCAGCATCCTCCTTTGTCCTTTGTCCTTGCGGCTGTTCCAAAACAATTGGTTATTTTATATGAATCGGATGTGCTTTATAAAGGTTATATGGTATATTTTTGTGTGTTTCAAAGCAAAATACATTTGATAACACCCGATTTCTGAGCCATATTAACATGTTTTCTAGATTCGAGCCAATTTTTTTCCACCCATCACACGACAATTGGTAGCCATTTATAAAGAACTCGCAGTCTTCCTGTCGATTCACTGAAGGACCAATTAGTCGTCGTTTTTGCCAAAAAAAATTTGGTGAGGAGACAGAGATGGAAGACAAATTTACCCATGCATAGTGCTTTAACCCCTCTCCCTATCCCCTCTCCCCATCCTCACGTCCCACTCACGCCCCCCCCCTCACCTTTGCCCTCCATTCATCTTCATGTCGGTTCCAGCTAGAAATGTCTCACACACGATGCCAGGCTTTGACAGGCCTCTCCGTTTTT
>NC_140968.1:27249664-27252164 GCF_056783735.1 Eptatretus burgeri | reverse complement strand
CCATTCGTTGTGCTCATTGCGTGTGCCACTTGAGCTGGCACGGAGACTGCGTTTGTGCAGCCCATGCACCGTTGTGGTTCACTGAGTTCGATTCAAACCATCCATCCATCCATTCGTTGTGCTCATTGCGTGTGCCACTTGAGCTGGCACGGAGACTGCGTTGTGCAGCCCATGCACCGTTGTGGTTCACTGCATTCAGTTCAAAAGGGAAGGCCTTGGACTGCGTGTGAGCAGCCAGCCACGTTCCCTGTCACCTGCATTGTTTGAGCCAGAGACTGCATGCGGGCAGCCTGGCTCCCTGCTAACTGCTTTCTTTTGCAGAGTTCAATGATCCTGGGCCATGGTTTAGTGTAAAATTTGTAAGTTAAGGTTAAGATGTACTGTAAATATGAGTGCGCCCCCGGCATGTATGTCTTAGCGCCGGCAATTTTATTTAAGTCGTCCGTGTGAGTGAGTTTGTTTAGATAGTTACGCAGCCCTCAGGTTATTTATTTTGGGGACACGAATACCATGAATGTCGCACTCAGGGATCCGTAGGTAAAATGTACTAGGGGAAAACTACACATGATGGCACACGAAAATTTGACGACTCGGGACGAGTCTGTAAAAAGGGGAGGGGGTAGTGTTGTGGTTACCAAATTCGCAAACCACCATTCAGGTCCCTTAGGTGAGGTATCTCGGTAAGTGCATGTGTAGTTAGGCCCAAACCCGTTGTCTAGTGGGAATAAATGTTATTCATGCGTGCTGCGACTCTTCAGGATAGCCGTTTTTCTTTTACTATCTTTATTTTGGACCAACCGCCATGATTACCACCACAACCACAACATCAACCACCAACCGACAGCGCGAGGGAGGCCGACAGCGCGACCTGGCCGAGGTGGAGACGCTCGTCGCAAGATAATAAACCTCCTCTATACCCCGAGCATCAGCAACCCCCTCCTGTTTCCCCCCGCGCTGAGATAGTGCGACAAAGGGGGCCCCTTTCCCACCCCCTGCCAGACACTGTCCGCGAGGCCCGCGGGGTTGGGGCGCCATCGCCGCTCCGCGTCTCATCACCAGACGGGTAGGCGCGACCCGGTCTCGGCCTCAGGCCCGCCTCATCCTTGAGGGTATTTCTTTTCCTTGGTTTTGGGTATGTGTTGTCGGCGCCGTCTGTGAAGTAGATTTGTATAAGTGTTGCCGTGTGCTCGGTAGTCGGTATTAGCTCTGCATTGTTTTCGCTTTTATATTTGCTTTTTTTGTAAATGGAATTGTGTTTTTTCTGTGTGCTTTTGGTGGAATTGTATATGTGTGCTTTCCGTTCGTCACGAATAAATGTGCTTTATTGTTGAACTGTTTCCCGCTTCGCTTCGTCATTTCTCCCATTGAACCCTCATCTTGCTTCACGTAAAGGGTTGGTAGTGGGCTGAATACGCCCGATAATTAATCGAACCGTCGAGGTCGACGATAACACCGCTCGGTTATTCGGAACGGGTCGCTTAAGTGGCCCGTGTCCGAAGTCGACCTGCGGCGAGGTGCGATCGCCCGGTCTACCCTCCGCGTGGGTACTTAGGTAGGTCGAATTTGGCGAGCAACCCTATCCCACGCGGGGGCTGATTGGCTCGATCGCGGTGAGACCGAAAGGTCCACCCATGACTGGTTCCCGGCGTTAGTCCGAGAGGGTCACGACTGGATTGTCCGTCCGGTGGGCGACGTGCCGCGATTCGAGTTACGTGGCCGTCAGCACGCCGGCGGGCGCGAAATCCGCAACAATATATATATATATATATATATATATATATATATATATATATATATATATATATATATATATATATATATATATAGACATACATATATATATATATAGACATATATAGACATATATATATATAGACATATATATATATAGACATATATATATATAGACATATATATATATAGACATATATATATATATATAGACATATATATATATAGACATATATATATATATATATATATATATATATATATATATATATAGACATATATATATATAGACATATATATAGACATATATATAGACATATATATATATAGACATATATATAGACATATATATAGACATATATATATATATATATATATATATATATATATATATATATATATATATATATATATATATATATATATATATATATATATATATATATATAGACATAGACATACATATATATATATATATATATATATATATATATATATAGATATATATATATAGACATATATACATATATATATATATATAGACATATATACATATATATATATATAGACATATATACATATATATATATATATATATATATATATATATATATATATATATATATATATATATATATATATATATATATATATATATATATATATATATATATATATATAGACATATATATATATATATATATATATATATATAGACATATATATATATATATATTTCTGTATACACGAGTACGGACCCGTAGGTGCG
>NC_140968.1:27144664-27239664 GCF_056783735.1 Eptatretus burgeri | reverse complement strand
TCGTGGGGTTAAGAGTAGGTTTACCAAATTTGCAGATAACACCACTGAGGATGGACTTGACTGATGTAGAGCAACCCAGGAGGAAATATCTGTACCCTAACATTAGGCACTGTGTTGCTTCTGTACATGTTAATGGATTAGGATCAGGACAGCAGCTTCTCCACCTTTCAATTTGATGACCAACGTTGCCACCCCTATGATAACAACACTTCTCTCTGATGGCTGTTTATTCTTAATGTGAAAAACCTACAAGGCACCTCCACCAGGGTCACACAATGAGGAACTGCCACGGTACCATCAGGGTGGCCAGAGGCTTCAGGATCCCACCCTCGGAAGTTTCTCGAGAGTTGCAGACAGGCACGGAGCGGAGGATTGAGGGCAAAAGTGATCAAAGCTCGAGGAGCGGAAGCACAACGTGCACCCCATGAACTTGGCGGGTGTGATTGGCTGGAAAGGCGCCACCAATCGCAGCTCACCCAATCTCCCAGCAACTTAACCCTTTTATGCTACCAATAAAGCACCCTCAAAGCACACTTTGTAATCTTTGCTGTGTAAATATCGATCCTACAGAATCCATACATCATGCAAGACATTACAACAGGTTTCCTTAAATAGTTATTCGAAGGAATTTTATTTATGACACCTGTCCACTTTTATTCATATTTTGCCAAATAAATCGTTTTTTGCCTTGAAGGTAATTCAATTGGCTAAAAATGGTTACATGATAAGTATTTGCTTCTGAGATGCAAAAGAATGTTGGTTGGTGTTTATGAGTACATTATCATCCCGTTTCCAAGCAAAATTGTACACGTGTGGGAGGGTACGTGTAAAGCACTTCTAAAATTGTATTGCTTGTTTGTTTTTGCAGCTGTTTCTATCATGGAGGAGGACCTGCAAACACAAATCCTCAAGCTCCTCAAGCAGTACTGCAATTCGACAAGGAAAGAGATAGCCAAGATTATCGAATTCCGTACCAATGCAGACCAAACTGATGTGTTCGCAGCTTTGGATAGCCTTCAGAGGGAAGGCTTTATAGGGATCAAAAATGGAGAAATGAAATTGACTCGCCATGGAATGGACAAGGTTCCCCTTACCGAACCTGATTTAGCGAGTGTCATGCCGGAGGCTGAAGGGTTGGCCAAGTCTTCGATCAAAAGAGGCTCCTCTAACAATTTTCCTGAGGATGCAGACCTTCCAACCAAAGTTCCAAAAATGGATGCATCTGAAAAACCTGGCCCTGATTCCAAAGACTCGCCCGTCTCTACACCCTTGAATGAGGGGAAAAGTGAAGAATTCCGAGGTATGAACCTGTTAAAATAGAAATGTACAGCTTTACACATGCCCCAAACGGTCCCCCATCCCATGACCACAGGTGGTGCTCACTTCCATTCCTTCATTCCACTTTTCTTTCATCTGTGGAACCGACTGTGTCTTGCTTTGTGTTCTTCCCTCATGTCCTTCAAGACACCTGTCGTTTGCAACCTCTCACTCCCCCATACACTCTTGAAAGCTCTTCCAACCCCATTGATCCCAAGCCTATTTTTGTGCCTGTCACTCCCCTTCACGGACTGTGGTGCATCTGTGCGGTTTTTTTGTTTGTTTTTTTTGTTTGTTTGTTTGTTTTTTTTGTTTGTTTGTTTGTTTTTTAATCCCCCTGGTCTACTACAGCCCTCTGTCATTTTGTTGGCTTCCCATCTTGTCATTAACCTTTCCATTAGTGACTTCTACAGATTTACTACTTTTGAGGAAATCTCAATTCCTGGAGTACAAAGGGTGGCGGGGGGGGGGGGGTGGTGGGCATCACTTCTCTGAAACACACCTGCTTGTTTATTTATTTTATTTTTAGAACAACTTTTGTGTCGACACTTATTATCCCCATGCTTTTTGATTAAAAAAAAATAACCGAGCGGATATTGTAATGTACTCCGTCTGTCCATCCGTCATGCTATATCCTCTTAAACGGTTTGGCAGAAATTCACCAAACTTGATAGTTATCATCACCACATGACAAGAAGGTACATGAGCAGTATCATTTTTAGCCCCACCCCCCTGTGGTGGGGTCAAAAGGTTAAATACCAAAAAATGCAATTCTGGGCAATTTTTAAATGAAACTTTGCGTATGCATTCAGCATTGGGGGATGCATGATATATGCAACTTTTCTTTTTTTTGATTTGACCCCCGCTTCATACCCTAGGCCTAGGGGGTGGGGACTTTGGGTCACAGGGTCAAAATGGAAAAAAAAATTTAACTAAAAATTAGATATTAGGTCATTCCTGGCAGAACCATTTGCCATCTTTCAACTTTGCTTTAGGTGCAAAATGTGGGGATTTGCTATGGTGTTCCATCAACTTCCTCTCTAGTTTTTATTTTGATGCCTTTGTCTGAGTATTACAATTGAAGTAATTTGGGACAAAGCCAAGTCGTTGCAAAACAATAATGCTCAAGATCATTTCTACAACAGAAAGGTGTTTTGGCAGGGAGCATGGAAGATTTGCCTGTGGACCAATCGATTGACCTGGAATCGCTACACGACTTGCTCATGCAACGCTACAAAGGGAAACTCCAGTTTCATGAGATCAAACCCAAAGTAAAGGAAGAGCTGGAACAGCAATTTAGCAAGAACCATTTGATGGGGCTTTCAGAGTTCTGTCAACCACGAGGTGTCTCTCCTTCATATGTTATACGAGCGCAGTTTGGGCCTTTGCACCTCCCCAGGTTGGTCATCTTGAGTAATTTTTCCAGATTTGTTTTGAAAGCTCCTTTGGTGTTTTTAATTATTGTATGAATCATCTCCCAAATGGTCTGTAGTTTTTTGATGCAGGCAGTCATCCAGGAACATCATTTTCCTTTTGTTCGTTCCGCCACTAAGAAGATGGGGAAGATGCAGTGTGCAACAGCTGCCCTGAAGGCCTTGCAGCAGGCTGTTGATACCCTTCCTAATATGGTAGGCTAACCAGGTTGCTTCCACAGAGTTTTTCATTAAATTGCCTGCCAGAAAACATTTACATTGTTCTCTTTACCCATTTTAAAATGTCACTTTTTTTTTATTTCACTTTTTAATTTTTCTTTGGATAATGAGTTGTTAGGCAGGTAACTTTCTCAGAAGGTATAATGTCCACCACAATTTGTGGACTGGCATCACAGGTAGATCACCAGCTGAGGCAGTCTATACTTTTTTCTTCTCTCTTCAAGAGCCCACCGCAGCCGGCAGACATTGAACGTGCATCACTGCAGAAACCGGGAGCTAGACATCCAATGAGCTTGATCATGGAGTACGGGCAGCGCAATCACCTGAAGGTCGAGATGGAAAAAGTGAAACAGGATGGACCAAGCCACGCTCCTCGGTAAGTTTAAGCTCTTAGCACCACATTTACCTAATTAAAGTTATTCATTGTTCAGGTTCATTTGCTGACCTCACAAACAACCATGTTGGTGTGAAGGAAAATTAAGCTGTGTTTCACCTGAAAGCAAGATTGCCAAGTTTTATTTATTTATTTTTCCAATGCAAAGTCAATATCATGGAGGAGCTAGAACACAGAATGGATCAGGACGTAACATAAAAAGAAATAGTATGGGATGTGGGGAGAATGCATGGGGTGGAGAAGATGGCAGCACAAGCAAACTCTTACAAAGGAAGAACTGGGTATTTTGAAAGGGATGGGCTTACAAATGTAGAAAAGATCATGGTTTTGGATTTGAGACGGTCTGAGATGGTGGTGAACAGCTGTGTTTAAGACCTGGAAGGAAAAAATGCGATTGAAGAGAATGTTGAAGTTGGTTCAACAGGTGGGAAGAAAGAGGAACGAATGAGTGGAGGTGAGCAATGATCCTGGATAACTGGATTTCGGTCGTTTCACCAGAAAGGGGTTGATGGTGGACTGTGTGTGCCCTGCAGAAACCTGTGGGGGACAAAGCACAGAAAGAGCAGAGGGTTCAAGACCAGAAAGGAGACAGTCGAAGACAAAGTGGCCACTGGCCTGTCTGCGTAAGGAAGGTGATAGGTCCATAGATTCAGATTCATAGCAGTGGATTCCAATGATCTTGAAGGCCTTGGTTTCCATGCCGTCAAGCTAAGCAAGCTGTGAGGCAGGGGAGCCAGCCCAGGGGGAAGATCAGTACTCCATCAAGCTGCAGATGAAAGACTTGTCGGTGTATAGGAATTCAGGTGTGCCAAAGAAGGACTGGCTTTGGAGGCCAACTTTGAAATGCAGTTTGGCGAAGAAAGATCATTTCTGATTCTGATGTTCCATATTCTTTAGAACATTGGTGCAAAAAACTTATTTCTACCAAACAACAAATAATGAAAGTATTGAAATAAAATCCCATTTTGCGACTTGTTTTGAGGAATAGTTTCATTTATTGGCGTTTTTCAGGTATCATCAGATTTCCTCACACTGTGATTATAGCCATATAAAATGAGGAACAAAACTCCATAAACAGAAGGGGTGTTCAAAAGGTTCTGTGAACAAAATGAGACCAATACCTGCAAAAAGGTTGTGTGTGTGTGTGTGTGTGTGTGTGTGTGTGTGTGTGTGTGTGTGTGTGTGTGTGTGTGTGTGTGTGTGTGTGTGTGTGTGTGTGTGTGTGTGTGTGTGTGTGTGTGTGTGTGTGTGTGTGTGTGTGTGTGTGTGTGTGTGTGTGTGTGTGTGTGTGTGTGTGTGTTGTGAAAACAACTTCTAGGGGTTAACATTGCATGGAATAGTTTAGTTTTTTTTCTCCCCCATAGTGAATGTATTTGAATAAGTGTAAGGTAATGTAGTCGTGATATTAGATATGCAGCGTTTTATGTAGAGAAAGCAGTCATCCACCCTTCTTAAAGTTTGTCTGAAAAATATAAAATAAAAATTCCACCATCCCTTAAAACCCGTTCTAATCTTTGTACTCTGTCTTTTGTTCTTTTTTGAGGGTAACGCCAGACCTCGAGGCACGAGTTTACATGGGAAAGTATTGAATGTCCCCATCTTATCCCTCGCATCCACTGTCTCTTAGACTTTGTGTCTTCACCCAAGAATGTGGAGAAGGTACTCTCCAGCCCCACATTACTTTGGCAATGTGCCAAGATTGCATGAATGGCCCTTGTTCTCGAAACCTGCTCTGCTACTCCTGCTTCTCCTTTGGCTGTCAGGTAACATAACTCTCTTCACAAGAAGGGTAGAAAAACATCTATCAGCTTCAGACCAGTCATCTTGCTTCCAATTGTAAGCAAAGTCATGGAATTCATCATCGCTATTGACAAGTTCTCCTTCTAAAAGGGTCTGACCTACCACCATAAGATTGGATTTTGTCCCAGTCACAACTCTGAACATGCTGCCGCTCATCTCACCAATGGTCAGAGGCCCTCACTCTCAACAAATCCTATTTTTCTGGACATATCCTGTTTGCATCACACAGTCTGGCATCTTGCTCTGTTTGTCGAACTCACCATGCGGCATATAGGGCCACCTTCATACCTGGCCTTCTGACACACTTCTTCCTCCACTCACAGTCAACGTGGGGCTATTATTATAATCCTCTCCTCTTCTCAGACACCAGCATTCCAGTGGAGCCTGGACCATCTGTCTTTGGTCCAGTCTTGCCATGTTTTGTTTTGTTCTTTTTTTTCAGCAGCGAAGCTCATGGAAGAGTGGGGTAGATCTGACAGTGGGCCAAACATCAAGGAAATGAACAGGTAAAGAGGAAAGGGATGAGGGGAGGAAATGCCAAAACTAGCAAGTAAGAATGTTGGGTGAGAAAAGGTTAATATGAGTAATAAAAATCATGGGAGAGAAATTGAGATGACATGGTGGTTGTCCTGGAGAGAACAGTAGTCCAGAACAGTCTCGAGAAGGTGGTTCAATCAATAGAAGCAAGGGATAAACTAGTTGAGACATTCAGTCAGCCTGGAATTTGGAGGTTTAACCAGGAGGGGTTACTGGACGAATGCTTGCATCATGGAGTTTATAAAGGTCAGAAGACAGAGCAGAAGGAGCAATATTGTAGAAGAGATGGTTAAAAAAAAAGAGACCAGCGACCTGCCTGTGATGTGAAAGCAACAGACTTCGAGCTTCGGCCTCATCATGGGAGATTCAAATAATTTTCAGAACTTTAGATGCTACAGAATCCAGGAGAGACAGATGTGATGCTGGGGTGCTAACCCATAGTCAACAGCAGCACTCGATGAAGTGACAGAAACTGAGTGGTTCAAATTTTCCAAAGAAAGACTTGGATCAACAGAGCATTCCCAGTTTGTGGCTGGCTTTGGAGTCCAGCTTTGCTCTGTGGTCGGCCCAGGAAATGTCATGGCTGATTGTGAGGCCTAAAAGTTCAAGAGACTGAACATCCAACAGTAAATGGATGACCAAGGAAATAGATAGGTGGGCTTGTCAGACGATCCTTCCAGAGCAACAGGGTGAGACTAAGATTTTCCAGGATTAAGACAGCTGCTGTCTGCTGAGCAGTGGAATGGGGTTCTGTAGGACATGGTGTCGAGTCTTCTGCGAAAAGTAAGACAGGGTTTTCCAGAACATCAGAGGTCATTTATATAGATGAGGATCATGACTGGGCCCAATGCACACTGCCTTAGGGAACTTCAGCCTCCACTGGGAGGGGGTTGCATTGATGTTAACATGTGTTGACCTTGAATGGAGTAATTCAGGAATGAAGGTGTCCTCCTATGGCACAGGAAGAAGGCTTGGCAAGCAAAGCAGTATGCCAGACTTAGAATGCCTGAGATGTGTCCAGGGAGATGGTCCTGTTTGAGATTCAGAGCCACCAACTTTTGCTGAATGAGGAGGCGGCGGAAAGGAAAAGCGTTTTCAGTGTTGAGTGACCGGGATGGAATCCAAACTGATGGTCAGCGATCAGGTTGTTTAAAAACGGGAAAGATTTGACATCAGAAGCAATGAGAACAGCACTCAGTGGAGCGCATACCTCCGCCAGGTTGAGAAGTTTACATTTTGTATCCAGCAGATTACAAAAGGATACAAACTCCAGCTGACAGTGAGTACGAAGCGATAAGATGGTGATTGAGTAGAATGTGTTGGGTACAGAAGTAAGGATGTTGGACATTTTGTCTAAATGTGACATGAATGTTGAGTAGTTAAGAACCTCGCTTATGAGTGAATTGTTTTTTTCTCCTGATATTTTATTTGAATCTATTGAATGTAGTTTTATGTTGTACCATCAGAAAATTGTTTTGATAAGTTTTGTGGATAAGGTTCTTTGATTTGTTTGGTATGTGATGCAGTGGTTTTTCTCACCTTTATCTCCGCCCCTCTCCCTCTCTCCCTTCATTTGTCTCCTGGTTTGCTGGTCCAGCATCACAATGCGTGTTCGAATGGGTGACAAGGTGTTCCCTTCTTATGAGAGTTCTCAAACGAGACTAGCCAAGATGGGGGCTGCTCGTAACGCACTGAATGTAATCACGAGGGGCCATGTTGGGGAACACGAGCCTCCACCTTCTGCAGGGGTATGGAACATCCTGTTGTTGTTTCTCGCTTTTATGTGTATGTATATATATATATATATATATATATATATATATATATATATATATATATATATATATATATGTATGTATGTATATATGTATGTATATATAGTGCTCAGCATAAATGAGTACACCCCGACAGATTTGTCAGGAAATCTTTAGTTTCCTTTCAGAATCCACATTTTCTTTGGGATACTATACTACAAAATACTCCCACAAATGTGGGCCATTGATTGCAAACAAGATTTATTAATTTGCGCACACAAAAAAGGAATTTTCCAAACAAATTCATTAAAGACCATGTTGCAAAAATGAGTACACCCCAATGAAAGTCTTAGGAGCAAAGCTAAATTTTAGACTACAAAATTCTAATTAACAATAATTCAACCACAGGTGAGTCTAATTATTCATTAAACAGGTGTCCAGCAGACAGTTGACTTTAAAAGGGTGTTGCTTAACAAAGAAAACCCCTTCCCATTTCATGCTGTCAGCAATGGCACCACATGGAAGAGAAATGTCACAAGACCTGAGAAAGAAAATAATTTCTTTACACAAGGAAGGTGAAGGCTACAAGAAGATCAGCAAAGCTTTACTCATCAGGCAGAATACGGTAGCAAAAGTGATACAACAATTTAACAAATATGGAACTGCAACCATCTCACAGAGACGTACAGGCCGTCCACGGAAGTTAACACCTCGACAGGAGCGTCTTCTGATGAGAAGGGCTGAAGAAAATCGCCATGCAAGTTCTCTGCACTTAGCTAAAGAAGTAGAAAGCCAAACTGAGGTGTCTGTTTCCCGTGACACAATATGGCGTACACTGCAGAGGAATGGCATGCATGGGTGTCGTCCACAAAGGAAGCCTCTCCTAAAGCCCATGCACAAAAAAGCCTGCCTAGGATTTGCCAGGGCCCATGCCCATGCCAGGGCCGGTAAAACCGCATGAGCTGCAAAGAACAACCTTCCGTCTGCCACCCATACGATTGTTCCTGCTAATACAAGCCATTCAACCAGAAGGGACATGGTGTGATCGGCAGGTAAATTGAAACATGTGGAGTGTGACGAGCACTCCCCCGTTCTCCACCGGACATAGAGCACTTCCATTGTTTGACAGACCTGTTGCTCCTGATCCAGGTGAGCTTCAGGACGTGCGGTCCTATTTTTACTATTCCACCCAGTTCACTGTGAAGGTGGTATCATTATCTACTTATTTGTTGTTTTCACATCAAGAGAAATGATAAATAGGTATGCCATGCCGTTTGAATGGTTTTTGTGTGTTTATTATTGAAGTAACTTTTTTTTTTTTTGGAAAGTGTTGTCTTTCTGACCAAGTGATTTATTATTTTCTCTGAAGTCAGAACTCCAAATATTTTTTCCATGAACCTTCATTTAGTGATCCTCTCTGGCCAAATTGATACCATGTAAGGTTAAACATTGAATGGTTTAACCTCTAACCTTAATGCTTCAGTCACATTTGGCTCGGCGGCCCTCGGGTCTAAAAAATTGACGGCCACTAGCAATTATAGGGTGGCCGCAGTATTTCCACGGTCACACAATGTAGCAGTCACATGTGTTTTTATTTTTCGGGTTTCCCAACCTTGACCGAACCCAGTACCTGCAGAGCCTAGCAGCCACATGGCTGAGGAAGTCGCCATTGCAAGGCTTCTTCTTCCGCTTCTTCTTCTTCATCCTCCTCCTCCTCCTCCTCCTCCTCCTCCTCCTCCTCCTCCTCCTCCTCCTCCTCCTCTTCTTCCATTTTTCTTCACGCGGCGGCCTGATTCAGCATTATCTTGTAAAACAAGTACTGTAATCTATAATCATATACATTTTTCTCCTCATTGATAATTAATTAGTTTGGCGAAATGCGACCCGGAAACGATAAAAATGTTATCGGACAAAAAATTAACGGACATTATGGGACTAAAAAATCGAGTTATCGGAAGTTAACTGCTCCGATAACGATAAATGGAAGTTAACTTCCGATAATAGTCCGATTTAAAAAAGTAAACTTCGATAATTATCTGTTATTGGATTATCGCTTTTGTGCCCAACACTGGTGGAAAACACCTATACTCCGATCTCTAGCGGTAGCGCACGGTCGACGCAGACTGCCACGGAGGCCGTACGTAGGACGCACGGCGGGCATAGGGGAACCGTGCGTCGACCCTGCGTTGCCCGCAGGTAGTCAAACAGACCGCAAGGCCACCGTACGTTGAACACAGGGACGCCTTAGGACTACCCTACGGCGACCGTGGAAATAGTGTGGCCGCCGTAATTTTTTGGGGGTTGGCAAAATTCATTTTTCATTGATAAGAGCCGACGGCAGCCACACGAATAATGCAAGCCCATCGTACGCCCAACGTACGGTCGACGTACATCTACGTCATGTCTATCTTTCGGATGGAGTTGGAACATCTACGTCATGGCTACGGCTTGTCGAATTGCTACGGCCAACCTAGAAATGAAAAAAGTTATAACTCCGCACTCTAATTCCACGGAAACCCCCTACAGCCTGTAAAAGATAGCCATACGGCCACCCTGAGGTCACCTCAGAAACTCTGCGACCGCCGCACGTTTCTGTCAATTCAGGGGGGGGTACGGCCACCGTATCCTAGCCGTAGAGCAAATGTGACTCGTGCTTTAGTAATAATTTGTGTTGTATAAGGTTTTTTATTAATTGCATTGAAAGAGTGATTCCTGTATTAACTGTTAAAAAAAAAATTCTGAAATTTTTTTTTGTTTGCTCCTCCCACCCCATCCCCCCTCCCCCTCCCCCTCAACCACTCCTTCCTAGCTCCTCCCATTTTGTAAAAATTCAGACTAACATTGCTAAAACAATTTTCATTTCTCTTAGCCGGATTCGCTGCATAACCGCATCGCAGCATTGTGCCAGGCAACATTCCGTGTGCTTGCCACCTGTGTCGATGCCAACCAAAGTGGCCGGCTCGCCCTTGCCGCCGTTGTCATGATGTCGGCGCCCGAAGATACTGGTCGTGTGGTTAGCATGGCTGTTGGTGAGTCATTTAGCCAGAGCCACACCTTTGACTTTGAGGTGGACTTCTTTTGAGCTTTTGAAAGCTTTGTTTATTTATCAACGTTGAATGTACATGTGATCTCCTTGTGCAGGCAGTCAATGTATACAAACAGGAGAGGTTAATCTTCGAGGGGAGCGAATCGCAGACTGTCACGCGGAAGTTCTGGCACAAAGGGCCTTCAAACGGTACATATTTTGTGTTCTTTTTGTCGTTTATTATATGCTTTAATTGGTGGGGCAAAAGACAATGGATCCAATATATGAAGGAGGAATGCCTTGGGATTTTGATGACAGATTCAGTTTTATGGAATAAATGTGATGAGCGTCCAGAGATTAGGATCTTCAGAGTGGTGACCCGTCCAGGACTGTGCTCCCTCGCCAAGTTGAACTTCCTCGCCAGCCCTGTGCGCCTCACAGCGTGAAATTAATGGTTATGGCGAAGGCATGAAGGCAGTTTTTGGTGGTGTTGGTCCAGGAAGCGGTGATCAGATGGAAGTTGGCAGAAATGAAAGCAGACGGAATATGAGGGGATAAAGTACAGACCTGGATGAGCAGTAGATTGAAGGTTTTAAAATATGAGAATGACTTTTAGAGTGAACGAGGTCTTTCGTAAGCCTTCCTTTTTGGTAATGATAAATTTATTCCTGTGAAATGGCATTTAATGGCAATGTGGCATGAAATGGAGTACATACTGAAATCAAGCAGAAGTATTGAAAATGTAGCTATTTATACCGAACCAGTTTGTGTTATAAAAATGTCTGTCACTACCACGATCAAAAACTCCATTTTTTTTCCTCCTTTTCACTTGTAGTTTTATATATTTTTAACCTCCGCCATCTTCGAAGATGAATGGAGGTTACTGTTTTCACCCCTTTCTGTTTGTTTGTTTGTTTGTTTGTTTGTGAACAGTATTACGGAAAAACTCGATGGATTTAAACGAAACTTGGTGGGGGGGGGTTAGGTATGGTCCAAGGATCATGCCATTAAATTTTGGACTTGGTTTAATTTTGGACTTTAAAAAAATTGTTAGAGAAAATTTTTTTTTGCATTTCTACATATTTTAAGTGATTTCCAACCCCCCCCCCCAAATAATTGCTTCAGAAAAAATTTTTTTTTTTGCATTTTTACATGTTTTAAGTGATTTCCAACCACCCCCCCCAAAAAAAATTGTTCGAGAAAATTTTTTTTGCATTTCTACATATTTTAAGTGATTTACAACCCCCCCCCCCAAAAAAAAAAAAATTGAGAAAATTTTTTTTTGCATTTCTACATGTTTTAAGGTGATTTCCACCCCCCCCCAAAAAAAATTGTTCCCCCCCCGCCAAAAAAATAATTTTTTTTTTTGCATTTCTACATATTTTAAGTGATTTCCACCCCCCCCCCCCCCAAAAAAATTGCTTGAGAAAAAAAAAATTTACATGTTTTAAGTGATTTGCAACCCCCTCTCAAAATAATTGTTAGAGAAAATTTTTTTGCATTTCTACATATTTTAAGTGATTTACAACCCCCCCCCAAAAAAAAATTGTTTGAGAAAAATTTTTTTTTGGATTTTTACATGTTTTAAGTGATTTCCAACCCCTCCCCACCCCAAAAAAATTGTTACCCCCCAAAAAAGAAAATTTTTTGGCATTTCTACACGTTTTAAGTGATTTCCAACCCCCCCACAAAAAAATTGTTAGACAAAAAAAAAAAAATTTTGCAACTTTTTTCAACATAATTTCTATTTTTTTTTTTTTTTTTGCATTTTTACATGTTTTAAGTGATTTCCAACCCCCTCCCCTCAAAAAATTGTTAGAGAAAAAAAGTTTTTTTTTTGCATTTCTACATGTTTTAAGTGATTTCCAACCCCCCCCCAAAAAAAAAAAAAAAGAGAAAATTTTTTTTTGCATTTCGACAAGTGATTTCCAACCCCAACCCATAAAAATTACCCCCCCCAAAAAAAAATTGTTAGAGAAAAACATTTTTTTTTTGGCATTTCTACATGTTTTAAGTGATTTCCATCCCCCTCCCCCCAAAAAAATTGTTAGAGAAAAAATTTTTTTTTTGCATTTCTGCATGTTTTAAGTGATTTCCAACCCCCCCAAAAAATTGTTAGAGAAAACTTTTTTTTTTGCATTTCTACATGTTTTAAGTGATTTCCAACCCCCCCCCCAAAAAAAAATGTTGGAGAAAAGAACTATAACTCTGTCAGCACTGTTGACATCATATTTAATGAAAAAGATATAAGGTTCACTTGAGTGACCCAGCAGTATTGGCGGCGGAGGTTTTGCACTCTCCCGAGTGCTCCCCCTCTAGTTTGCTTGTGTGTTTGTTTGTTTGTTTGTGAACAGTATTACGGACAAACTCGAGTTTATCGCTTTTATAAATCCCTTCCGGTTCCGGTTCGAGAGCAGCGAGAGGTCTCCTTTGGGGCTCCCTGCTGACGTTCTCAAAGCTAAGTTTCCGGTTGTTATTTGTCCCGTTTTAACTGTTTAATTTTCTCACCTACATGTTACTGTGTGTTGCTAGTTCGGTTTTGTTTCAAAAATCGTGCTATTTTGTGAGTATTTTTGTCGACGTTCTTACCTGTGCTTGAGGCCTAGGCCTAGGCTTGAGGCCTACCGGTTCCACTCGGTGTTCGATCGTTTTGTTTTTTTTTGTTTGTTTGTTTTTTCTCCCCATTACCTTCAATTTTGATCCTCCCCACTTTCCAAACATCCCCCATTCTCCCAACTAATCTTTCTTATCTCAAAAAAAAAATACCCTACAACAACAACACGCTCACCTTCTCCCGATTTGCTTCTTCTTCTTCCTCTTAACTTCCTCCTCGTCTTCTTCCTCGATTTTTTTTTTTTTTTTTTTTTTTTTTTTTTTACACTTCCATGACCTAATCTGTTGAACTCTCTCATATATTAATATTAACAACAAAAAATATATATATATATAACCAACAACAACAACAACACGCTCACCTTCTCCCGATTCTGCTTCTTCTTCTTCCTCCTCGTCTTCTTCCTCGATTTTTTTTTTTTTATTTTTTTTATTTTTTTTATTTTTTTTTATTTTTTTTTTTGTTAACACTTCCATGACCTAATCTGTTGAACTCTCTCATATATTAATATTAACAACAACAAAATATATATATATATATACCCAACAACACGCTCACCTTCTCCCAATTCTGCTTCTTCTTCTTCCTCTTAACTTCCTCCTCGTCTTCTTCCTCGATTTTTTTTTTTTTTTTTTTTTTTTTTTTTTTTTTTACACTTCCATGACCTAATCTGTTGAACTCTCTCATACATTATTTTTAACTACAAAAACGATCTTATAATGCTTCATCTTCCTCTCACACATGTGGTACTCTTTCCTGTTTCACAATGCACTACTCTTCTGCTATTTTAACAGACTGCTCTCATTTCGACCTTTCCTTCATTCCTTGCCTAAAAAATCCAACTATTACAGCGCTTCTTCTCTCCATGCTCTGAATTCGCCTTCATTGCATCCATCAAGAATTGTGTTAAATCGCATCTCTGACCTAAAACTTTTAAAAACCACAGTTTGCCATGGATGCTCGCTTTCCATCAAACATTCTTTTTTTCCAACTTCAGTGCCAACTCACCCCCCTCACCCCTCACTCTCACTCTCAAAGCAACCATCCCACTCTTCTCCCTCCAAGCCTCCCTCTCACCTCTCTCAAAAATTCCCCGCTCACCTTTCTCCCACCTTTCATCCCCCTCACTCTTCCTTCTCAAAGTTGCCCCGCCTCTCATCCACCAACCTGCCTCCCTCCACTGCCCTCTCACCTCCATCTCTTCACTCCACCTCCTCAAATCCTCAACTGCCTTCTTCCTTGTCTCTTGTCCCCCTCTCCCCCAGCACCACAGAGCCTTTTCTCCTCCTCATTCGGCCCCCTCCCCTCGCTGTTCTGCAATACCCCACACTCCTTCAGCAACCCTCCTTACCTGCCCCCTCGTCCCTTGTCCTACCCTCCCCCTCCCCCTCCACCTCCTGCACCCAAAGCCTCCTCCCCTTCCTCTTCATTAAAAGTGTGGACCTCAAATATCCAGGGCCTTCGCTCAAACCTTTCAGATCTTTCCATACAGGTTGCCACTGACAAACCAGACATTATCTGCCTAACAGAAACTTTCCTCTCCCAAGACGTGTCTGACTCCCAAGTATCTCTCCCTGGTTACTCCCTCTTACGGTATGACAGACCTGAGCCTCGTCCTGGTGGAGGTGTTGCTCTCTTCATCAAAGACTCTATTCCTCACTCTCCATGCACTGCTCTCACTCCCCCACACCCCCAGGAATACCTCTGGCTTCGGCTTCCCCTCCACTCCCACCTCATGTTTATATGTGTACTGTACCGTCCACCGAACAGTGATGACTCCATCTACACCTCACTATCCAAAAACATGGACCATCTTCTATCTTCTCATCCAAACTCTCTCTTCCTCTTATGTGGTGACTTCAATTGTCATCGCGCCAGTTGGCTAGGTGTGGGTACCTCTCTCGCCTGCCATGGCACCTCAGCAAAAGCTTTCTGCGACTCATTGGGACTGACTCAATCGGTCAACTTCCCGACCCGGATCTCAACCAATGGTACTCCATCTCTTCTGGATCTGATTTTGACAAATTTCCCTGACAATATCTGCTGCTCTTCCTTCGCTCCAATTGGTTCTTCTGACCATGTCCTTGTCAAAGTGGACATCTCTCTGGCTGTTATCAGAGAACCACCTCACCGCCGTCGAGTCTGGCATTTCACTCAAGCCGACTGGCAGGGTCTCCGAGCAGCCATCAAACTTACAGACTGGTCTCCTATCACTACTTTCTCAAACATCAACTCATCCTGGGAATTCTTTCAAAGAAACTTGCTCTCCCTCATGCACAGATTTATCCCCTCTCGTGTTCAGTTGTCTTACCCTTCCTCCCGCCCTTGGTTTACTGAAGCTTGTGGCGAGGCAGTTGTCCTGAAACAACTTGCCTTTGCCTCATGGAAAGCAAACCAAACTGAGGGCAATCTCAGTTCTTTCCACAAAGCTCAGAACAAGTGTGTATCTACCCTTAGGAGAGCCAGAAAACAACATCTTTCTCATCTCAAGTCTGAACTCTCAAACCTCTCTCCCTCCTCAAAATCCTGGTGGCATTTAATCAAATCTGTTTCTGGTGTATGTTCCCCCTCCATCCCCTCCCTTACCTCAAATGGCCGCACTGCTGATTCCACACGTGATAAAGCTGAATGTCTAAACTCGGTGTTTGCAGCTAAATCTTGTGTCCTAAACCCATCTCTATCTCTATCTCTACCCACTTTGCCCAGTCGCACCCAACTGTCCCTGGACTCTGTATCCTTTTCTCCTGACAAGGTGGAGAGCTTGCTTTCAAACCTCGAGTCAGATTCCGCAACCGGTCCAGATGGCATCAGCCCACGTGTCCTCAAAGCCTGCTCTTCTGCTCTTGCTCACCCTCTCTCTGTTCTATTCACCCTCTCATTTGCCCAAGGTCATCTGCCATCTGCTTGGAAATCTGCTAACATCACTGCCCTGCATAAAAAAGGTGCAAAAACAGATCCCTGTAACTACAGACCAATCAGCCTTCTCCCAATCATCAGCAAGGTGATGGAATCCATCATCGCCTCAGATATGAAATCCTTCCTCTTCTCCAATGGCTTGATTTCCAATCATCAATTTGGTTTCAGACCAGGTCACTCTACCCTGGACATGCTGCTTCTGCTCTCCCATCAATGGATGGAGGTCCTCAATGCCAGACAGGAAATCCGAGCCGTATCCCTGGACATATCACGTGCTTTTGACACAGTCTGGCACCCTGCCCTACTCACCAAACTCTCTTCCCATGGTATTCAAGGCCATCTCCACTCATGGCTCGCAGACTTCCTCTCCTGTCGCAGTCAACGTGTGGCCCTAAATGGAGTTCTTTTATCCCCTCTTCCTGTGCAGGCTGGAGTTCCTCAAGGTAGCGTTCTGGGCCCTGTTCTTTTTCTGGTTTTCATCAATGATCTCTCGGACTCTCTGGAAAATCCTCTATTTCTCTTTGCCGACGACTCCACCCTCTGCCGTACCATCTGTCATCCCTCAGACCGGCAAGCAGCAGCTTCTTCGCTCACTGCAGATCTGGATAAAATCACAAACTGGTCCAACACGTGGAACATGTCTTTCAATCCAGACAAATCTCACACTGTCACTATGTCTCTTCGAAAGGACCGTTTACAAAACCCCCCCCATCCACTTTCTCAACAATCCTCTGGAAGAAGTCTTTTCTTTCAAGCTTCTAGGTCTCACTATCTGCCATGACCTTTCCTGGGAAAGTCACATTTCCAACCTCCCCTCAAAAGCCAGTCACCGACTGGGAATCCTCCGTCGTGCTAAGTCCTTCCTCGGCCCTCTTGAGCTCCTGACCACTTACAAAGCTTTTGTCCGTAGCCTGATGGAGTACTGCTCTCCCCTCTGGGCTGGTGCTCCTGCCTCCCACCTTTCTCGGCTTCACGCTGTCGAAACCAGGGCATTTAAGATCATCGGCATCTCCCGCAATGAAGCTGAGTCTTTGGGCCTCTCACTCAATCACTGCAGGTTGGTCGGTGGTCTTTCTGTCTTGTACTGACTCCTCTCCAGCCTTGCCCCCCCTGCTCTCTCTGCGATTTGTCCCCACCACATTTCCACAGGGCGCTCAAGGTCCGCCAACAACCCCCTTCTGGTAAAACTACCAAAATCACGAATCACTGCTCATCTTCACTCTTTCATTCCTCTTTTTTCCCGCCTTTGGAATAAACTTCCTCACTCTATTCTTTCCCATTCTTCCCTCCAGGCTATCAAAACAGCTGTTCACCACCACCTCTTATCTTCCCCCATCCAAATCCTCGATCTTTTCTACCCCCGATAATCCACCCAAGCCCACTTCCTTCATTTCTCCTGCTTTCCTTCCTGAAAGTCCCTGAAATGTCCATCTTCTCTTCGCCATGTTCCCCATCCCATCCCCATCCCTCTCCCTTCCACAGTTCACCTAATGTGTCTGTTCCCCACTGTTTTGTCCCTTCCACTCCCGCCCCTCTTGTCTCATGCCTCCTTGCTGTGAGTTGTGTGTTAGCTCTCATACGAGCCTCGACCAAGGTATACAAAAAAAAAAAAACTCCTCGACGGATTTCGACGAAACTTGGTGGGGGGCGGGGTTAGGTATGGTCCAAGGATCATGCCATGAAAATTTGGACTTGGTCCCCCCCCCTCCCCAAAAAAATTGTTTGAGAAAAAAATGGGGTTTTTTTTGCATTTCTGCATGTTTTAAGTGATTTCCAACCCCCCCCCCTCCCAAAAAAAAATGTTGGAGAAAAGAACTATAACTCTGTCAGCACTGTTGACATATTTAATAAATAAGATATAAGGTTCACTTGAGTGACCCAGCAGTATTGGCGGCGGAGGTTTTGCACTCTCCCGAGTGCTCCCCCTCTAGTTTGCTTGTGTGTTTGTTTGTTTGTTTGTTTGTGAACAGTATTACGGACAAACTCCTCGACGGATTTCGACGAAACTTGGTGCGGGGGGTTAGGTATGGTCCAAGGATCATGCCATGAAATTTTGGACTTGGTCCCCCCCCCCCCAAAAAAAAATTGTTTGAGAAAAAAAATTTTTTTTTTGCATTTCTACATGGTTTAAGTGATTTCCAACTCCCCCCCCCCAAAAAGAAATAGAGAAATTTTTTTTTGCATTTCTACATGTTTTAAGTGATTTCCAACCCCCCCATAAAAAATTGTTAGAGAAAAATTTTTTTTTTTTTACATTTCTACATGTTTTAAGTGATATCCAACCCCCCCCCAAAAAAAAAATTTGTTAGAGAAAAAAAACTTTTTGCAACTTTTTTTTCAACAAAATTTCGATTTCTTTTTTTTGCATTTCTACATGTTTTAAGTGATTTCCAACCCCCCCCCCCCCCAAAAAAAAAAATGTTGGAGAAAAGAACTGTCAGCACTGTTGACATCATATTTAATGAACAAGATATCAGGTTCACTTGAGTGACCCAGCAGTATTGGCGGCGTAGGTTTTGCACTCTCCCGAGTGCTCCCCCTCCAGTTAACCTCCGCCATCGAAGATCAGAAGTTAGTTTTCACCCCTTTCTGTTTGTTTGTTTGTTTGTTTGTGAACAGTGTAACGGAAAAAACTCCTCGACGGATTTCGACGAAACCTGGTGGGGGGATTAGGTTGGTCCAAGGATCATGCCATTAGATTTTGGACTTGGTCCAAAATCCAATATGGCCGCTATGGCGGCCATTTTGAAAAAATATTTGAATTTTTTTTTTTTGCATTTCTGCATGTTTTGAGTGATTTCCAACCCCCCCCCCCAAAAAAAAATTGTTAGAGAAAAAAACAAAACAGATTTTTTTTTTTTTGCATTTCTACATGTTAATAGTGATTTCCAACAAAAAAAAACATGCCAAAATTATAATTGCGGCTGATTTGGGAACTTCAGGTGGATATACCCACGTAAAATCAATTTCTGTCTCAAGGAATCTAGTTATGACGAATGAATTGAGTATGTAAAAGTTAAAAGTAAAAGGGAAAGTTGCAAACTATAACTCTGTGAGCACTGTTGACGTCAAATTGAATGAATAGGATATCAGGTTCACTTGAGTGACCTAGCAGTCTTGGCGGCGGAGGTTTTGCACTCCACCGAGTGTTCCCCCTCTAGTTTATTTATGCGTTTGTTTATTTATTTCAGTCATTTGAAAATTTTCAAGTTTATGGTATTTAACGGTGGAGGAATGAAGTTGGGTCGCAAATGCACAGCAAATGTGTCCATATGCTGAGGGTATTCCGCAAGTGAATTTGTCGACAATTCTCTTGGATGATCAACACAATCATGTGAAGATCGCAGGCAAGACACTGTTTCACAATGATGTGAATCCCAGTGAAATCATTTCCTGTGTTTAAAATGTGAATTGGCTTTTGTTTTTGATGGTTCATTCGTACTTTCGACAAAATCTCAAACTCAAAGGGCATCCATTTTGCATAAAGCCTTCAAGCATATTGTGGGAAAATGATGGAATGTCAGTAGGTTATTGTTAAATTGTAAACTTGCAATCTTGCTGCTCACTGGTCTTCCTCTGCTTCCTTCTTGCCCTTCCCTTTTCAACCTTTATTGTCGAAGAAAAACTGAAGTGAAACAATCCAGCAAAGAAGTTGCATTTGGGTGATAATACATGCATTGTTGGGTGCAGCCAAATAACACCTCCAAACCCCCCATAGGTACCTTTAACTCTGCTTTCCCCTCTGCAACCATCTCTTTCTCTCCCTCTCTCTCTGCCAACACGGACCAACTTGTAACCACCTGTAATAAACTTCCTCCTCATCATGTGTGAAGTACCTGCTGGAGTATTTCTTGGTTGTTTTCATTTCATGATAAAGGATTTTGAGAATGCTTCATGAAAAAGCATGCAACGAAGGTCACACATACCACTCGATACTACAGACAATGTGTGAATGAGGCCGATCAGAACATCCTTGACCTGATGCTGCCCTGGACATGTGGAACATCCCACGTGTGGTGAACCTATTTGGTGTAATGCACAACGTGGGGGAGCAGCATAAAAATTGTTTGGTGTAGCTTGGTGAAATTGCACCGTGTCAAAAACTATATAGTGTAGATAGAAAAGTGTTCAGTACTTTGACGATGGCATTAATAGAATGAGCGCAAATCGAGGAATACCTGTATGGTAAACCAACACACGGTGCAGCGATACGTTAATGGAAACAATAAAAAGAACAATCAGATTGCAGACCCTCGCCAGGACTGTTTTTGTATGGTGTAGTTTGTGTGCTGGTGTATTACATAATTAATACGAGACATAATTAGAACTGCCACTTCATAAGTACTGGCAGTGATGACCGGGTACCAAGACGTCCCACTTTGATGGTACACCTGACCCTGACCCATGACTTTTTATTATTATTATTATTATTATTATTATTATTATTCATTATTCAATTGAATTTAGAATGGGATTAAAATAAATTCAATTCAAAGCAAATGGAAGACCAAAGAGTTACAATCCTGCATTGGAGTAATCAGAAGGAACACAAACAATCAAAAAGGAAGGATGATGTCATCAGGAGAAACCTGGATAGGATTTGCATTTCACCTGTTACTCCTCCACCCTCAAACCCATCCAGGCACAGCCAAGTGAGCCTTATTAAAAAAAAAATTAAATAAATAAATTAAAAGAACCCATATCAAAAGATTAAATAATTCTTGCTGTGAGACCATGCATCTGATCAAATTGAAATTTAAAATATGTATTCTCCATCACTACCAGATCATAAACTTGAAGTTTCACGTCAATTGATTAAGTGTCGGTTTTTGGGTAAATCCAAAATGGCTGCCAAACCAAGTGAACAATGACATCATATGTGTGAACCTTTTGTTCCTCGTGGACAGGCGGTCATACGTGTAAAGTTTCGCCTCGATCTGTTCTGCTACTTCAGAGAAGATTTTTAAAACAATATGGCTACCGAATCACGTGACCGATGACATCATCAAAAAAAAATTCTGCGGACCATTTTATCCCTCGATAACCCTCAAAAATTTTCATACTGATCGGATGTCGCTTTCTACATATGCAATAATGACCATAATGATGGCACCGATGATGTCATTTAAAAAAAAAATCACTCATTTCCCATGAGGAGTACTTGCTATGTGCCAAGTTTCAATTTTTTCCTTTGTGGTTTCAGAGATACAGAGGTCCAAAGTTCTTCTAATATGGCTGCCACCCCACGTGACCTATGACATCATTATCATTAAAATATTCTACATGAGTAGTCGCACAAATGGTGAAAATTTTGTCAGTCCGACAAGCGGTTGCGCAGAAAAACATGAAAGTTGTGTGCGGAGAAACTGACAGACAGACCAACGGACCCAAATGCCATACCCTCTCCTTCGGTGAGGGTAAAAATGAGAACATGGCACTGGAGAGCACATACCTCTGCCCGGCTGAACAGCTTACATTTTGTATCCCACTGATTGGCTGGATCTGAATTTGGACCTGAAACAAAATCTCATCGGCTTGTTCTTGTCACCTATCCAACTCATCCACCAAGTCTTGTCATAATCCATCTACAACTTTTTGAAATATTGTGCTACATATCATTTTTGTCCCAATCTATCAATGGTGAAGAATCACTTTAAAAATCTCGGATCTGGATCTTCACCAAAATCGAATCAATTTATTCTTGTCAGACATCTTACCTGTCCACCAACTTTTGTCCGAATCCGTCCATAACTTTTTGAGATATCCTTCTCACAAACAGACAGATGTGAAAACGTAATGTCCGTCCACCATCTGTGGTGAAGGTAATAAATAAATAAACAAACAATTCTGACGAGTTTACAGGATTGTTGTGGTTGATCCCATATTCTCTTGAGAGAGTCCATGGGCGTTCATGACGTGTCTGAATACTTAAAGGTTAGAATTGCTCCTGGACAGATTTCTGCTACATGGCAGGGTATGTATATTTCCATCGAGCAGCAGCGGTGAAGGTGTTGCATCAAGGCTTCATCCACTGTACCACCAAGTCATTCCAGATGAAAGCACGGTTGACCTCAGATTACTTTGTTTAATTTTCTTGTTTGCTTCGACAGATGTGTGGAAAAGTCCTGAGAATTTGTTTACCAATTACAATCTTTACAAGTTTTATCTCCCGCTACCCTTACCTCCCCCATTCGCTCTGATTAGCACTATGCCACACACACATCATATTTACCAATTTCTACACCCACTTTCTGCTATGCCCACCCTTTCCCTTGCTCCTCCCACAGCTTCCTCTACCGACAGTTACTCTCTTATGACTCGTGTGATCCTGCGACGATATTTTGTCGCAGCAATGGTCATCTAAGAGTCAAGAATTCTGTTACTTTCCACTTGTATTTCAGGTGAGCATGTTATTGTCGATCCATGTCTGTGTAACTACCGGCTGCTCATCTGATAAAAGTGTGTTGGGTTGCCCGCTGTGTGTTTCCATTAATACGTTGCCACCAGTGCTCACCTAATATCCACCCTCTTCCATAGCACTGCCCCCTGTGGTGATGCAATAATCTTTGACAAGTTGAGCACCAACTTTGCTGATCTTGAAGGAACCGAGCATCATCCTGTGTTTGTGAACAGCATGCAAGGCCGCCTGCGCCGCAAAGTACCACACGGTATCTTGATTTTGCTATTTCACCATACTCGTCATGACAATTCTCTTATGGCTTGTTAAAAAACAATTGCATAGAAGAAAAGGGTCACTGACTGAAATCGGGGGAGATGAGGCCTATTATACAAAAGTAGGTGACACCTGGTGTTGGCAAGCATCCCAAAAGTTGTCACGCCTCCTATAGACTACACATCGTACCACAGTACGATTTAACAAACTTCATTCAAATCGCATGATGCAACATAATCTCCATCCTCTTCAATGCACTTTGTCAAGCTATCAACAAACGTATTCATCCCAACAAAGATAATGTGATGATTATTCCTTTCAGTGTGCTGGTTGATAATGATAGTGTTTAAACCAGGTGAAAATAAATCTCATGCATTTAAAACTCAATGACCTGTTGTAAATGAAGAAAAAATTCTGTACAATTCTCACGAACCACGTGAAAGTTTTTTTTCTTTTCACCGTCGTTAACCCACAATGTACAGCGACATTTCAATTTGCAACCGTCAACCATCGTAGATTTACTGACTGCTGATTCTGGAGTAAGGACGCTCATACACATACATTGTTTGGTAATGCCTGGTAAAAGTGGCATGCATGCAAAGTAAGCACAAAATATAATCAGCAAAATAATGAATCTGAGTGAGTGGGGGGGGGAGGGGGGGTTTGGGACCCTAGATAATATTTTCTTGGTACTCTGCAGCAAGATGGAATCTTCACACATCGTACACACTTTTGGCTGGCTCGTACAGGAAAACATATTCACAAAACATGAAATGGTTTGGTTGCATTGCAGCCCGATTGTCAAATCGCCAGAATTTCAGCACATCTGTCAACCCGCTCTATGTTTTAGCTCCTAATGTACATTTTAGCATGTATTTATGGCCAATGCTGAACAGAATATCCAATTATCACGAATAAACTATGTTTTGTGGAAGATTTTTTTTTTTATTGCTGATATCAAAACTCCAGTACATGAGTCAGGTGAATGTGCTGAAAAACGGTCGTGTATTTTTTTGAGTCGGCCATTAAAGGGTTAAAGACTCAAAATCGAGTCTAGAAAACACTTGATTCATATTAAGGATACCAAAATACGTCTCGTAAGAATTGGTGCCAGCCATTATCATGAAATGCTTCCATCGTTTATTTATTTATTTATTTATTCAAAATTTGCTATTTGCAAGTCTTACACAATAACAAGAAAAAGAGCAATCAGAGATTGCAAACCCTCCCCAGGACTTCTTTTGAGTGGTGTATTTCATTTGTTTTGTAGCTTTTAGGGTAAATCCAATATGGCTACCAAACTATGTGACTAATGACATCATATGTGTGAACCTTTTGTTCATCATGACAGGTGTTCATACATGTAAAGTTTCGCCTCGATCTGTCGGCCACTTCAGAGAAGATTTTTGAAGAGTTGTTGTTTTGTTTCTTTAAAACAATATGGCTGTCGAATCACGTAATCGATGACGTCATGATTTTTTTTCTTTCGTTCTGTGGACCATTTTATCCCAAGATGACCCTCAAAAATTTTTCATACTGATTGGATGTGGCCTTCTACATATTGAATTATGACGTCATAAGGAGGGCACCTATGATGTCAAAAAATCACACTCATTCTGCCTGTACTTGCTATATGCCAAGTTTCAATTTTTTTCCTTGGTGCAGTTTCAGATACAGAGGTCCAAAGTTTTTTCCGTTTTTCCAATATGGCTGCCACATCACGTGACCTATGAGATCATAATTATGATTGAAACATTCTACATGAGTAGTCGCACCACTGGTGAAAATTTCGTCTCAATCCGACAAGCGGTTGTGGAGAAAAACACGAAAGTGCAGCGCGGACAAACAAACAGATAAACAAACGGAACCAAATGTAATACCCTCTTCGAATCCTTCGGCGAGGGTAATAAACGTGTGATGACAAGAATTAATCACACATAGGGTTAACGATCTCCGCAACACCGCGACGGGCCGGAATTGACGTGTGCACGTCCACGCTCCTTGACTCCACGTGCTCTGAAGTCGGAACTTGGAAGCAACATGTGCATTGCTTTTCTCATTTGCTGTCTGTGCACTTGCTTACGTGATGTTACGCCTGCGTGAAAAATTCTGCGCCAGATGTGGCAGAGGTCATAATCTGCCCAACAGACTGAGAAAAATGTTATGAAACTTGAACTGAAACTTGAAGGTCAAGTGCAGTACTATATTTTTTTGGAATTGCCAGAATTATGGTACGTTTGCAATTATCGATCGTACAAGAGGTTGAATTATCGTACAAATACGATAACTGCTGGACATCTGGCAACCTTGACTCCTCCGTATCTGCCAGGCCGATTGGCTCTCTGAAAGGACTGCATTGATTGGCTGAAAATGTTCGCACGATTGCTTTCTTATTACGACCCGATTTCCGCTCTTCGCAAATACAAAGAAAAATTAATGAGTCACTCCAACGCCTTCCTTCTGAAGTCTCCTTAACACAGTGGATGTGGCTGTATTCTCGTCTTCATCAAATGTAAAATGTTTTCCATTTTGGGGGAAATGTTTGGAAGAAATGGTGGATTTTGTTTGTGTTTTTATTCTGCATCGCCATGAATATATCAAGTTGTTATTTTCTGAACCTTTCGGCCGTGGCCATATCCCCGGTACCAGAGGCTGTTATTGTTATTCCTGAAACAAAACAGTGTGAGGAAGTTGATAATTACCGGATATCATTAAATAATGAGCTTTTGTGATCACCTTGACCTTTAACTTGGTTACA
The DNA here is from genome assembly GCF_056783735.1 of Eptatretus burgeri. Classification (NCBI taxonomy): domain Eukaryota; kingdom Metazoa; phylum Chordata; class Myxini; order Myxiniformes; family Myxinidae; genus Eptatretus; species Eptatretus burgeri. The sequence continues at coordinate 27,214,224 of NC_140968.1, read as the reverse complement.
AGCGGGGTCACAAGTTTTGAGATACTCGTAAGAGTTTGATTCAAAGTTTCAAGTGAAAGAATAAACAGTAGTATGGACTTGGTGTGAAGAGTTGGGAGTTGCGAGATGGAGCAGAAGAATCCTATGAGAAAAGGAAGGGAAAAAAAATTAGGGAATTTGGGTGGACTTGCATAACACATGATAAGTTAGCTTTAACAGCAACATAACAGTTAAACTGATAACATGTTGTGTGTTTGCAGGAGAAGGGACCGTTTTATTACAGGATGTACAAGGGATGAGTTCTACTACTTCAGATCTCACTTCAGACGAGCAATTGCAGTGTCTGGCAGCTCAAACGCCTGTGTCAGAAGACCGTGGTTTATCTGCCAAGGATTCTGATTCTCATACGGTGGAAGATTCACTTTCAGCATTGCCTTTCCAGGTACGCACTAATAATGACCATTCATGGAAATGCAGATCTGTCTCTATTCTACTTGGTAAACAACCAATTGGTTTGCTACAAGCCACAATTGTAGTTTTGAAAATTTTCAAACGAGGGCTTCCAAAGGTTTTTAACCCACATTGCCTTCACCTATACTCACACTCTGGCAGACCCACAAACGTGCTACGTCACTGCCTCTCCTGGACCTAGCTTCTGAGGCTGTGGAGTCGGATGGTACATCATCTGATTTTGCTCCTGGCCCGATGTCCTGCAGCGATAAAGTGCTGCGTTGGAATGTGCTCGGATTGCAAGGAACTCTGCTCAGCCATTTTCTGCTGCCTGTTTATCCTGCTTCGCTCACTGTCGGTAAGGTTGCCGTTTCCACCTTTGTTCCGTCTTGATTTTGATGTCGGCTTGTTGAGCATACCACATGGTGCCATCCGCCTGCACGTATTCCTGCCGCAGGATTCCTGTACCATCATGGGCATCTGACTCGTGCCACCTGCTGCCGGCTCGAGCCTGACGGTAATGCTTTTGCCAATCAACTGCCCGAACACTATCGTCTGAACCATCCCAATGTGAGTGCAATGGGATATTTATGAACAATCGTCACAATCTGAGCCATCTTTTTTCTTTCTTTCTTTTTTTTTTCTTATTTATTTTGCCCATTTTTCTTCATTCGTGCATTGGTGTTCCTGTTTGCTTTCTGGGAGGCAGGTAGGCCGAGCATCAGGAAAGGACATGGTGCGGAATGCCGCTCGTGCTGAAGACACCATCCTCAGCTGGAATCTTGGGGAGGGGGGGCCGGAACTGCTTGATGGCGACTCTGGTTGGCCATTACCTGGGTATTTGCCATGTTTGCTGTATTTTTGTCAGACTTGCTTTGATACTTGCTCCAATTCTTGTTATATTTTTACCAATTTAAATGTCTTTTATCAAATTAAATTTTCCAAACTAGTTGTTTCCTTGGTTACTGTATGCAGCGAAGGTGTTGAACCAGGTATTCCATCTCGCCTTTCCAAGCCAGAATTGGCTCGCCTGTTTGTGCAGCTGTGCACTAAGTTTGAGCACAGTCAGATTCGGGACTATCAGAGCTATGCTGAGGCCAAGAATGCTGCAGAGGTGCACCAGGTGGGTTTATGCTGTGTGAACAACCACATCCATGTCAAAAGGTCAAATGCCAAAAAATGCAATTAAGAGGGCATTTTAAAGTATTTTTAATGAAACTTTATATATGAAATTAGCATTGAGGGATGCATGAAATGTGTAATGATTATTTTTATTTTTAAATTTGACCCCGGTTCATGCCCCCAGAGGGTGGAAACTTGAGGTCACGGATCAAAACGGGCAAAACATTTTTTTTTTAATTCAAAATGTGATATTGGGTCATTTCTGGTGGAACTTTTTTCCATCTTTCAACTGTGCTATGGTGCGAAGCGTGCAGATTTGCGATGGCGTGCCATCGACTTCTCTCTAGTTTAGCTTGCATTATGCACTCCGCATTTCACCCATAAACAGTATTGTGATGCAATCAAACCTCTTTATGGAGGGGCCCACCCTGTTTGTGGTGAGGATGTTGAGGTCGTGGAGAGATTCGCTTACCTTGGCAGTGATATTCATGTCTCTGCTGGCTGTGAGTCAGAGGTCAATAGTCATCTGGGTTGGGCCTGGGGAGTCATGGATTCACTGGATAATGGGGTGTGGCGCTGCCGGTACCTGTGCGGGAGGATGAAAGTCCAAGTCTTCAGGTCCTTGGTGCTTCCAGTCTTGCTCTATGGATGTGAGACTTGGACTCTGACCAAGGATCTGAGACTGAGACTTAATTCCTTTGGTACCAGGTCTCTTCAGAGAATCCTTGGCTATCGCTGGTCGGACTTTGTGTCCAATGAGCGATTGCTGAGAGAGACTCAAATGAGATTTGTTACCTGCATAGTCCGTGAGCATCAGCTGCAGCTGTATGGACATGTGGCTCATTTTCCTGACGCTGATCCTGCTCACCAGATTCTCTCAGCGAGGGAGTGTTGTGCGTGGAAGAGGCCAATGGGCCGACCACGTGCCTCATGGTTGCAGCAAGTTGATCGGCATCTCAAGGAGATTGGGATGGGCCAGGCATCTGCCAGGGGGATGGCCAGATGGAGGCCCCTGGAGTGCCAGCGGAATGTGGATGCAGCGATGTGCTGCTCTGGCACATGCTCCCTCCCATACCTGACCTGACCACCTTGCATTGCATTGGTGGTTTTTACATTTGGCTTGCTTAAGAAAGTATCCAAAAAATATTTTAAGACTGCAATTCTGACAAAAGGTAACTTGGTCTTTCTTCACCCTCCAGTATGTCATGTGATTTTCTAACCTTTGTATAATTGTGTTCACTTTATGAAGGAACGAGTTGAAATACCTGTCTCAACATGCCAGTTCCTTCAATCTCGCCCTGTTTCTTCTTCCTCTTTCTCTCCTCTTCCCTCCCCCTTTCTACGATTTCCCTTCAACTATCCATCCCCCCACCATTCCCCTCTCCTTTGTTCCTTTGCATTTTAAGTTTAATTTTGCATATTAAGAGCTATAGGCCACTTCTTCTCTAGGTGAAGCGATGATCACCAACCTATTGAAGACCCACCCTTACTCCTCCCAGAAAGATTGATGCTCATGTCACTTCCCTATCAAAGAAAGTTCCATTGAGGTATCGATCATCTTTGTCGAGCGGTCATTGTGTGGTTGGTTGATTGATTGACTGACTGACAGAGGAAGAGAGAAAGCAAGCGAGAGCACGTGCTGACTGTGCTTACCCTGCCTTGCCTTCAACATCTCGTGCTGGATTGATTCATGTGCTCTCAAACATATCCAAAGGCAATAGTCATAACGTTAACTGATTGAAGGTGAAATAAAATAAAAACACAAACGATCTTTTATTTAAAACACTCGTCGCAAAACAAACCCCGGCCTGTTTATATCATAGGAAAATGTGTGTTCTATACCATGGCTCACACGGCAGGTGAGGGTTGGGATGTGACGGCATGGTGCAGAGGTAGCACACTTACATTGGAGCTATCTTGTGTGGCTTTGATTCCCGACCCGTTCATAAACTGTTGCAGTGGTGCTTCGCTGTCTTGGCATTGGTTGCATCAGTATGCTGTTTCTTGGATGGACGTTGAACCGAGTGGTCCGATGACTAACTCGCTGGTGTACATTAAAGATCTCATGTGGTCTTTTGTAAAGAGGAGACGAGTTATCGCCGGAACCCTGAACAAATTTTTCCTACTTTAAGTGATACGTTTGGGCCAAGTGTAACGAACCGGCTGGCCGGAAACGAGTACATGCTGAGCAGCCAACCCTAACTCGATGGGAAAATGGTGCTTGGAGGTGAAGGGTGGTGTCGTATCTTCTGTGCAAATGGCAGTTTAAGAACTGTGCCACCATCCCCATCTTCACGATGTGTACAATCCTCGTTTTTAAAGAACTCTCTGAATACCTCTTTCCCTCTTGTACCATTTTGTTTCTCTGCAGGCTGCCAAACGCCACTTTATCTGTCAAGTTGAGAGCCTGGGCTATGGATCCTGGCAGAGGAAAGCACCCGAAGGAGAAAATTTTCCCCTGCCCTCCAAGTAATGGCTACCTGCTGCTCTTTCCCATCACGTCCATAAAACACTGCATTATTTCCACCTTGGTCACACGGTCTGTCTTTGCTTTGTATTGCTGTCTGGCCAGGTATTCTGCTGCATGTTTAATCTGGAACTTTGGCACAGAATTTGTTTTTAAAGATAAAATTGATGTGCTTCACATTAATTATTTAATTGCTTTTTATTTTTGGATGAAAATGAATTTTGATCAAAGCATACAAGTGATTTTTCTTATGAAAAATAAATAGTACAACATGAAAATGTAACTCGATTCCTCATTAATGGATGCTTCTTCAGGCACGTATATACGTTTGGGACTAATATGGATGGATTTGGGACTCAAATTCAGGTGAGCCAGACTCGGATGAGAAGAGCAGGTAAAGCATTTCGCTATGGTGCGATTCAGGTCATATTGACCTAATTGTGCTCTTTAATTTACTGAGTTTAATTGTTGGAAGGTAGCAAGACCAAGGGAGGAAAAGCAACAGATGGTTTGGACCAGTGTTGAGGATGCTTGTTTGATGAGGTGCAAGTATCAAGGATGTTTGTTTGGGTAATCAAATAATAATGGGCCCCACATGCAGTTTCTTTTTGTGTTCTCATTGATAATGGACATACCACGTTGTTGGCATTCAAATTTACACCAAGTGAATCGTGCTCTTCATTTAAAAGATTATTTTCAGACAAGATTCTACTTACATCTATAATGTGTATAAGCTTGACGCCTTTTCGCAAAGTTTAAGATTGGTCCTATGTTTTTCCTTGTGGACCTCAGGAATGTTCAGGCCATCCGTTTTTATCCCAAGCCCTCTATATATGCAAGTTAACCTTTTTATATCCTCTTTCATCACCAATCTTTCGCCCATATACACTTTAATATAAGGGATTGTGCTGAGACCGAAAGTGTACTGTACAGATTTGCTCAAGGCTTGTATCAACTCAAATCCATTTGAGACAATTAAACTTGGACAAATGAAGACCTTGAATATTAGCTCCCCATTGGTTAACAGGTCTAACCCTGCATTTACGTTTTACAATGACCCTTTTCATTATACGTAAATCTGGCTTTGACACTTGTAATACAGAGCAAAGTATGTGACCAGGTACCAGGTGATGCAAAGTGCTCCCCCTTTCCATTGTGTTAGAATTATTTTGGAGCCTCATTTGTTCTTTGGTAATATCTGGTTAATTTGTCAGTTCTCTGGTGGATGTACACAAACATGTAGCCTTTCAAAATAAATATTCGTTTGACCCTCAATCCTTTAAGTGGTATTTTATATTTCTTTCAAAGCCATAAAGACAGGAAAGTATACAATGATCTCGGGATCTTGGAATATTTCATACGTGTACTCGCATCTTGTGCGGAAATAATTTAGAGGTTAGATATAACATTATTTGTGATACTGCCTACCACCAGGTGGCAATATATGGCACACATTTACATCAATAGAATTGGGGTCTTTCCCCTAACCTGCAGGTTTGAAAATGTTTTCTTGCATCTTCATCTGCCAAGAGTATTCCAACGGTATGCAATATGAAGGCGTGACTACCGGTCGGGCCGATTCGATAAATAGATCCAGAAAATATAACTTTATACATCAAGAAGATGATAGACGACTTTTGTCGGGATGGTCTGGACACTCCATTGGCTCAATATAAGATAAATCGTCGAAAAAGTTGACCAACATAGAACTTCTTCTTTCAGCTGCTCCCGTTAGGGGTCGCCACAGCAGATCATCCGTTATGATCCGCATACTGATTTGGCATAGGTTTTAAGCCAGATGCCCTTCCTGACGCAACCCTGGTCACCTCTTACGAGGCAGGGATAAGGATTGGGTTTCACCACGATTCTGGGCTGCTCTCCACTCTCTCATAGAGTGGCCCAGTACAGAGCTCCCATCTTCCCCATCTTCAAGCAATCCTCCAACCCAAGCCTCTGAGTAGCCGGATTACAGGCGCACGCCACTACGCCCGGTTACCAACATTGAACTTATAAACCTATAAATTACCTTCCAGTCATCTGTAAAGAATTCCCCATCCAGCAACACTCATTAAACTTTGGGATATCATTGTTGAACTAGAAAAATGAGAGATCCAAAAGTGCCCATTTGTTTGTCATTCTTCTTTAAAATACTTGCTGTTGTTATTCTTTTCTGACAGCTAAACTCAATTGGTTTTGCTACAAACTGATCAAAATTTAATAGCTTCAAAGGATTCCATATAAAGTATGCAAAACTGCATCCCTTTGTGAAGGGATAGAGGGGTGGGCAGAACTATGACTGTCAATCAGCCTGATGAAGGCTGGGCCAATCAGATTGACATGGCTGTGATTAACAGTGGAATATTATCAGCCCTGTCCATGCAGGGCAGTCATGGGGTCAATCAACAAAACAACACACATTTTTATAAAGTACATACTATTTATAATGTTAGATAGTTTATAAAGTATGTAGAATACCAATATAATGTGAGTACGTCGATAAAGTTTGAATTGACAACATTTGTAAATCGCTTGTAGAATATCTTGTATCTTTATATGCGAGCAAATACGAGTTGTTGCTGCGCTGATGGGAATATTAAGGGGAGGGGGGGAGAAAGGGGGAAGGGAGGGGGAGGGAGAGGAGAGAGAAGGGGGAAAGAGCGAGGAATTAAGGAGGGGGTGGGGAGAGAGACGCCTCACCAAATGTAGCTATACACTCTGGGGGGGGGGTGGTGTTTGGGAGGAGGTAACTGTGAGGGTAGGGGTTCTCAACTTGCATTTTCGAATGGGACCCGAACCCTAAATAAAACCAGGTGGGAGCATTTAAAACCCATGCAATCTACCAGGCACAGGTCTGCCTACATGCATGCTTTCACATGCAGAAACCTTTGCACCCCTCTGGCTGGCTCACTCCAAATCCGATTTGTACATGCTGCAAGGAAGCTGTTTTAAATTAATAACTAAACTGTCAGTTCTTAACAGTCCCTTTAACAGAGGGAGAGTGGAGGGGAGCAGGGGAGGGGGGGAGAGGGAGAGAAGAGGGGTGGGAGAAAGAGGTGGAGGGGGGATTCTGGCAGATTTGGCATCCAGTTTAACATCCATCCAAGAGATGGCACACATTGATGAATCACCATGCCTGTGAAACACCCGGATGACAGTTTATAGCTGGGTCGAGCTTCAAACCCAGGCTGACTTGGTGTGTGTGTATCTCTCCATCAGCCTGTTGTGATGTGGAGATTCATTGCTTTGTAAAACTTAAAACTTTTTTTTTTCACATCGTAAACGACCTTATTTTCCCTTCCTAACTCTGGAGATCTCCCCACGGAGAACTGAGCTGCTGATTGCCATCGAGGCTTGAAGAGTGCTCGCCAAGTGGCTTAACCACTCACGAAAGCACTCCAACCAAGCGGTTGAAGAAACTTTTAAAAATGAAACGTTTAATTTTTTTATATGTATATACTGTATCTTTGCTGAAGTGGCAGGCTGTATAATGAAGGAAATCATACAAAAAGTGGAAACGTGGTATTAAGTCAAATTGCACATTTTCAGTGAGTGAACCACCGCCCGAGGCACCGCACAGCGGAATGCAGGCGAATGGGCCCTGAACTTTGTTCAAGTCGATCGACGTATTTAATGACAATGCAAATATTGTAAAGTGCTCATCAAGGCCTTTTTAAGCATTGAAGCAAGCACTTCAATGAAATGGTTGATATGGAACGGCAGGCTTGGCAAGCGATTAGCAATCGCTGCTCTGTCATAAACACCTCCCAGAGCTTCCCAAAATGTCAGACTATGTCCAAATTGGACAAATAAACACCTTTTTAGCATTCAGAGCTGTTGCTAAGTTCAATTCTGGAGCTTAAATTTTGTAATTCTGCTTAATTTAAGAGATTCTTGAGGTTATGGCATGTGTGGAAATGAAATAAAGCAACGAACGCTACCATCTCCGGGTGTTTATAAGCATTGCAATGTACCCAGCGATTCGTAGCTACGATGAACAAGCATTCGGTAATAAGTGAGGAAAGTGAAAAAAACTATTAAAAAATCGTTGCGGACCGTTACAAGTCAAGGCATGATTGAGCAGGCCAAAAAAAATGGTGGCTTCAGACCCCAGATAAGTTACTGAGGATACGCCTTCAGACCCAAAGAGCGAGGTGGACGAGCAAGCACCTGATGGATATAATTAAATAAGTCCGTTAATTATCTTCAAAAGAGGTGTTTTAATTAACCCAAACACCTAATTTTCACTCTTGCACTTCCTTGGAGTTTTCTTCGTGTGCATGCAAAGTTTGAGGCTGCAAGGCTTTATGGCTTTGGGGTTATGAAGGAGACAACGGCTGCCATTTATTAGTGTAGATTTAATTGGCAACCAGTGGAAAGAAGCCAACACAGGAGTGATGTGCTCCATTTTCCTAGTTTTGGTTGTCACACAGCACTATTGTGAACATCTTGAAGCTTTTGAAGGGATTTGGCAGGTAGACCAAAAGTGAGTTACAGAAATCAAGCTGGAAGAGAGAGAGAGGCATGCATGAGCTTCTCTTCAGCAGGCATCGTTAAAGAAGATCTCAATCTGGCAATGTTTCTGCGGTGGAAAAATGAAGTTTGACACTCTTGATGTGGGCTTCAAAAGACAAATGGATCGAATGCAACACCTAGATTAGTGACCAAGGAGGAAAGTGGAATAACTAACCCATGAATTACAGTCCAATTTCAGTCCACTCACTTTGTTCAACAGAACTTGCTCATCACTAATCCAATATGTGAAACCGTTTGAAAACCAAGCACCAGAGACAGTACCTATTAGTGACTGTGGAGAATGCAGATTCAAGCAAACCAAATTCTGCAACAGCAGCAAGTTGTCTCACAATCGACGATTGAAAGCACTTTCGTCTGAGTGTGCTGCCTTTTATTTTATACCCCCCCCCAATCCCCCACTCACACTGCCTTCAACTAAACACACAAAGACAAATGAGGAAATTAACCATTATATACACAAGGCAATGTCCAACAACGATTCCTGCGGAGTTGTTTCCACCCAGTGTCTGTCCTGCTGGTTCAACTCATCCACCAGGGCTGTTGAACGATCGGGTCTCATCGTACGTTCTCTCCCTTGTACGCTGGCCCGTCCACAATGATCGAAGAGCTCAGGAATTTTTCCGATACACAATGTTAGAGTTTTAATCAACCCGATTATAATCGGCTCCACGCGTTCACCACCTCGAGCATGGGGACGATCGAAACACGTCTCGTCCCATGTAACTCCTCTCTCTACACCTCCCTCACAGGTTTATATGGTAACGCACAACAAAATCCTGTGCCTTCCAGAAAACGTAATTCATGTCAATACTGGAGGTTGTCCGAGAATGTACCAGAACCTTAACCAATCCTTCCAGGCAGTTTACAGTATAATACTGCCATCTACAATCAAAATTAGCTCATTACCTCAAGCAGTTTATAATACAATTCATCGATGTGTGTGCTACAGCAAACTTACAACAGGAAACCATCAATTTTATTCATTTATAGGCATTTACTAATGCTTATCCACAACTACCACAACATCGAGATTTTAACTGACAGCATCGTTAAAGTAAAGGTTTGACACTGGTTCCCACTTTATGGGTGTTGCACATGACTTTTTTGCCTTGGAATACAACGGTGATTACGAAACAACAAAGAAAGATCATGGTATGTGGTCAATGTGTGACACCTTCCAGTGCAGTGAAAAAAAAACACTAAAACACACAGCTCTGTAATAGAAGATTATGAAACAAAAGACTTAAAGTTCAGTGAGGGTGAAAGTTCCACGATGGAGACTTGGTGCCAGTGATGGGTGGTTTTCACATTTTAAGAGGGGGGGGGTGTGGGGGACATCACTCCCAATTTATAAACTTTCGATGTCAGAACCACTTTTCAGGAATGCATGGTTTTCATAAATCGAGATGTTGCTGGATGTAGTTATTCAGCCCTGGCAGCAGTTTGGCATGTCTTTTATATACTGCAAGCCTTGATTACTTGTGACTTCAAATACTTTATCACATACATGTATTAAAAGCTGATGTTTGCAGGACCATTCCAAGACACCACAGATCCCTTCTAAGACGAAAATGGCCAAGGAAGTTGAAATTCACCAGCACGTTCTCCCTCAATTCAGCCTTGAGTCAATGGATGGTGGTGGCACAGGTATCTTGCACCTTACAACATGAGCAAAATCAAGAGCAGTCGTCTGCCATTTTGCCTTCAAATGAAGTTTCAGGAAACCCACAGTGCAGTACTTGGCTTTGAGTTTGAATGCTTCATCATTTAATACCCTGCCACTGTCTCACTGTCCTTCTTCCCAAGTAAGAGTTTATAGTTTATACAATGATCTGGAAGCAGGTAATATTTACCAGCGAAAAGGGCGTTTGAAGGTTTTCCACATGAACCACCTCTAACAAAATACTTCACAGGTGTAATTAAATCACATCCAGTTCAGGGATTGCTCAGTGTGTCAGTTGAATCTGCAGCTACTGCTTCCACCTCAAATCTTTTCCGAACGGGATCCGTCGTGTTTGTTATAGTTTCTCTGTGCTGCTGTTTTTGTCCAAGTTTACATGTTAAATCACATACCTCGTGCTGTATCCAATTAATTTGTTGCTCAAGGTCGACTCCTTGGATAATTTTGTCTGTTTTGATGCCAGTTCTTCCTCTCCTCCTCCGAGTATTGGCCTTTCTGCCTCAACATTATCCTTTCCCCCCCCCTCCCCCCCACAATTCAGTAAACAAAATTGTTTTACACATAATTTCAATCTGCCTGTACATTATCTCCCTTTTCTCAAAATCTCCATTGAATGAAACTTACTTGAAAAATATCTTGATGCTTAACAGTTCTTATTCCTCAATCAGGAGTACCCCACATGTTCATCACCATCTACTCTGAGATAATTTCCCCAAGTCTCACCGAAGCGCTACGTCCAACCCTCCTCCCTTACCAACAGCACCACCTTTCTCCATGCCTTCAACAAAAAAAAAATGATTTCCACCCTCCCATGATCGTTCTCCAGATGTCCAGTTTGGGAATTTTGAGAAGTCCAGTTTGCACAAGTTGCTCACGACAATCAAAACCCCTTCAACAGTGTCAAACCCCTCCATATCTTCAAGCCCACCTCCTTCCAACCTCGCCCCTTCTGCGTGTCCACGTCTTCAGTGTCCCTCAGCCCTGCAGTTAATTTTGTTCTGTGTTCTCGCTTTTCCATAAGCCTCGACCTGTTTTTTCGTATACAAAGTACAACTACAATATCCGTGTTAGGGCTCTGCAGACTAATCTTGTGAAAGTTAGTAGGTATTTACACATTCACTAGTTTGGATGACCACAAGGAATTTCAATGTTGAAAATAAATTCAGATCATTCTGGAGAAACTTATTTACCTGTATCTAACAGCCAATCAAACTCAAGAGCAAAGTGGAGCATTAGCAATGTGAACAAACAGCTGATTGACAGAGTAGATAAACATTCACTGGCACAGTGAAACATGTCCAGCAAGAGGAAAATGTTCCACTGCCCTTTGCACGTCAACAAAGGACACATTTTGTGCCACGTACCAGAGACCGAGGCTCATGAAAGGTCTCAGAGTCATTAAAGGAAGTGGTAAACTCCACTCGATTCAAATGTTTATTTTCGTATCGAATGTCAATGTCATGGAACAGCCGTCACATAATGTACACCATTATGTGCCTTCAGTTGTGAATTTGTTTTGGGCAGCATAAAAAAACCCAAAATTTTCTACATCCAAGGATTCCAGATCCCCAAACTGCAGGTGAAGCACCACATTCAAGTAAACATGCTCATGTGGCATCACTAAAAGCACTCTCTCACACAAGACACGACACGTGATCACTTGTTCATTTCAAAAACACACACACACACACACACACACACACACACACACACACACACACACACACACACACACACACACACACACACACACACACACACACACACACACACACACACCGTGAAAACTTCACAAAAGTGATCCAAGAACAGCGCCTGTGACGAGCACACCGAGCGGCACACACTGCTCGAGTTGGTAAAGTAAAGTGCTTGATACGCCTCCAATATTAGATTCCGTTTGTACACAAATTGCATCGAGATCCAAAGCTCTCACTGCTCAGCCTTTACGACTACTTGTAAATAACTATCAACTTTTAAAAGGTAGAGCAGATTACACAGCATGTCAAGAAAGAATGGAAAACTCATTACATGCAAGCAATCAAAATGACTCCTGAAACATTCACTGCAAATAAAATAAAAAAATGTGACCGTCGGTGTAAATGGAAGCAACATGTGGTTGTGAAGCAGCAGGAAGCAGCCCTAATGCTTACAATCGACACCACCACCCAATTGCGGCGATGCTGAGATCGGACCCAGTACGGGCAGCTCGAGTTCAACACGGCCGCTCCCCAGCAGGCCGAAGGCGGGATAAACAGGACCCTGACAGTCAAGCGGCTGAGATGCGAGCAGCGACATGGAGTCACCATCGTAAAAAGCAACCTGCGGACCGGGACAAGCAGCAACTCTGAGCAGCAGCGAAAAGCAGGCACAAACATGGCCACAAAACCCTTCCTCTACTGCACAGATTGGTTTTACGATGAACCAAAATGCACCACTCAGAGCAAGATGGAATAAAATGTTCTCTTGATCGTCCGACAACCAATTTGCTCATTATCTAATCAGGACGAAAGAGGGTTTTAACACCATACTGTACTTGGTTTGCGTCATGCAAAATTTCCAGATAATTTTTCCAAAACATGAATAATTGCAAACGAGCAGCAGATGCCTGCTTCGTCCTGAAAATATTTCACTTCGGCCATTTCGCCCTTGCTATATTTATGGCACAAACTTTTAACCCCAACACACCGAAGCACTATCACAGTCCAAGCAGACTCCAATGCGTGCAGGCAGGGGTAGCAGGCTGGAAGCTGTGCAAGTGGAAGGCACAGCCAGGCGTCCACCGCCCGCAGAGATATACACAAACGTCTCTGCTTCGGCCTCCTCACTACCACTGCCATGGCCACTATCCACACACCTACGGGAGCCAACGGGAAGCAGAATTGGGTTTGAACATCCAGCGAATGTTTTGATACTTTTAAGAAACGTGGGCAACAGCAGCAGCAGCAGCAGCAGCAGCAGCAGCAGCAGCAGCAGATGGCTCGTCAAGAGTGACAAAACATCCAACATTTTACAAAAACTGACTCATTGATATCAAGGAACATCAAATCAATGTTCTACCCAAAAAGGCTGGTCATTGTTAATCAAAGTCTATGTTCACATCTGTGCTCAATGGACCAGTGTGAGAAAAAGTGTAATGGGTTCACTTCCTGTTCTAACCTGCATCTCTACATGTTGTGGTGCAACCAACCGATCAACAGTGCTGGGTATGTGCATCGAGGCATAGCAAGCCACCACATGATAGAGCATGACAACACAAGGCCTCGACATAGAAGAGGCCTCAGTTCGACAGAGGATGGTGAAGCATGGTATGGGAGTCTGTGTGCCACAAAAACCAGAACGAGCCATCCACCTGACACAGCTGGAAGTTCGGGACTCGGTAGGACGCAGCCAATCATGAACACGGGCCTCGGTTGCCACACCGGCACGCACCAGGTAAGCGCAAGGTCTTACACGGAAAGCCCAATAGTGACGACCAGTGCTTGGAGCAGGCCGGTCAGCCACAACGAAGTCCATTGCTGGGTGGGTATCGTGTTCCGCATCACCAAAGAGCAGAGCTGGTGCTGCTTGCCTGTCGGCGGCTGCTCGATTGGAAGTAAGCAACAGGCGATCATTGCAGGCAGCGTTCAACAGGAAAGCAAAAACTGCCCCAGGAAGATGGGAGGAGAAATAAACAAAAAAAAACCGGTTTGGCTGGTGTCCAATGTAAAATATATCTCATTTTACCGTTGAGGTGGTGGGAGGAAGGGAACGACTTGTTCTTAGTTATTACATCAAATCTGCATTGTAGTTCTTCAGGATTATGAAGATTAAAATATACTAGTGGTAGACAACCTGATAAAGGACAGCACGGTAGATAAAATAGACGACTAAAAAAAAATAAAGCACGATTCAATTTGTACATCTCCATCGCAGACATGGAAATAAAGGATTTGAGGTCAATCTCCACATCACAGAATAGCACATGTCCGCTCACTCGGTGCTGGTGGTGTACGTAGAGTCATCTCGCAACTGTAGCTCTGACGACCTTCCGAATCTGTTGTGTGGACACGAAACGTATACGCTTCCCCCTCTTGAAGACCTTCCACTGCCAGTCGCCCACCAAATACAGGCTTCTCAGTCACCTTCCCATCCACTGGACTTCCCTTCATATCCTGAAAACCATCCTTGATTTTCTGCTTCAACTTTCTGCCTGCAGTTTGGAGAACAAAGGTTAAGAGAATGTCTCGTACCAAATGCACCAATGGTCAAGGAATCATTAATAATACAAAGACTCGCACGGTTTTTGTTTTCAACTACAGGGTCGATCAAGTGCTTGTTGCCGTGAGAAATGAAAATCCACTCCACATTCGGCAGAACATGGACATTCACCGGTTCAAGCACGAAACAGATGCCAAAGGACATGTCACCGGATAACAATTCATGGAGTTAAATCGATTGTGTTCGTATCGCAGATTAAAACGAGAGCGAAGTTGATGGAGCGCATTCGCAAATCTCCACGCTTCCCACCTGAAGCAAAATTGAAAGATGGCAAAAGGTTTCATGAGGAAACTCATTATCAGATTTTTTTTTTTTTAATCCCCTTTTGATCCGTGACCCTGAGTCCTCTCTTTGGGAAATGAACTTTGGGGGGGTTCAAATCAAAAAAAAAATCGTTATGCATTCCATATGTCCCCCAATGTGGATTGCATATACAAAGTTTCTTTAAATAAAATTAATAAAATTACCCCTGTGTGGGGGTGACGGTGATCTCTATAATACTACAAGTTCTCAATGTTCAGTTATGACCGAAGACGACTGCGCAGTTTGGTTAAAGATGACTCGGCATTTTGGTGCGCACGCACGAAATTTTGAAATCTTGTATTTTTTTATTTTCAAAATATTTTGAAAATAAATGCCGACGTTTACATTTCGGGTTTTGAAACTTTTGCACCTTCGGCGGAAAATGTATAAATATAAAAGGCTAAAAATGTGTTTTCTATTTATATTTCATTTCTTCTTCCTTCCTTCTTTGCGAATCGCATCGGCGTTTTTGGCCATCTTCCAGATCACGTGACGGTCAAACGGGACGGAAATTCAAAAATCTGTCCGGTTAGATACAAGATAATATTTTTTACTATCATAATCAATAAACAGTTGCCGAATATCTTGTAGAATTGCAGACTAGATAGGTTTTGAAAATGGCGATTTTTATAACTTACGTGACCTTGTGACCTCGACCCTGACCTTGAACCCAGACAAAAGTTATATCGTTGTGCAACACTCATCGACCTCTACCCACATACTAAGTTTCATCAAGATTGGAAAGAAAAATTGACGGACGGACATTTGGTCCGGCTTTATTTATTACGTCATCTTATAGATGACGGTAGAGACGACCTAAAAAAAAAAAAAAGTACTCAATTTCATTTTTGGGTTATTTGACCTTTTGACCCTGCCCCATGGGGTGGGGTCAAAAATGACACTGCTCCTGCACTTTCTTCCCACGTGGTGATCATAACTACCAGGTTTAGTGAATTTCTGCACAACTGTTTAGGAAATAGCGCCACGGACAGACAGGCAGAGACAGAACAGATTACAATATCTCCCCGTTGTTTTTTTGCCCCCCAAAAAGCACGGGGTAATTAAAACTTTTTACAATCAGGAATGGTTCTCTTATTCTGTGACACTGTACCATATTGTGATCATGGTCTTGTTCAAGGAAGGTAAGCTCTGGGAGTGTTGTATGGGCCTCCGAGGTTGATACGTAGCAAGTATTGTCCATTACTCTGTTAGGACTTGGATTTTGTCTCCACGACAATGAACGAGTTGACTCGAGATAGGAGAAATACATGTGCACACCACAATTCCACCTACACACCAGGCACATGTAATGATATATAATCATACTAGGCAAGCCTGGTGTTGGCTTAGCGGCTGGATTAGGATCTTAGGGTGTTGAGGTCGAGCCCTGTTGGTTGCTGAATTAACACCAGGTGGGGGTTGACTCAGTCTGTCATCCTTCCGAGGTCAGCGAAATGAGTACCAGTGTACTGGTAGAGGGGCACATCATCACCGGCCCAGCCACGCTTCCAAGAAATGATAGCAACCCGGCAGCCAAGCTGCCAAACGCAAGAACAGAACAGAACCATACCAGGCAGGCATAGTTCCAGCACTCTAACCCTTAAGATACCAATGCACCCAATGGAGGTGCAAGGTGTTATTAATTATTTATGAGGAAACCTTTATTGTGAAGATTATGATGAATGGCCAAAGACACTTTGTGAATTAGTGAGAAACGTCATTTTTTTTAGCTCACCTGTTCGAAGAACAGAGAGCTATAGCGATACCCCCGGCGCGAGCGTGAGCGTGAAAATGTTAAAGTTTTTAATGCAAGTTTTTTTCCTTTCTAATGTTTTTATCCGCCACACTATTTTTTACTGATTACAATATACAAATACATATGTTGCTTTAAAATTATTTGGATCAGACTTCACTGCAATGCTTTATAAAAAATATTATTAGACTCGTCTTTTAAAAACGATAAATGTATAAACAGGCGAGCATGGGGTGGCTTTGACACCAACTCTCTGGTTAGAAATGTCACATCTGCTCAACCTGTTGATATTTATGCAGATGTGACAGCAAATTCGTTTCCTTGAGATAGAGTGGATATCTACAACTAAAACACACGTACGTACACACAAGAAACCCCTCACCTGCCCTTTAAAATGATACAAACAGACAAAATGGTGGCCAGGTGTTTGTAGTAGGGAAATCAAGACAAGTACTATAGTCTTGTTTTACAATTTTTATCATTCCCTTACCTTAACCCTGCCTAATTGAATATTCCTCCCTCGTGCTTCCTCAAAAACCACAATTCCGCTGCATTCTCGGTTTAAGAAGTAAGGGCCCAACACCTGTTTATCCCATCAATTACTTGTGGTCTTGATTTTTTGCACTGCTGGCGGTTCTACAGCAATTGATTATCACTTATTATTCCACTCAAGATACAGAAACGTGCCAATTGTAGTTGCGTGATTGCTGCATTTTGGCCAGGTAACAAAGCCAAGTGGTGATTAAAGTACCTGTGCATCACATGCGTCTTCACTCCCTTTGCTCTCCTGCGATAGAACTTGGCACGACACCTGTCCCGCAGGTTTTCACATCAAAAAGCGAAAGGTTTTTGGTGGCAGCAGCTTTGTCGATCGTCGTTTTGATAAACTTCCTTCACCGGTCTCCACAACAATAAACTAGAAGGGCATTCGGTAGAGCGCATACCTCCACCGCGCAATGCCTGATCCAATAGAACATATGAGGCCCAATAAAGATATCGTTTTTAGCCCCATCTTTCAATGGTGAAGAATCACTTTAAAAATTAAATAAATCTCGTATCCCGATTCGGACCTTCCCCAAAAAATCAAATAAATTCGTCCTTGTCACACACTCAACCGATCCAAGTTTCGGCCAAATCCGTCCACAACTTTTTGAGACATCGTTCTCGATATTGGTTTTGGCCAATCACTCAATGGTGAAGAATCACTTTCAAAAACTTAGTCGGATCCAGATCTTCACCAAAATCTAATCAGTTCGTCCTTGTCACACACCGAACGTGTCCACAAAATTTCATCCAGATCAGTCTACAGCTTTTTGAGATATCCTGTACACAAAGACAAAGCCAGACAGAAAGAAAGGGATGAAAACATAACCTCCTTCTCCCTTCGGTGGTGGAGGTAATTAGTTTACTCAACGATTACCTTCGCAACAGTGTTTGGTCGATGTCCTTACCTTATGATAATCTTCAATCTTTAGAATTCCCACCAAGTTATTCTCATACCACACATTCAAAGCTCAAGTTAGTATGTCAACAGTGTTTGTTCAAAAACCATCACATGACTCCTCCATAAGCCTCACCTTTGTATTGAAAAAAAAAAACACTAATTAATTTATTTATTTTTTTTAACTACTGGTATACCACTCCTGGACTTTCTCCACCTTTTCCCACCCCCCCAAAAAAAATAATAATTAACAAACAGATGACATACCACCTTCCTTATCCAAAACGTGCAGCTTCAGTCTCGGGTTTAACTTCTGATGTCCATCGACGTCCGTAGTGCAGACACGGAACGAAATGCCATCAGTTTCACAATCTAGCGCCAGCACGCGATTACTCCTCCGCTGCTCGACAATCTTGCCATTATCAGAACATCTCTCGGATTGCTTGTGCCTAGAGTCATCAGGACTGCTTATCCGGCCTTTCATTTGACTTGGGCTCAGGTCTGTGGGAAAAGGGGCGGAAGGGGGAGAGGCAGCACAAGTGATCCCATTCAAATAAAGTCAAGAGGTCAAAAACATGGCTTTTTAGAAATCAAACTCCTAATATAGAAACAAAGAAACGTCATGGAGTAAATCATCAGGGGAAGGCATCAGATATGCCAGGTGTTGAGTCACCTCTCGAGGGGTTAGGAGAGGCAGTCACGCGACGGCAATACGCTATTGGCGAGACGTTTTATATTTTTAAGGAAAACGGTCTTTTGTCTTTTCACATTTTACGTGGGGTCACCACAATGTTGGTTGATCACCCTTCATCTCAATCTCCTCCTGTCAATCATCCATTCTTCTTCCAATCCCACAACTGGTAACGTCTCACCACAACATCCTTCTGTGTGGTTTTTCAGCCTCTTCTTCTTCCTGGCAATCCCATCTCATGATCAGACCAATTCAATCTATTCTTGGCTACAATCTTCACCGATCCCCTGATATACTGGTTCCGAATCTTGTCCTTTGTCACTCCACACATCCATCTCAGCATTCCCATTTGATGTTGCCCAAGTTTCTACTCCATTCTCACAACCATCTTGTACAGTCTTCTTTTCAGTTTCACCGCTACTTTTCCATGGCACAACACTCCACTGCAGTTCCTCGAGTTCTTCCAACCAGAACCGATCCGTTGCTTAATTTCCAGATTTCCATCTTCTGTCACCACTGACCCCACATATTTGAAGCTACTCACTTTCTCCAGATCTTCACACGTTCACCCTCATCCTCTTCCCCAGGCTCAAATAGACAAACCATATATTGGGTCTCCTGTCGACAGCTTCGTGCCCCAATCTTCCAGCACTTTTCAACATTTCTCAAGATACTCGGTCATTTTATCCTCATCCCCACCACCGCACTATTTTTAAGGATTAACCTCACAAGGAGGTTGCCGGGGGGGAAAATGTGCAATTTAACATTTTCAAGGAAAACTGTACCGTTTGTACCCGCAGTCCCGGACGACCACCGATCTGAGCATTCATAGCCTGATGGAGCGCTATTACCAATCGGTGGTACCTCCATATTACAAATACAGGTTGGAACATTTCTGCACCAAACATACATGGAAGGAGATGTTTTTTTCTTAATCAATTTAAAATTTAAAGCACAGTTTCGCTGCAAGATTGAACAGTTGGCTTTTGTCATTTGTGTGCAACCTGCTAATCGAACTTGGTCGAAAAATAAAAATCTGGACTCGTACATGTCCACCAAATCAGGTAACGCAGGCAGTGCAAATCCCCCTACCACTCATCACTCATGAGATAGATGGGTTCTTTTTTTTTTTTTTTAAACCGACAATCACATAGTAATCTGGTAAGAATGATACAATAATCTCCCTTTCCAGAAGCATAAAAATTCAAATCCCTCGTACTGACGTGATCAGCCTGGTCTGGAATGCCAGTGCCGTCCTCACCATACCGAGCAAGTGAATCTGTAGTTTTATCAATTACAAGTTAATTACCACTCTTTCTGCAGACTGTCCATAATTTATCAATTTCAATAACTTTAAAATAAATATATTGATAAAAAAAATTAATATACAAGTAAATGAGCACAGTGGAGTTTCAAAAATAATAATAATAATAATAATAATAATAATAATAATAATAATAATAATAATAATAAATATATGTCAACCACAGCAAACAATACAAAAAGGGAAATCATGGACAGAGCAGAACGACATAAAAATGGAGTTTTTAAAATCAAGACGAACACCTGAAGGATGTTGTACCTCCATTGCGATCTGCCGTGATGAACTGAACGCTCTCCCACTGGTTACAATCATCAGTTGCAAGGCGGAACTCCAAGCAATAGTTGTGAGCATTGCCTTGGCCCAGCGGCGGCAGCCAGTGAAGCTCTGCTAGGTCATATGCACGACAGCGCAAGGTCTCGAAGCTGGGCCGTACTGTACCTGCTGCAGACACGAAGGGGGTGGGAGGGGATCGAGCACCAATATGTCTCAATACAAATTGAAACAGTTACGTTGCATTTACCAATTGTATGCAGAAAGGACGACTCGGTATCGTGTGGATATTATCCATCACAAGGATAAAGTGCCAATACTAGTTGCACCAGATAATCACACTCCGGGGGGGGGGGGGGGATGGGCCAGCTATTCCTTGTACTCCCTCATGATCCTGTTAAAGATCCCATGGTATCTCAAGTAAAAACACCAGGCCAGTGTGTGCTGTTACCCTGGAAATGAGTAACCTGTCCATGATAAATAGGAATCACCAATAATTAACCTCCGCCATCAAAGATGGACGGAGGTTACTGTTTTCACCCGTCTGCTTGTTTGTTTGTTTGTTTGTTTGTTTGTGAACAGTATTATGGAAAAACTCCAACGGATTTTGACGAAACTTGGTGGCGGGTGGGGGGGGGGTTAGGTATGGTCCAAGGATCATGCCATTAAATTTTGGACTTCGTCCAAAGTTCAATATGGCCACTATGGTGGCCATTTTGAAAAAATTTGAATTTTTTGTTTTTGCATTTCTACATGTTTTAAGCGATTTCCAACCCCCCCCCCCCCCCCAAAAAAAAAGTTAGCGAAAAAAAAATTTGCACCTTTTTTATTCAAAAAAAATTTCGATTTTTTTTTTTTGGCCATTTCTACATGCGCGTCGATCTAGTTTAGTTTATTCAATCGTGGTTCAGTTGAGTCCGATCCGTTTTGACCTACAATGAATAGGATATCAGGTTCACTTAAGTGACCCAGCAGTATTGGAGGCGGAGGTTTTGCACTCCACAGAGTGCTCCCCCTCTAGTTATAGTTACGATTTTGATTATGCCACGCAAAAAAAAAAAAACAACAACACACCCTGCAGAACATCAGGAGCAGTGAGTTTCTGGATCTCATTGCCCAACTCAGGGAGTGCTGCGGCCTTGCCCACCAGTTCACCAGGCTTCCATGTTGCCAGCACACCCACAGCCTCTTCAAGTCTGTTCAGCAGACATAGGAAAATAAAAGACCATTTGAACTGTACAAGATCTCTGAGCTTACCACTGTGAAACACCCAAGTTAATTCATCAATAAGCCACCCACCCACCTCGTCTGCAATGGCCGTGCAGCCTGAGCGAAACACGCCGGTTCAGTCTCAAGTAAGACCTCTCGTGCCAGGCCGACCAAACCGCCATGCTTCAACAGGCCTCGAGCCTCCCGCACGCGGTCACCCAGCCAGTTGAGCCGCTTGTGCTTCGACTCGTCCAATTGCATTCTAACCTCGGCCTCATGGCTCGCCAACGTTTGCCAAGCAGTCCCAAATGATACGAGCGCGGTGTTTTCCGCACGTTCGCAAAGAAACTGGCAGAGAACCAGTCAGGGTAAGAAACAGCTTTGGCCTAGGTGTGATCAAGAGTCATTTGAGCACAAAGGACTCAACAGGATCACAGGGATCGGTGACGACATCAGGACAACTTTGGTTACATATGCACTGCAAAGTACGACACCAGACTAGTGCCCCCGATTTACAAATGACAAAGAAAACAAAACATGGCGTTCGAACCTCCGTCTGTTGAATCATGTCCTCGAGTTGTTCGATGTCATTCTTCACGGACACTTCCTGCTGTGTAAGTAATTTCACATCTCGCGAAATCTTTTCCTGCAGTGCACAGCCGTGAAGATTTGGAATTTTAATGCGTTGCATCAATGTGCCAGAAATACAATGTTGAATCCCGAGCATTTCCGATTTCTCAGCATTTCCTTGAATTCTACTTTGAGAAAAAGAGTTTTAAAATCTATGGCACATTCAAACTCAAGACGACCGCTGACCTTGAGAGAACGGTATGCTGTATTGAGCGGAGCGAGACGGTGGTGACTGTGAGCTCCACCATTCCGACAGAGGTTGCACACGGGGCGGCAGCAAGTATCACAAAATACACAAACTCGCTCATTCTCGTGCTCGGCACACATCAGGACCTTCAGGAAGACGATTTCAAAACAACACCGAACAAAGCTTGAGTTTGACAATCTGAAAAAAATTATTGCAAGGCAACAAAAATCATATCATGGTTTAAAAACGAGAGACCACAGGTGAGCAATGCGTAAAGGACAGGAGTCACCTTGGGCCGAAGAGCCGAAGTGGCTGCCACGCACTCGTGTGCCGCCTTGTGTGTTCCCCAAGGGTGATGCACCTTATAACAAAGGTTACAGAAGCTCTTTCGACAATCCAGGCAACTTTTGGTGGCCTCTGCTGCAAGCAACACAGCGGTCGAGGATGGGCCTGGAATGTTAGCGGTTGTGATGGTCGTCTGCGCTCTCTTCTGCGGCCGAGTCGCCGCTGTGCAGACCTGGCACGTCAGAGCTGCGGCAGCCCGTGCCGCACGCCTGTAACGCTCGGCGATGGTCTCCAATGTAAAATTGCGGAAGAGCCCCGCAAGACCTTTATCACCTAGCTGGACGGCGACCCCGCAGGCTGGACATGGTAAAGATGTGCTCAGGCGAAGAGAGCGGCGCTGCCCTGCAAGCATTACCAGGCAAGTTAAAACCCACAACTACAACTTGTACCACATTCAATATCAAGCACACGACCTCAAACTCCTCTGTTAATAACATCATGTCAATCATACAGTTCGATGACTGACACCGACACGAGCTTGTGTGTTGAATGGCAAGAAAAAAAAAATTTTTTTTTAATTACAATCTCAAAATTAGTTTTCATTTTTAAACATCTTTCGTTGTTAAATAGTTATTTCCGTCAGCGAAAGTGGACAGAGGTTTATCCTCGTACAAGATCCAATCTTTGAAATTGCAAGTGAATACCAAAGCTTTTGTGGCGTAATAGTCACAGCATGGAATTACATATCTGAGAGATTGCAAAACAAGAGATCTTGGTAACAGTTGCCTTTCAAATGAGAATCAACTGAACAAAAATATAATTCAACCCAAGAACAAAGCACCAACAATTGGCAAAACGAATCAAATCTCCAGAAGGTGGCGGCTGAAAAAAAGCCAAGATTATTCCATCAAAGAAACCACACCAAGAGGGAAAAATTGAGCCCCACCATGAGACCATGAGGGAGGGGGATAGCAAGACCGAAACAAGCCACAAGCAAGACCGAAGGGGAGAGGGAGGAAAGGGAGCGGGAGACCACGAGCGAGAGGGAAAGAGTGAAATGCCAAACTGAGGGAGAGGATGATGGCGACACCACACGTGAGACCGCGAGGGAGAATGAGAGCAGGTAATTTATAAAATGCACATTTGCTCAGGAACAACAACATTTCTCAACCCAACAGGAATAGACATGCAAAACGAACTGACAAAAACAGAAGTGGAAATCCACAGACTTCAAAATAAATACAAGGATTGAAGATGAGCAACAGATGCAGAAAGCTCACGGTGTACATCTCATGGCAAGGGCACACCACACGAGAGGGGCAAGGAAGCGAGGGAACGAGGGAGCGACGAGCCGAAGCACGACGACGCTCCCCGTGCGGAAAGGGGACAAGGGGCGAGGGGGGCGAAGCTCCACGTGCAAGGGGGGGCGACGCTCCGCACGCAAGGAGAGGCTAGGTGGCAACAGGCGCGGCCCGATGGGCGAGTGGGCGACGCTCCACGCAGGCCAAGGGGCGAAGGGGGCGACACGCCACCATACACCAGAAATTACAATGTAATAATAAAAAATAAAAATTACTTGAGCTCGACCCCTTCTCTGTGCTCGTTGTAATGCCGCCATGGATCTTGCTTGCATGTGTTGACTCAGGACTTTGCACCGGGGAGGTTCTTGTGCTTCTCTGGTGTGAAGCCAATTTGGGGATGCAATCGCCGAGCAGTTCTCGAGCACACTTATGGCAGACATTGTGCTGGCATGGCAGCACAAGGGGCTGTATGAAGAACTCATCGCATGCTGGGCAGAGTAACTCACGCTCCACACTCATGGAAACCTGAAGGAAGATCGCAATGTGTACAAGAGAAAGGCAATCTTCACATTCACCGATCTTATCAGTTCGTTCGTCTCAAATATATATATATATATAAAATCATCCTCCAAGAACCTGGGGGGTGGGGGTGGGGGGAAGGGGATAAAAATAAATAAATAAAATAAAACAAAACCTCAAATTAAAAGATCAGCCATATCCACAAAGATTGCTTTTGTTAACCTCCGCCATCTTCGAAGATGGATGGAGGTTACTGTTTTCAACCCTTTCTGTTTGTTTGTGAACAGTATTACGGAAAAAAGACGGATTTCGACGAAACTTGGTGGGGGGGATAAGATATGGTCCAAGGATCATGCCATTAGATTTTGAACTTGGTACAAAATCCAATATGGCCGCTATGGCGACCATTTTGAAAAAATATTTGAATTTTTTTTTTTTGCATTTCTACATGTTTTAAGTGATTTCCAACCAAAAAAAAATTGTTAGAGAAAAAAAATTTTGCAACTTTTTTTTTTTCAACAAAATTTTGATTTCTTTTTTTTGCATTTCTACATGTTTTAAGTGTTTTCCAACCCCCCACAAAAAAAATGTTGGAGAAAAGAACTATAACTCTGTCAGCACTTGACATATTTAATGAATAAGATATAAGGTTCATTTGAGTGACCCAGCAGTATTGGCAGCGGAGGTTTTGCACTCTCCCGAGTGCTCCCCCTCCAATTAACATATGGAAAACTACTCGAGCTCGATCAAGTTAATTTTGAAAATTACATTTTCATGCCAACATTGAAGTGGGGTCATCAACATGCTGGTATTGGAATTCTAAATACACCCAAAGAAGATAATATATATATATATATATATATATATATATTAAAAACTGGTAAATCACTAACAATTTGTAGAATTATTTATACAATCTTTAAAAAGCTTTGATGTACTCAGCTACACCTGGAACAGTATAACTTATGACGTCAAGACGTACCAGGAAGCAAGTTCAGTAGAACACCATACAATCAATCACGGTTTTCTTTGCCCTCATGGCTGTTTTTCGAGCAATTGCAAATTAGTTATCTACATGAATCCGGTGTGCTTTAGAAAGCCTGTGCTGATTACCAACATGGTGATCCGCAATAGTGATACTGGTATGATGATCCACGATGGATACCGCGGTCTGTGCCGATTACCAATACCGATCTCACTTTAAAACAAAATCATTTTTCACACAAGTTGAAGTTAGAAGTAAAATAACTGTTCTCATCATGGTTGGGGGGTGGGGGGGGTGAGGGCAGGGAAGCTCCAAGTGGGAATACTGGGAAGAATTACCACGTGTCAATGTGTACATCATATTATGATATATGAAAATGTAATGACCATTGCGTAGTTTTGGAACCTGCAGAAAAAAAAAAATTAATGAGTTTATTGAATTTTTTATTAACACCAATGTACCGGGATATTGATTATGTAAAATAAAATTAACAAAAAGTAATAATAATAATAATAATAATACCGACAGTCGACATTGAAGGTGAAAATGTTTCATTTAGGTGATGGAGCCACAATGCACCTGCAATTTCGACCATCGTGGGACAATTCAGCAGCATCCTGAGACACAAGGTCCACGGATATAGAGATAAGACAATCGATTTGGTCTTGCACAATACCAGCTCAGACAGTTCTAGACTAGGGGTTTGCCACATCTGGTCCAGTAGCCTCCAAATGATGAATGGAGACTGAAAAACAAGCACATGGTCCTTTAAACCCTCCATAATCCGAATAGAGTCAATTTTCACCTGCAGTTGTACGATCGGTTGGTGACCGTTAAACACACGCAGGTTGAAACGGTCTGGTCTGCACGTTCGGCTCCCGTTCCATCCCAGAATTCCCCACAAGCCACAACAAACACTGATGTCATCATGCTCGAGGTCAATTACCTTTGGTAATTTGCAAATGGAGAATTAATTATATAGAATGCACATTTTCTCATCAATAAACCAGATTTCTCGGCCCAACGTGAATTGAAAAATGCATGCAAATCCACTCGCACATCGAAATGCAGCATGTCCACACTTGTACAAAATAAACATGGATACCCACGATCCCACGGGAGAAAAATAAATAAATGTTTTTTTTTAAAAGGGGGAAAGCTGAATACATACAATATGAAGATTAGCAACAAGGACAACAAGGTAATCCAACACAGGTGTCGGCCATTCAGCCCATCGTGCCTGCGCGAACACCACACCAACCCAAGATCCAAGAAAGAAAATACAAAAAAAAACGTTTTTAATTAATGAAAGAAAAAAAAGTTTTGTTTTTGTTTTTTGGCATTTTTTCTTTTCTTTTCTTCCCCTCAGAGGGGCATGGGCTTGGTTAAAAACACACATCAACCACACAATCCCCCTTAACAAGACCCCCACCAACAGCACTCTGTACACAATCACACATCAATACTCAAACTCCCTAAAAGTCTTAACAACATCCCCATAACTTCCAGGTACCTATCTAATTCTAATTTAAACTTATCTACTTTTTCTGCTGCCACCACCTTTACAGGGAGACCATTCCATGCATTAACTACTCTGAGTAAAAGTCCTCTGCCTTACTACCGTCTTAACTCCCCCCTTCTCCACTCCCAGACTATGACCTCTGGTTGTATAACTGTCAACTCTGTTGAATAATTCATCTGTACTTATTTTATCTACATCTTTCATTATCTTAAACATATCTATCACATCTCCTCGTAACCGCCTCCTTTCTAGTGTATAAAGCCCGGTCTCCTTCAGCCGCTCATCATAGCTGAGTCTAGCTCGGCCCGGAATCAATCTAGTAGCCCTACGCTGAACCCTCTCGGTGGCATCGATGTCCTTCCTGAATTGTGGTGACCAAAACTGCACACAATATTCTCGATGTGACCTCACTAAATTCCTGTACAATGTAAACATCACATCTTTTGATTATCCCACCCCCCGGAGGGAGGGAGCGGGATATTGTTATCGTCCGGTTTGTCTGTCTGTCTGTTAGCAACTTTACAGCAAACCGGCTTTAGCAAACACTATCAAATTTAATCCACAGGTGGGCAATGAACCTTGGACGACCCCACTAACTTTTGGGTCCAATTGGATCAAAGGTCAAGGTCACGTTAAGATCAAAATAGTTTTTCGCTCATAACTTCGTCAAAAATGATCCGATTTACTTCAAACTAAGCTTATAGTGAACCTTATTCTATTTGTCACTTATAATCCTACCCATTCCTAGAGTGAAAAATGCATATTTGTGAAGATCGGTAGGGTCTGAAATTTTGGGGGTCATGGCAATCGGTCAAAATTACAAATTTTCCATTACAAATAAAACAAGTGGTGCCAGGCACAACAAATCCCACCCATTTAAGGCATAAAGTTATTTTGGGGATCAAATTTAAATTTGATACATCTTCAACCTGAATGTTGATTATAAGGAATATTTTAGTCTTAGTTTGAAGTCAATTAAACCATTTTTGACGAAGTTATGAGCGAAAAACGATTTTGACCTTTTTATGACCTTTGACCTAATTAGACCTAAAAGTTAATGGGGTCGTCCAAGGTTCATTATCCACCTGTGGATATAATTTGACGGTGTTTGAGCCAGCCGTTTTCCCGTAAAGTTGTATTTTCGTAACCATGTTTTAGTTTTAATGGAAAATTTGTAATTTTGACCGATGGCCATGACCCCCAAAACTTCGGACCCGACCGATCTTCACAAATATGCATTTTTCACTATAGGAATGGGTAGGATTATAAGCGACAAATAGAATAAGGTTCACTATAAGCTTAGTTTGAAGTAAATCAAATCATTTTTGACGGTTATGAGCGAAAAACGATTTTGATCTTTTCGTGACCTTGACCTTTGATCCAATTGGACCCAAAAGTGAATGGGGTCGTCCAAGGTTCATTGCCCACCTGTAGATTAAATTTGATATTGTTTGCTAAATCCGTTTTGCCGTAAAGTTGCTAACTGATAGACAAACAAACAAACCGGACGATTACAATATCCCGCTCCCTCCCTCCGGGGGGCTGGATAAAAAGGATAGGAATATGCGTGTTTACTATGGAAGAAATATCAAGTCCTTTATTGGCTTTAATTTGGCACCATGACCTTTGACCTTACATGACCTTGAAAGGTTAAAATCATTTTATGGTCATAACTTTGTCAAAAATGGTTCAATTGACTTCAAACCAAGACTAAAATATTCCTTTTAATCAACATTCAGGTTAAGGATGTATCAAATTTAAATGTGATCCCCAAAACAACTTTATGCCTTAAATGGGTGGGATTTGTTGTGCCTGGCACCACTTGTTTATAATTGATCCCCCTCCGAATACAGCCTAAAACACTATTTGCTTTACCTATAGCTGCCTGCTTACCTCCCATATCTTTACCACCCCCAGATCCTTCTCCTGTGTGACACGCTCCAAAATTACCCCTTGTATCCTGTAATATCCATTTCCATTGTTCTTTCCCATCCCCAACACCTTACACTTGTTCAGGTGCAAGTTTCAATACTTTCCTGTATCTGATCACCACCCCCTCTGCTATCCACTTCACCTCCAAGCTTTGTGTCATCTGAAAATTTGGAAAGCTTACTCTTCACCCCATTATCCAAATCGTTGATTTAAATAATGAATAGCAATGGTCCGAGTACTGATCCCTGAGGGACCCGCTACTTACATCCTCCAAGCAATGACATCCTCCACTCACAGCCACTCCACAAGCCCTCACTTTGGCTAACAACCTCCGATGTGGTACCTTATCAAATGCCTTCTTAAAGTCAAGATATACAATGTCCACCACATTTCCATCATCCACCCAATGAGACACTGCTTCAGAGCACTCTAAAAGATTTGTTAAACAGGAACTACCTTTGGTAAACCCATGCTGACTACCTTTAATTAGTTTGTATCTGTTTAAACGGTTCCTCATCCGGTATTTAATCAACGTCTCAAACACCTTCCCCACAACTGAAGTCAAAATAACAGGTTTTCTGCAACAGATGCAGAAAGCTCACAGTGTACATCTCATGGCATGGACCTCATCAAGCGAAACCAATCCTTATCAATACCCTCATGTTGAATCTAAATAGGGGGATTATGCAGGTTTCACCAAAATAAATAAATAAATAAATAATTCAACTTCAAAGTTGCAAAAGGAATTTAAAAGGGCATTATCAGAGGGTCAACCACGAGGAGGAAAAGGCCAATGGACAAAACCACCATAACCACAATCTGTACAAATATCAGATGTCACCTTTTTAATAACAAGATCACTTACGAGGAACTTCAATGCGAGGGGCAGCCATTCAACCCATCAAGCGTGCGCTTTTTGTGGCTTGTCCAGATATGCTATCCTGTTAAAAATGCTGAGCATCATTGCAAGGAAGCAGCAGGCATCATTTTAAGTCTGACAACTTGGTTGGAGTTCGAACCAACCACACCCAACCATTACACCACCACAGAAATGAGACGCACGTCACAAGCATCGAACAATTAATGACGTTGTTGCATCGAGACGGGAAACAAAATTAGCACAACCATGCAGTTGAAGTACAAACACCAAGTTCTGTTCGTGGGTACACCACTCAAATCCAACTGCAACAACCATCAACCCTTACAATGTGGCATTAGCAAGATCAATCTTGCCAGAATAGTTTTGGTGACGATTCAAAATGCTTAAAGCTACATGGCGTGCATCTCGTGCCAAGACACGGCAACTGCTGTGAGGTTGAAGCACTGAGATGAAGGCAACAAACAGGGGACGTGCATGTCATGGGTTGTCTTCTCATATTATTCATTCCGTTTGATGATTACATTACCTTCGGTTCGACTTCAAAGAGGGGGGGGGTTCACGATGGAGTACAGTACAGCACAAGTGCCCAAACCACATCGTTACATAGCAAATGCTGTGCTACAACACAGAACAACCTGTTTACTTTAAGCCTTAAGCAACATTCATATTGAAATTATTTTTAAGAGCAAACAAATTTAGAATGCAAACAGTCACAAAATTTTCAAATCATTCCAGAGCAATTAGTCTGGAGAGAGAAGATAAACAAAATCGATCTCACTTTCCGCATCTCCACCTTGATGCATGGAGGCCTCGGTGCCAACAAATACAAACATTTCACATTTACTTTGCAAAACAGCAATCCTCGACTCACCTTTTGGCTTTTATTACTACACGATCACACGCACACAAAAAAAATACATTTTGGCATCACAGTCAAACTACAAATCCTATTTCTTTAAAAAAAAAACTATGCCATATATGATATTTGTCTGTGTGACCATTTTTCTACAAGATGGCCAAACAGATTCGATCAAACATTCAGGAGGTCCATCAGTGAGTGCTGGAGAGAGTGTTGATTAAATAAATAAAAGTTGGATCTATCTTTATTCTCATTTTAAATAACCACTTGTATAAACCTTTGGAGTTAGCGATGTGAAAGGTAATCGAAAATGATCTGACACCACTCCATGGTCGAAGGGTTTTAGGATCCCACAAATAAAAATAATATATCAATCAATTTGATTCCTTCAAAATGCCAACAGGATTGGAACAGCACCAGGTACCCCTGCAAGTACTGCATAATGGCGGGAAAGAATGCTATATGTATCCATCCATTGGGACCATACTCTGTGCAGAGCGTTGGTGCTGCAAGAGCAGTCTCCTTGGCTATTGGGCACAATCCTGGACGGGTCGCCACTCCGACACAGGATACCAGCAAGCTGGTACTCATTTTGCCAACCTCGGAAGGACGACAGGCAGAGTCAACCCCACCTGGTATTAAACAACAGAGTGAGATTTGATTTCAGGATCCTGGAATCCCAAGCCCACCACCTGAACCATCATGCCAACACCAGGCATCTTATGTATGCAAATACGAATCATCTATTCTAAGAGGATTTGACCGAGGAAGTTGAAACTTTCAGGGATTAAAGAGAGCACCATGAAGTTGTGCATGTGCAACTTTTGTTTGATTAAATCAAGTTTTTTAAAAGAGGAAAAAAAAAAATTAAAAATAATAATAACTCGAACTACGTTATTGATGGCACACCATCACATATTCCCACGCGCACTGCTTTGTTCCTAGGCTAGGTAAAATTTTATCTTGCAAAATGGATTGACTATTCTTTATGACCAAAGACTTACTACATTTACTAAATCAGAAGTCATTGCAAGCATGTCAACATTTCATGAAACATTAAGTTAACACTTCCAGCATTATAGAACTGTGCATCAATTTAATCAGAGGAATGAACTGTGTATAATATTAATTATAATTATTCATAAATCAATTAGATAAATACAGTAAAACTTGTGACTGTTTGTCACTCATGGGGGCTACATAAGTAAGTTCTTTATAAAAGAATTTACCATGTACAATGGTAAACTAGAGGGAACGCTCGGTAGAGTGCAAAACCTCCGCCGCCAATACTGCTGGGTCACTTAAGTGAACCTGATATCCCATTCATTGTCGGTCAAAACGGATCAGACTCTACTGAACCACGATTGAATAAACTAAAATAGATCGACGCGCATGTAGAAATGCCAAAAATAAAAAAATAATAAAAAAAATTTAAAAAAAAAAAACGAATTTTTTGAAAAAAAAAGTTGCAAATTTTTTTTTTTCTCCAACAATTTTTTTTTTGGGGGGGTTGGAAATCACTTAAACATGTAGATATGCAAAAAAAAAATTTTCTCGAACAATTTTTTTTGGGGGGGATTGGAAATCACTTAGAACATGTAGAAATGCAAAAAAAAATCTTTTTTGGGGGGGGTAACAATTTTTTGGGGTGTTGGAAATCACTTAAAACATGGAGAAATGCAAAAAAAAAAATTTTTTCTCCAACAATTTTTTTTTGGCGGGGGGGTAACAATTTTTTTGCGGGGGTTAGAAATCACTTAAAACATGTAGAAATGCAAAAAAAAAAATTCTCTAACAATTTTTTTTTGGGGGGGGGACCAAGTCCAAAATTAAATGGCGTGATCCTTGGACCATACCTAACCCCCCCCCCCCACCAAGTTTCGTCAAAATCCGTCGAGGAGTTTTCCGTAATACTGTTCACAAACAAACAAACAGAAAGGGGTGAAAACAGTAACCTCCATCCATCTTCGAAGATGGCGGAGGTTAACTATCGGGGGAGCACTCGGTAGAGTGCAAAACCTCCACCGCCAATACTGCTGGGTCACTTAAGTGAACCTGATATCTTATTCATTGTAGGTCAAAACGGATCAGACTCGACTGAACCACGATTGAATAAACTAAACTAGATCGACGTGCATGTAGAAATGCCCAAAAAAATAAAATCGAAATTTTTTTGAAAAAGTTGCAAAATTTCTGGTTTTTCTTTTCTCCAACAAATTTTTTGGGGGGGTTGGAAATCACTTAAAACATGTAGAAATGCAAAAAAAAATTCAAATAAAATCGAATTTTTTTTGAAAAAAAAGTTGCAAAATGTTTTTTTTTCTCCAACAATTTTTTTTTTGGTTGGAAATCACTTAAAACATGTAGAAATGCAAAAAAAAATTCAAATAAAATCGAATTTTTTTTGAAAAAAAAGTTGCAAAATGTTTTTTTTTCTCCAACAATTTTTTTTTTGGTTGGAAATCACTTAAAACATGTAGAAATGCAAAAACAAAAATTCAAATATTTTTTTCAAAATGGCCGCCATAGCGGCCATATTGGGTTTTGGACCAAGTCCCAAATCTAATGGCATGATCCTTGGACCATACCTAATCACCCCACCAAGTTTCGTCGAAATCCATCAAGGAGTTTTTCCGTAATACTGTTCACAAATAAACAAACAAACAAACAGAAAGGGGTGAAAACAGTAACCTCCGATCTTCGATGGCAGAGGTTAACTCGAGGGGGAGCACTCGGGAGAGTGCAAAACCGCCGCCAATACTGCTGGGTCACTCACGTGAACCTTATATCTTATTCATTAAATATGTCAACAGTGCTGACAGTTATAGTTATTTTCTAACATTTTTTTTGGGGGGGGGGGGGGTTGGAAATCACTTAAAGCATGTAGAAATGCAAAAAAAAAGAAATCAAAATTTTGTTGACAAAAAAGTTGCAAAAAATTTTCTCCAACAATTTTTTTTTGGGGGGGGGGTTGGAAATCACTTAAAACATATAGAAATGCAAAAAAAAGAAATCGAAATTTTGTTGGAAAAGAAGTTGCAAAATTTTTTTTCTCTAAATTTTTTTTTGGGGGGGTGGAAATCACTTAAAACATGTAGAAGTGCAAAAAAAAATTTTTCTCTAAATTTTTTTGGGGGGGGGACCAAGTCCAAAATCTAATGGCATGATCCTTGGACCATATCTAACCCCCCACCAAGTTTCGTCGAAATCCAACAAGGAGATTTTCCATAATACTGTTCACAAACAAACAGAAAGGGGTGAAAACAGTAACCTCCGATCTTCGATGGCGGAGGTTAAAAAAAAAATAAAAAATAAAAAATCAGCCCCCATGACCCCAACCCCTCTGGCCCGAATCCTAGGGGTCATATCAAAAATCCGAAAGTGTTGTGCACTTCCCATTACATATATCTACTATGTCCCAAAGTTTCAAGTTCCTATTTCAAATGGTGTAGGAGGAGTTACAGGGTAAGACGGACGGCGGAGACAATCACAATATTCCTGCTTTTCTTCGAAAGCTCGGGAATAAAAATAATAAGATTTCTCTCATCTTGGCATTTTTTTTCCTTTGGGGAGGGGAAGGGTGCAATTAGACTTATCCAAGTTACATAACCAGTGTATTACAAAGCACAAGCTGCACACGTTTTTACTTTATATGTAGCCCAGTTTATTTTTCTTTTTGGGAGCGATCAAGAAAACAACCTGTTGCCTATACACCACCCAAATAAGGGGATGTCGGCGGAACATGTTACACGCTTGAAAAAAAAGATCACCTGCAGGGCGGATACTCGGCTCATAGTAAAAGAGAAAAATTCAAGCAATGCCAGTCCCAAAAAAATCTCTGAAAAGACAAAAATTGCATTTCCATATGAAGCACCTGCTCAGGAGCACAAATTAAGGGACCGGCACAACGCCGCCTGATGCTGGCAGGACGCTTGTCCACCAAAACAGCGGAGAGCCATCGAGTCACGCTTCTTCAAAATGCATTTTCCAGTTGTGGAAGAAATTAACTCAATTTCCGCTCAGCTTCAGCATACAAAGAAGAATGTTTAATTCTGTACATTGACACATGGCAGAAAAGGGGAGAAGAAGAAAAAAAAGAACACCCTGAGCCAAAATCTTTTCTATCAAGTTGGGGGGGGGGGGTATGATTGAACAAGCAGGATAAAATAAATTGCTCATCTGCGAAAGAGCAACTCTTTCCATAGTTCAAAATCAAAACTAGAAGGGCACTCGGTGGAGCGCTTACCTCCGCCACGTGATGCCTGATCCACGAGAACATATCAGGCCCAATACATTTTTGAAATCATGCAATACAGTCCTATATCACTTTTAGCCCGATCTGTCAATGGTGAAGAATCACTTTAAAATTTTTAATAATCCTCGTATCCAGATTCGGATCTTCACCAAAATCGAATCAATTGGTCCTTGTGACACACCCAACCCATCCACCAAGTTTTGTCTGAATACGTGCTATACATCGTTTTTGACCCTATCTCTCAATGGTGAAGAATCACTTTAAAAAATAAAAATAAAATAAAAATAAAAAACCTCTAGTAGTCAGATCTTCAACAAAATCGAATATGTTCGTCCTCGTCACACACGCAACCTGTCCACAAAATTTCATCCGGATGTATCCACAACTTTGAGATATCCTGTGTACAGACAAACAAAGACAAAAAGGGGTGCGAACAACCTCCTTCACCTTTGATGGTGGAGGTAATAACCACTTTCTGCTGCGAGAAAAGGGTTGGGACAGAGTCTAAACAATATTGGTTCCAGTCGGCAAGGTCCACGTACAGCCAATCATAAAAGATCACAACAGTCCCTTTAGGATCGGAGGTACAAACAGTTACATATATCAAGGGAGTTAATCATTACTTCAGCACGTTCTCAGCGTTGATCAAGAACAACATTTAAAATCGAGTGCCGCTGCTCACAGAACCTCAGCAGCTTTTACAATGCCTCGACACACGCAAAGCCATGCATTACATTCATTAAAATTAGTGGAATAAGAAACATCTAAAGTTATGTTTAATCATGCACCAATTGATATACTTTAGCGTTCCGGGAACTTATGAAACATTTCCATGTTGTTACATATTGATTTATCATTTTTGATTAAAAAAACCAAGAGAAGGCAGATGTATGTTTTACAGAAAACAAATGTTCCAGACTACACGGATAATCATGTGTACAAGAGAATCCTCTCAACTGCAACATTTTACCAAAGTTCAAATAACATTTTATGAGTGACGAACAATGTCCTTATTCATTCATTCACACTTCAGGCTGGCAACACCAATTACAAATGCTTAAAGAGGAAATCTGACAGTCTTTCCATGGCTTGTCCTTCAAAAAGGTTTGTTTTTAAAAAAAAAACCTTCCAACAGAACAAATCCATTTAAAAGAGTAATACATGACTACAGCAAATGTGTTCAGCAATCCATGCCAGTGCGTGTCAGCAAAGGCATTGCACTGTACTCAAAAACATCTGCTTCGTCATTCCGCAGTTAAGGGAACCTAATTAAACGTTACGTCGACAAACGCTCCTCAAAAATATCTCTGAGTTTTGAAGAATGCAATGTCGAGGATAAAACATTTGATGAAAAAAAAATTGAATCGCCGTCAACCCAAACGACGACAGGAAGCAGCAGTTTTTTTTTTTAAATGACCAGTTTTTCAAAACAAATTCCATTTGTGAGATGATTGGTAAAAAAGTGAAAGGGCATCAAATTAATTTCCAATTGCAATAGAAAGGACAAAACAAGGGAGAAAATGGTTTAAGAGGTTAAAGCCTGGAAGAAGTAAAGAGTAAGCAAAAAATTAGTTATTAAGAAAAATGTTCAGGCAATCACACTACCTTTAAAAGCTGCAGACAAGTAGAATATTTACAATTCCTGAAATAAACAAAAACATTTGTACAATGCAGACCAACTAGATCGGCACTCGGTGGAGCACGCACCTGCACCGGGCTGAATAGTTTACGTTTTGTATCCCACTGATAGGTCAGATCTGCTTCCGAACATCAACCAATATTGAATCAATCAGTTTGTTCTTGTCACCGAACCAACTCATCCACAAAGGTGTCGTAACTAGTGCACAACTTTTTGAAATATCATGCTATACTTCAAATTTGGCAACATCTCTCAATGGAAAAGAATCACTCAATAAAAATAATAGTAACCAGGCACAACAAATCCCGCCCATTTGACGGTTATGAACGAAGAATGATTTTCACCTTTTCGTGACCTTTGACCAAATTGGACCCAAAAGCCAATGGGGTCGTCCGAGGTTCATTCCCCACCTGTGGATACAATTTGACAGTGTTTGAGCCAGCCGTTTTCCGGTAAAGTTGTATTTTCGTAACCATGTTTTAGTTTTAATGGAAAATTTGTAATTTTGACCGATGACCATGACCCCCAAAACTTCAGACCCTACCGATCTTCACAAATATGCATTTTTCACTATAGGAATGGGTAGGATTATAAGTGACAAATAGAATAAGGTTCACTATAAGCTTAGTTTGAAGTAAATCAGATCATTTTTGACAAAGTTATGAGCAAAAACTATTTTGACCTTTTCATGACCTTGACCTTTGATCCAATTGGACCCACAAGTTAATGGGGTCATCCAAGGTTCATTGCCCACCTGTGGATAAAATTTGATAGCGTTTGCTAAATCAGTTTTGCCGTAAAGTTGCTAGCAGACAAACAAACCGGACGATTACAATATCCCGCTCCCACCCTCCGGGGGGCGGGATAATAACAATTCTCGTATCCAGATCTTCCCCAAAGTAGAATCAATTAGTCATCGTCAGACACCCAACACGTCCAAGTGTGTCCGAATCCGTCCACAAATTGACGTCCTGCTCATAGACAAAGGCAAACAAACCAAACAGGTGAAAACAAACTCCGTCCACCTTCAGTGGCAGATGTTTAAAAAGAAAAAGGAAAAAGAAAAACAAATAAAAGGCACCAATTCAACTCATCCACATCTACTGTATCTGACCAACAAAAGGATTGCACAGCTTGTCACCAAAAACGAAAACCACATGATCAATATTGGCATTAAAGGGACAATCTCCAAGCAATTTGATACACGAGTTACTGCACAACAAGATGCAATTTCCAACAAATGTAAACGTCTTGTGCACAGACTATTGCTGTTGTACCTGCAGCACTCCAGGAAGTCTTACCATTCACAAACTTGAGGATCTGCCTTTTCCAGTCTGAAGACTCATGGCCAATAAGCTCAAGGCCTTGAACAGATTATCCAAGTGTGGGCTTGAAGCCATATTGTTGTGGACTGGGGTTCGGCGGCGATAAACGACCACTAGGTGGAGCAGTGGAGTCGTCTCCCACCGAACACCCGGAATTTAGGTCGTGACTCTAGGACAACTCCGAAAGGTCACTTAGAGGATCGTGGCCGCCAATATTTCGACGGCGTGAGGTAGGGTCCACTTGTACAATTTACCCAAGTACACACGCCATCCAACTACGGGGGAAACCACACCCTCGGCCGACTTTGTCCGAATTGAGTCGCTATCACCGACTCGGATCCGGCGTAACCGAGCGGAAGTAACCAAAGCCGCACCGGACCAAATAAACAATTTACGGCATGAACGGCTTTACTATTTCTCAATACGCACCCAATAGGAGAAAGCACAGAAAACGAGCTGGGACATTTAACAGGGGTTTATAACAATAACCGGGGAGGGGAAGCACAAAAAAAGAACAGAGTTATCACGAATAAGCAAATGTAATTTACAAGGAAAGGAAAACACTTATACAATTCTACTTACAGAAGACGATTTGTTAGTATAGATCTGAGGCGATGGAGGTTCCACCCACACCTTCAGCCAAATACATGCGGGCAATGGCGACCGGGTCGAGTGCGGGACGGTGGAGTTGTCATGGATGTAGTAGTAGTAAAAACCTAACTAAAAAAAAAAATAACTCTTGGCGCACACACAAAATTAACCCATTAGACATAGGGGGATTCTAACTATACACATTCTTATCGAAATATGTAATTAAGCTTAGGGACTGCCGTCTGTCTGTGTGCACAAGGCTTCCAAATTCGTAACACTTGGGGCATTCCATATCAAGTGTACACACCCTCCCGACACCAATACCTCATTTTCTCCCCATATCTTGGTCATTTATTCACTTGGGTGAAAAAAACTCAAAATACCAACTTTTAGACCCATGGGCCCATCGGGCTAATTGTAGGGACCCCCCAATCTTCCAGAGGCCGTATCACAGGTTGTGGTCGTCAAATTTGGCTGATCTTGGTATCAAAATGCTTGTAAAAGCGAGATCTTTCGAATCGCGTAAAGTAAAATCACTCCAAAACAGTAATTAAAAGTTATAGTTTGGGATGCCCTTTGACCTTGGGCCCCCGCTCCCCAGCCGAACCGATGGTCCCGATTTTTTTCGTGCGAGAATACCCCTTCATATACTCCAACACCTCAGCATAAATTAAAATGGGATCTCAATGGGTTCACGCAGAGCAAAGATTTATGTTGGGGGACTCGGTTGCTGGACACAATACATAGCACAATATTTGAACACAAGATTTCCAATACACTATATTGTACATAAATTTTCCACATGCACATGCATTTAGCCCGAGAATCAGGTATTGCATGGCAAAGGTATGCACTCTACCGAATGCCCTTCTAGTTCAAGTAATTTTAGGGACAGGAATTCAAGTTGTGCTCTTGCTTCAGCGAGACACGGTGACCGTTCTGTTGGAATACTGAGAACATTCTCCATATGGAATACAGGCACTCTCATATATATATATATATATATATATATATATATATATATATATATATATATATATATATATATATATATATATATATATATATATATATTATACATACATACATACATACATACATACACACCACAGCTTATCGTGTCACAACACTTCAATACCTCAAGTTGAAGAATTGAATCCTATAACGTTCCAACATCTCCACAATCCCACAGTGCCTTCAGAAAGTATCCACACCTTGACTTTTTCACGTTACAGCCTGAATTTAAAATGCACTAAATTTAGTTTTGTCACCAATCTACACAAAATACCCCGTAATGACGACATGAAAACATGTTTAGAAATTTTGTTTATCAAAATGAAAAACTAAAATGTGTTGCGTCAATCGGTATTCAACCCCTTTGCGACGACGCGCCAAATTGAGCT
Source organism: Eptatretus burgeri (assembly GCF_056783735.1). Lineage (NCBI taxonomy): Eukaryota > Metazoa > Chordata > Myxini > Myxiniformes > Myxinidae > Eptatretus > Eptatretus burgeri. Next base: position 27,174,431 of record NC_140968.1, on the reverse strand, counting down.
CAGGTGCATCCTATTCCCTTTGATCATCCTCAAGATGTCGACAACTTAATTGGAGTCCACCTGTGGCCAAATCAATTGATTGGACAGGATTTAGAAAGAAACATACCTTTCTATATAAGGTCCCACAGTTGACAGTACATGTCAGAGCAGAAACTCCACCATGAAGTCCAAGGAACTGTCCACAGAACTCTGAGATAAAATTATGAGGTGGTAGTTATGGATCTGGGGAAGGATATAAAACAATTTCGAGAGTGTTGAAAGTTCCCAAGAGCACAGTGAGCTCCATCATTTGAAAATTGAAAGAATATGGAACCACCCAGACTCTTCCTCGAGCAGGCGGGCCAACCAAACTGAGCAACTGGACAAGAACCTTGGTCAGGGAGGTGACCAAGAACACAATGACCACCCTGACATAACTACAGAGTTCCTTGGCCGAGATGGTATAACCTACCAGAAGGACAACAGTCTCTGCAGCACTTCAGACATCAAGGCTTTATGGAAAAATTGGCCAAAGGGAAGCCACTCCTGAGAAAAAGAAAAAAAAAGGCATATGACAGTACGCCTCGAGTTTGCAAAATGGCACGTGAAAGAGTTTGATGCTAAATATTCTGTAGTCTGACGAGACGAAAATTTAAATCTGATTGCAAAGTTATACATCTGGCAAACAGCGAGCACAGCTCATCACCCATCAAACACAATCCCTGCAGTAAAGCATTGTGGTGGAATCATCATGCTATGGAGATGCTCTTCAGTGGCAGGGACTGGGAGACTCGCAAGGATAGAACACACAATGAATGGAGACTAATACAGATAAATCCTTGAGGAGAACCTGCTTCAGAGTGCAAAAAGACCTGAGACTGTGGCGAAGACTTGCGTTCCAACAGGACAATGACCCAACAACACTGGAATGGCTTTAGAACAAGACCGGTACATTCCAGTGAAAATAAATTGACCGATACACCTCCGAGAGGAGACCAGCCTTGATGTATAAAGAACCTCATTGTAGTTTTTGGTGAACCCTAATAACCAAATAAAAAGGTTAGAGCATTTAGAAAAGAACCACAAATAGAACCAATCCAAGTACTGGATTCACTTTTCAAACAAACCAGGGATCAATCATCGGCGAGTAGTCTTCCAAGAGAAAGGGAGAGTCTACATTACAGCCACATGAGTACAGACCATTGTTCAATGCAATACATCCTCCGAGAGAAAAAAAAAAGGGACGACGACAACACCAAATCAAACTTGGTCTACCTGTATCAAAACGACAACACTCCATCAACAAGCTCGACGGTCATTCGGAGCACGTCATGCTTGGCCCATCGATACCAAAGGTATTAATAAAACATCAGGATCAGCAAGACCGTCCTTTTTGCGGCCAGGTCTTCAAAAGTGGTACATGACAACACAAGGTTTAAAATACAGTTCAGAACAAGAATGGCACTAAGTGGAGTGCATACCTCCACCAGGTCGAACAGTTTGTTTTGTATCCCACCGATAGGCTGGATCTGCATCCAAACCTCACAAAAATCTAATCAGGTTGTCGTCGTCAACCACCCAACTCGTCCAAGACTCTGAGATCATGCTACATGTTCTTTTTGGTCCCCATATCTCAAGGGATGAAGAATCACTTAAATCATCAGATCAAGATGTTCACAAAAATCTGACAAATTTGTCCCAGTCACACACACCCAACCTGTCAACTTTTTGATACTGTATGTTCTGCCAACAGACAAACAGATAGACATGAAAACACAAGCTCTGTCCACCTTTGGTGGTGGGGGTAACAAGAGTTAGTCATTACTCAATGGAATTTGTAAAAATAAAAGAACACTAGGTTATAAACGGTGCATGCAAGACGAGTCAACAAGTCATCAATCGACGCCAAACAATCTTCAGTCCGTGGAAAGTTTCAAATCCAAACGGTTCAAACGAACATGAACACAAGAACAGATTTATCATTCCATTCATGTACAAACTCAGAGCCTAGCACTGTGCAAACATACTCAAAAAGGTGGTGACGCAGACGGAACGATCCCGCCAAGAGCACTACCGTACGTGTGACGCGTGCCCGTTATGCCACCCTTAAAATATCTCCATCGACACTGTAGTGAAAGAGGTCAACCTCAAGACTGACACACACACACACACACACACACACACACACACACACACACACACACACACACACACACACCACTCACCCATCTTGAACATTTGACATCTATGTCCACGCTCTTTACTATTCTCATGGACAAAAGTTGAAAACTTGTCCAAATTATTTATTTTATTTCTTTCCCCCCAATGTATTCCAGTGTTGGGAGGTTTTCATGGCTCAAGGTGGAACTACTGCTGCTTGTCTATTAAAGATCATATTTGATAACCCAAGGAAAATGCATTTCACACACTTTCAAGCATCCCCATTACTCTTACAGACGGCAATAGGCACAAACTTAGTTTGAAAACGAGGTGGGAATCAGACCGACAAACACTGTGCACACAGTGTCAATTTCCAGCCTCATGAGCTCGGGAACATGAGCCCCCCAATGCCCCCACCCCTCCCCGAGGGAACTGATACATTTTTAAAGAAGGCCCATTGTTCCTTAAAGGCCATAAAGACGAGTAGAGAGGTGAGCACCAGATTTGTGACACAATCACTCTTCTCACCAGATTCCATCAACCAGAAATGAAAAAATGAACAAATATCGAACAATACGCTTAAAAACGGTTCCCACGTGTACTCTAGCGACCAGTGAAGACATCTATAACCAAACTACCTGGAGTACCTGACATTTTGAAATCAATTTTTGAACCCCCCCCCCCCAAAAAAAAATTTTTGTGGGGTCTAAAACACATACACTGCGAAAGGCATTGTGGATAAAGGGGGGGGGAATTGGATTTTTTGCTTAACACACTCAACACTAACTGAATCAATGAAAGTTTGATGAAGATCTGTTTGACCATGTGACAAAAAAAAATAAAAAAATGGCAACAGACAGTATAGATTGGGATAGCAATCCATCCATTGGGAGCACACTCTGTGCAGACAGCGTGACCACTCCTTGGCTTTTTTCACAAAATCTTGGATATTCGTTGTTCACCTTGGTTTTCTATTATCATTGCTTTTCCAAAACCTTGTGAATTCTTGGCTTTTTTCATTGGCTCACCTTGACATTTATGAAAATGAGGAGTGGTCACACTGTAGTACAGAGCGTTGGTGCAACCTAAGCAGTCTCCTTGGCTGTTAGACACAATCCTGGACGGGTCACCACTCTGACACAGGATACCAGCAAGCTGGCACTCACTTTGCCGACCTCAGAAGGATGACAGGCAGTCAACCCCACCTGGTATTAATTCAACAGCTGAGTGGGAATTGAACTCAGGACCCTAGGATCCAAAGCCAACATCCGGCATATGAGCAAGATATATATATATATATATATATATATATATATATATATATATATATATATATATATATATATATATATATATATATATATATATATATATATATACTCTGGTGTAATTATTAAATTACATGGGGATGGGGGAGGATATGAAAGGTGCATTAGTTTTGAAATTCACAACAAAACCTCATGAACACACAACCAAGAGATAAGAATATATAAATATATAAATAACTTTAACGAGTCAGATTTAAACATATACATACAAAACAGAGAGAGGGGGCTAACCAGACATGTAGACCACACCAATTGGTGAACATATTATAAACAACACAATCACCAAATAAATAAAATAAAGTTTGCTCGACTTCAAAATACCTGCTCTTACAAACAGGCACTGGTAGTGTGCAAAACACTAACACACCTGTAGTCACGTGAGCAGATGCTAAAAACTTTAAGACCCATGGACTGACTGTTGGTGTAAGGAACTGAAAAAAGAATGTTGGGGAAACGATATGGAGTTTCCCCAATTTATTCCCACACACACAAACACAAACACCCACTCGAGGAGAACTCAAACCCACAACAAACAAATACATAAAAAAAAAGTTTAAACTCCGATGGAGCAAACGACTGCATCCCGAGGGAGAACAGATCCAGGTGTCCAGGTGTCCAGGTATCCAGTCACACCTGCACTGCACTCCTTCTCATCCCGACACAACACAATTGAACAAGTTCAGTAAGAACCAAACAAACCCAATTGGATTTGAACACAAAGAGAACAAAGCACTGCCCCTGGCACCAGGTACACTCTTCCCACAATGCTCGGGCTTGGGGACTTCCAGGTAAATAGCCAGGTGTTCACACCTGTTTAAATCACCCCCCACACCATCAATGAAAAACCGTCGTCACAATACATTACATGTTTAGGTAAAAATCGAAAACCAAAATAATCGGGTGAGACCTGACGTCACACACACACACACACACACACACACACACACACACACACACACACACACACACACACACACACACACACACACACACACACACACACACACACACACACACACACACACACACACACACACACACACACACACACACCAATGTGCAGGTAACACAGGTGCGCTGCGATCGATCACCTTTCAAAGCAAACACCTATCGTGACCGAGGAACATATAATCCACGAATGACGTCACAGGTAGAGGAGAAAAAATAAAACCTCACTTTCAAGTTTAAACTCGAGTTACAATGTCAGAGTGTGGGTTGGAATCCCGTCGGGAAACCGAAATCGCACATCAACACCGCCCACCTCGCTATCATTCCGAAGGTCCAGCTCCGACACCGACTGGTCGCTTAGCTCGCTCAGGTCCGACATCTCTCCGTACTTAGCCGCTTGGTGTCCGTGTCCGGCACCTGCGCCGCGCTTCTTACCGATGCCACGCGTCCTCGAGCTTCCTTAACTTTTATGCCTCGCACTACGCATGCGCGGTACTTCCCCCCCCTCGCTGTAACTCCGCCCACAACGCCCGTCGCTCCGCCCACAACGCTCGTCGCTCCGCCCACGCTCGTCGCTCCGCCCACAACGCCCGTCGCTCCGCCCACAACGCTCGTCGCTCCGCCCACAACGCCCGTCGCTCCGCCCACAACGCTTGTCGCTCCGCCCACAACGCTCGTCGCTCACGCCCTCAACGCTCGTCGCTCCGCCCACAACGCTCGTCGCTCCGCCCACAACGCTCGTCGCTCCGCCCCGTCTGAGCCTGAGGTGCAGGTATGCTTTCATCGTCACCACATGGAAAGAGTGTTTTTTCCTTTCCCTGTGGTTTGTAAATCGGTTAAAGTGAGTTGTTTGGAGATTTCGATTCGGGGATCTTTAAGGAATCGCACCGGGAGAGTGGTTCGTGAGGAAAGTGAGACGGCAGGCTTATTCGACGGGTAATTTTACTTCAACTTTGACACAAGAACAGAGGAGAATTACCAATAACTGAGAGAATCTATCGAGGAGGTGAGGAAGGGCTTCACAGAAGATCCAGGTTGGAATGGGAGGAGGTAAAGGTAATGTTAGATCTCAGCTCGGTAATCTAAGAGGAGATAAAGCTCCGGGTCCACATGATATACACCCGGGAGTGTTGATGGAGGTGATTGTGTCCGGAGTGCTGTTGGTGGGGGTCTTGTTAAGGGGGGTTGTGTGGTTGATGTTGTGTGTTTTTAACCAAGCCCATGCCCCCTCCCCTGAGGGGAAGAAAAGGGGGGAAAAAATACAAAAAAATACAAAATAGATAAATAAATAAATAATATTTTAATTTTTTTTTTAACAAAACAAACAAAACAAAAAAATTCTTCCATTAATTAAAAACATTTATTTATTTATTTATTTGCATTTTCTTCCTTCGATCCTGTGTGGATGGGTTGGTGTGGTGTTCGCGCAGGCACGATGGGCTGAATGGCCTCTACCTGTGTTGAGATCTTCGAGTCGTTTAGTTCGAGCCCCTCCTAACCGTTGAATTAACACCAGGTGGGTTGACTTGGCCTGTCATCCTTCCGTGGTCGGCAAAATGATTACCAGCTTTTTGGAAACAGGGGGCACTGCATCGGCAGCATAGCCACACTCCCAGCAAAGCAGGGACAAGCGGACGCAGGCAGGGACGGACGGACACAGGGACGGATGGACAGACGCAGGCAGGCACGCCAAGACCGAGCTCCTTTTGCATTGCAGATTGAGAACTTGAGGCCACTGAATCAGATATGTTTCACTGCAACACTACAAGTACATAAAGTATGAGCTATATATAATGCTTCATCTAACATAATCACAAAATGACAATGTACTTGTATATTCAGTTTGTGACCGCACGACATGGAGCTGGACTTGACTCGCTGCATCATTTTCCAGCAAGTCACCTCTGGGCCATTGAAATGCCTGTTGCAGAAGCCTGGTACAAGTCGTCATGATAAGACAGATACCTCCACATCATTACTGACAAATGTGCAACGCTTCCGGGACATTGATGCACTCCCCACTAAACTCGATTTTGGGTGTGATGAAAGTGCTGACAATTTTGCAATTCATTGTGAATCTTGGCACCTGCCATTTGAAATGTAAAAACTCTAAGCCGATGAAAGCAAAGAAGATGATAGAACACAACGCATGTGACTGAAGATAAAAGGCCCAGCAAGCACCAGGCACTGAACATTCAAAAGAGTTTCTTCTCTGAGAAACAGAATGAGGAAGGTGATATCCATCAGGTTTCAACTTTTGATGCTGACACCAATCTGTGGGCCATGATCGCAGAGCTACAGGACAGCCACCTTATTGCGAGAATTGATCGAGGGGATCGGTCTAATTGAAGTCCAATCAGAATGTCGGACCAGGAACCAGAAAACACAAATGAGAAAGTGAATGAGTCTCGAGTACTTGTCGAGCTGACGAGCTACATTGAGAAAGCTGCAGACTCTGCAACTCTCCTCTTCAAGCTGTCAGAACTCCGCTCCCTCGATGGAAATCAACTTGAGGACCAAGGTATCAAGAAACTAGTCAACGTCTAGGTATCAAGAAACTAGTCAAACCCTAGGTATCAAGAAACTAGTCAACCCCAAGGTATCAAGAAACTAGTCAACTTGTAGATATCAAGATACTAGTCAACTCCTTGGTATCAAGAAATGAGTCAACAAGACCAGGCTGAAGGATCATTTGTTTGAACATTTCTCAGAGGCACAAGAACGGTATGATGGGAGAAACACTGTTCTTGTTTTCAAAGGAATGAGAAACATATTAATGGAAGCTCTGAAAAAACGAGATTTATCTGAAGATATTGTTATTGTGGTCAAAGGTGCGATGATAATCAGAAAAGACATCTTCAGCCATGAAGGCTTCAAGTTCACTGGCTGCTTCCCATCACAATGACAAGAAGACTCGCTACTCTCAAGTCTATCATCTCCCTGATCTTGAATGGCACCAGCTTGAAAAACCATGACAGACATGAATCCCTAGTTTGTCTCACCATTGACCAGGCGATTGTCTACAACACAAAGAAAAAAGCATCCAGTTCTGATGTGAAAACTGAGCTGTTCGGGTTATGGTGAGGGTTCTGGAGCATGAGCCACCTCGTGGGTGGGGGGCGGGGGGGTCAGACTTCTTCCCATCGACAATACCCTCAATAGCCATGGAATAACTAGAAGTAAGAAACTCATCCAGCAATTATACCATATGGGTATCAGCATTTCATATGACAGGGATATAGAGCCTGAAGACTGGATCGTCACTTCTGTCTGTAAGCACTTTGAATAAAATATGGGGTGTATCTATGCTTGTCTCCAGAAAGGCTTGTCCACTATTGGCACCATAGCCAACCTAGATCATAATCCCTGCTCAACCACTTTCCTGGCCTCCTTCCATGGAACTGGAATCAGCTTTTTCCAGTTACCAAAGACCACATTTTATGACACCACCTTCTGGAACCAGAAAGCACCACTTCCTGGACAGTTATGCCTCAGTCCTATCTGTATGTCTCTGATAACCACTGTTATTGCTGTTCCAGAGTGTAACATGAGACTAATCCAGAGATGCTTAGACAGGCCCGTCGCTAGGGGGAGGGAATTTGGGTGTAATGCCCCCCCATGGCACATCTGGTGCCCCCCCACTTGTACGCCACCCATTTATGTCCTGTTGTACTCTGTGAACAACTTAGTGTTTAAGGATGAGCACCCACTGTGAACTTGCTGTTTAAGAGTTCACCTGTGTGAACTAAAACCCTAATTCCAGATGTTCAACGTGGTGAATAATTAGGCCTTCTTGGATAAACTGTTCTTTAATAATATCCTTCTTTGAATAACAGTCAAGAGATAAGTGTGCGCTTCCCAGCGCATCTCCAAAAGCAATTGGCAAGACGATACAGTCCAAGACCACAAGATAAAAGATAATAACGCAAGCACCAACGCCAGCAGCCAACACGACAGACAGCCACAAGACCTCGTGTCGAATGTCGATGTTGTGGGTGGTTATACTGTATATATCGTGGATCATTTATTTTTAAGGAATAGCCAATCAGCGTTTTCGATATGGAGGCCCTATTGAGCAGGTTACCTGATTGGTTGTAAGTTAGGTATAAATGTATTATAGTCATAATATGATAATATGATTAAGGAAAAGACATAAATTTACATTATTAAAGATGAAGTGCACGTGCACCACGTGACCTTCACAACCCGTCAACCCTCCATCTTACAAAAGTAATTTTATAATAAAAATTAAAAAAAATGTGTGTTTTTTTTAATCGTGCTTACATTTGAAATTATGCAGATAAAACCTGTTTTTAGTGCATGGATCATTTAATAAATAAAACCGTTAACCGTCAAATCTCGCGAGTCGCGAGATTAGTGACGCGAGTCGCGAGGGCCAAATCACAGAGCACGAGCTCGCAGCAGGAGAAAAGGACGTGGATGATGGATATACGAAAATGGCTCAGAAAAGGAAAAAATGCAACCGACGAAAATGAAGAAGATGATGAAAGACATGTTGTGGGAGGAGTTGGAGGAGGAGAAAAGACGATCATGTCGATGAAATACCGACAGAAGCTGGCCAACCTGGCCAAGCCAGAAACGTCAGCCCTGCAGCTGGAGCCCCAGCGCAGACAGCTGAGTTTCCACGCTCGGTGGCGGCCTCGGGGTCGGGTGTGACTGTCAAGCCGCTTCTCGATGATCTTGGAAGTGAGAGACCGAATCGAGTTGTTCTCCAGCGGTACCCTGGCCATCTGTTTCAGAACAAGAGTCGCTCGTTTGTGTCCTCGTGGTACCAGACTAATGAATGGCTGGAATACAGTGTGCAGACAGATGCAGCATTCTGCTATCCATGTAGGAAGTTTAACACCGCACGTGGCCCAGTGGACTCGACTTTCACAGTGCAGGCTACCGGAATTGGAAACATGCCGTGGAGAAAGGCAGGGGGTTTCACAAACACGCAACTTCAAAGGAACATTTAACTTGTGTTTAGAGGTGGAAGGAGAATGAGAGGCGCATCGATTGTGGTGAGGAGATTTCCACACTCCTCAATGCTGACCAGCTAAATAGAAACCAGTACGATGTGTCTGCTCTTATAGATGTTGTAGGATTTCTCGCCGAAAATGAGATACCTTTTAGAGGGAGCCTTGATCATTTTGAGGATATGTCAGACGGGCACAGTGGGCTCTTCCTCTCGCTTTTAAACTACACACTCAAAAAAGACACTGAGCTCGCCGAAATAATAAAGCATATCCCACGAAACGCAAGCTATACTAGTCCGGAAATGCAGAATGAACTGATCTACACATTGAATAATGTTGTGACGGATGCCATCGTGGAAGAAGTAGGCACATCGTGGTTTACCATCAAGGTGGATGGGATGAGGGACCCCACTGAATGTGAGAACATATCAATCATCATTCGCTTTGTATCGGCATCAAATGAAGCAACAGAGCGTCTACTCACAATAGCTACAGCCGACGCTGGAGATGCAAAAACATTGACAGACCTAATAATTGCAGAGCTGACAAAAACAGGACTTGACACGTCAAAAATATTAAGTCAGGTGTACGACGGGGCTTCGGTAATGGCTGGGAAGCACGGTGGGGTGCAAAAGTTGTTGCAAGAGATATTGGAATGAGAAATCCCCGATGTGCACTGCTTAAATCACCAACTCCATCTGGTAGTTATCCACGCACTGGCAGCAGAGAAAGCTGTCACTGATTTCCTCGAGATTTGTTGTTGCCTGTACAAATTCTTCAGAAAGCCTACTGTTGCTGCACAGTGTAAAGGTGAGCAGTTAAAACGACTTCTTGATCAAAGTTGGACGGGACATTTAGCCACCGTGTCTGTGATCATAGGATCTTTTAAGGATATCACATCCTTACTGTCGGAGATTGATGCAGAGCGCGCCTACGGTGCAGAGATGAGGATGGAGGCTATTGGCCTTTTGCGGGAAGTCTCTGGGCCTGCCTTCATGTTCACTGCTATCTTTGTACAAAAACTGCTGATGTTGTTAGATGGCCCTAACAGACTCTTGCAGGCAGAGGACATGAACTTGCTAACGGGGTTGGAACTGGTGGCGAGTGCTACAGAGTGCGTAAAGAAACTCCGCTCTGAGGATGAGTTCACTGATCTGTGGAACAAGGCCAACGATGCTCGCACTTCTACACCTGCACCACCAAAATGGAGACGCACAATGCATAAGAACTTGGAACAGTTTGTAGTTTTGGAGACTACAGGACAAAACAACGACAATGACAAGACGGAACTGCAGAGGGTTTTTTACAGCGCAATTGACACTGTGCTTTGCGAGATCGCTCAGCGCTTCAGTGAGCACAACACACAACTCGCCCGTTCACTCGCTGCCTTGAATCCTGAAAATGGCACGTTTTTGGATCCCCACTTGCTCCAGCACATCATGACATTAACAAAGTCAACCATCAGTGAAACAGAGTGTGTGGTTGCAAAGCAGTTTATTCGCTCACAGACAGAAAAGCAGCCAAACGAGAGATGGACAACACAAAAACTCCTCAACATACCACAAAACGCTGGAAGCCATGCCAAGTGTAGTGACTGCTATGAGACTTGGACTAACATTTGGTGCGTCCACTGCCATGTGTGAAAACTCATTCTCAACATTGAGGAATGTCTTCACTGACCATCGACGGTCCATGCGCCATGCACACAAGGCACAACTGGTACAGCTGGCCTTCGAGAGAGACCTCACACGTAAATGCCTGAATGAATGGAAGGAGAAGGTCCTCACAAGATTCCACACCGAGACGCATCGCCTGCAGCTCTTCTGACAGCGAGACAAGTGGTATAAAAACTATATGAGGAGTTCAGATTGTGTGTGTGACTGCTGGTGATGCGTGTGTGGTTGTGGTTGCAGTGTGGTTGTGGTCAGCACCCGCCGTGGTCAGCTACTTTGTACTTCTGATGTTTAAGTTAAATGTTGTGTTTGGTGCTTTGCATATCCCATATCTAGTGCTTTTTACATAACCTTACCTCTGTGTAATTGACTGCTTTAAATGCGGACCTTGTGGTATCTTCAGGCTGGTCGTATTTGCTGTTGATAGTTTAACGTGATGATCGCAGGTCATAGCCGACTGTATCTTATTTCAAAGTGCACTGATTCTGGTGCCAACCTCCCCCGTTTATTCATTGTATCTCTGGTATATTAATTTTCTAATGCCAATTCTTCACAACACCTTGTATAAGTGCACCTGAATTGGTGCCAATTGTCTAATCATTGAATATCTGCATTGTGAATGCGCCAGTTTGTTGTGGCTCTCCTGCATTCGAATAATTTTAGGCCAAAAACATCGGAACATATTAAATCTAGCTGAGATCAATTTGGTTAGTATGCGACGGCAACCTCAGTATAGATGTGTCAATGCTGCATGAATACAACAGTATACCGGGTTATCAAAAAATTAAATATAATAATTGTGCCCCCCCCATCCAGTTCATATGCCCCCCTTAATACTGAGCCCTGGCTACGGGCCTGTGCTTAGATGAGGCCAGGCCTCAAGAAAATAAATGGGTACAGCATGCACCACCACGACTTATAAAGAAGGAGGAACTCGCCATTGAAACTAACGTAGCGTGGGCGGCCTATGACGCCTCACCAACCCAACAAGAAGACCTCCAGCTCTGTGTGCACTACTTCCCCTATTATATGAGAAGTGTGCCACCCCACAAATGCTCTTGGAAAGGAGACTGCTCCAAGTGCAAATGTGACAAAGCCACTCTTGACTACTATAACCCCCACTTTGCAATTGAAAATGTAATTCATACAACGAATGCAAACACTGAAAGCATAGCACAACTGACATCACAGAGACACTGGGGACATTAAATATGTTTTGTATCACAAAACTGAGAGAAAATAAAAACTGTTGACATTTGATGGATAAATAGTGTACCCGTTTATCACAAAATGAGCACATGGTCTGATGATCATCTGTCTATAATTCCAGCAGTGTGTGTGTGTGTGTGTGTGTGTGTGTGTGTGTGTGTGTGTGTGTGTGTGTGTGTGTGTGTGTGTGTGTGTGTGTGTGTGTGTGTGTGTGTGTGTGTGTGTGTCTGTTTCTGTGTGTGTGACCGCTGTTTCTCGACAACCACTGGTCCGATCTAATTGAAACTTGACATGTATATTGCTGGGGCCCTGAGGATGTGCCTTTTCAAGGTTTGATATTAATCGGACAAGTGCTTCCCAAGTTAGGGCTATTTATTTACCAACCAATGACAGGACACGTTGTGCGTAGGCGTGGCCGATGCGCCATTTAGTTACCAATCACAGGACACATTGCTGCTGCGTAGGCCGGTGCGCGGCCGGCCGACGATGACGTCACGTGCCGTGCTGGTTTTAATGGGAATCAGTGCCTTAGGTACGGTGGCGTAGGAGTGGCAATAGTCAATGGCAGCAAATGTCATGGCAAGCAAAGACAGGGAGGTAAACTTGATTTTAATTTGGATTTTAATTAACTCTGTGTGTGTGTGTAAGTATCACAGCAGTTGTTACTTCAATGTAAGCGATAATTTGTGGAATGATGTGAACATTCCGTATGGACACGCACCACTTCCGGATAGTGATGACTGAATGTATTCAAATAATTTATCGATTTCTTATGCGCATTTATAGATAAACACAATGCCCCAATCCAGTCGTCGTTTACGAGAGCGAAGGAACTGCCTGTGTGGTTGTTTGAAAGTTTTTTTTGGGGGGGGGGGTGGTTGCACGTATGAGCACGTGAGAGCGAAGGAACGGCCTGTGTGGTTGTTTATGGCTCGCGGTTTGAAAGTTTTTTATTTTTTATTTTTTTGCTTTGCACATACGGCCACGCACGTACGGGCACATGAGAGTGAAGGAAAGGCCTGTGTGGTTGTTGTTTCTGGCTCGCGGTTTGAAAAAAAAATGTTTTTTCACGTACGGCCACGCACGTACTAGTTGGAATAAATGCAGTAGTCGATAATATTACTGTATGAGTGTATCAGTAGTGTTGTTATGCAAAAACATAAGGTTCAGTGATGCCCAAAACCCATATTTTGGAAACCATGCGGCCTTCTTATGGCTCCTATAAGCTGAAATGTGATATTTTATCAGTGACTCAGGCATCTTGGATTTTAGTGTGCTGTACAGCATTACGAAAAAAACGAAGGAAGGCTTCTCGGCTAAGATTGATTAATAGGTCCAAAAGAAGCTTCATGCCAAATTTGGTGTTTTTATCCGTCTGTACCGGTAAATTCGCTAAGCCACTTGACTGTGAGTAAAATTGGAGAAAATACCCCCTCTTGCACCCCCCCCCCCAACACATTCAAACAAGGTTGGGGGCACGATGCGTGTGTTGCAACTGAATTATGCTGATTAAGCCAAGAGAGCTCTGCCACCAATAAACCAGCACAGCAACCCAAAATAGAATTTCAGGACTTCAAACAATGACAGCGATGCGAGTGGGAGTGTGCGTGCAACACATGTTGGGGCATTTCATTGTAGACTTTGTGCGATGAGTAAATAGTAGGATCAAGTGATGAACAGTCGAATGCTTCATCTGCCACTCATGACTCAGATTGTTTCCTGCCGAGTTCCGCCCTCCCCTTTTACAACAATGAAATGCCCACGCGTGCATACAAACATTATACCTGTGACACCTTTATATGTGACACCTGGTACACTTGTTGAAAGTGCAGAACCTGCTACTCAGACAGCAACCACAATGAGATAGCAAGCTGTGTAACTTGGTGTTAAAGAACCTCCAAGAAAACCAGACCACTTGCTACTGCAGTGTGGTTTTACTAATCAACAAGAGTGAGAATTGCTTTGTAATGCATGTCCCCAACCCGGAGTGATATTTTTTAAGTCCAAAAAGGGTATAACTCTGTGAAAAATTGGCGAAACCTCCTGAAACTCGAACTTGTTCTGTAACTTATAAGTAAAGCCATGTAACAGGTTTCAGTTGAATATGTTAAAGGGTATGGGGGGAAAAAAGTCTGAAAAACCACAGGTGGGACGGATGAACGGACAGATGGATGGACAGATGGATGGACAGACGGAGAGCAAACCTACAGTCTACTCCGGTGATACCAGTAGGTGACTAATAAATAAATAAGAAAGATGTCGAGCATTACACGAGACTTGTGAAATCCGAATGAGCAGCAGTTGCCATGGAAACAGAAATTTGGCAATTTCGAAAAATGCGTCCATGACCTTTGACCCTTTGAGTTTTTGACCTCAAAAACAATATTGTTACGGTTCTCGGAACCGTATGCATACAACATACAGTTGTCCTGAGTCAGTTATTCCATTAATATACGTGTAGTTAGATCCCTACCTTTTGTCTAGTGGGACAGCAGGGAGTGCGTTGCGATGGGCTATCAGTGAGGATTAATAAATCATTTTTCCCCTTTTATTTTATTCCCTCCTTTTACGATCCACGGTGCCTTCATCTCGCTTGCTACCCTCGTTTCGCTGGCCACAGCGTACCACCGTCTACCCAGCGACTCGTTTTCAGAGGCAAAATCCCGACGTTCAGCTGGACAAACGCTAAAGCTGCACCACCATCCACCTGCCAAAGGCCAGACATGTGTGGCATGGGCGGACCACACCGGACTCTGGCTGAAACCCAGCCAAAAAAGGCAGACCAGGTGAAGGGCCAGTCCAATCGGCATGCTCGGCTCGGACAATGACGTCAGGTTTTGGAAAGGCTTCTCCCCGACCTCCGGGTTCCAAAAAGCGCAGACCTCTGTGTAGTGGGTTGGTTGGGAAGAGAATTGCAAGTTGGTTGGAAGGAGAATTGGGAGAGGTTTTTGAGTATTGAAGGAGTAAAGGAATTGAAGGAGAGAAGGAGTCATTGAGAGTGAGTGTTCCTGCCACTTGTCTCCGCCGACACGACGTCGAACTGCCCCTTGCTTCTCGACGAACGGCCTCTTGCCTGGTCCTGCCTGCTGCTCATCTCTCGCCCCCCCCCCCTTTGGACTCCGCTCTTCTCCACTCGACCCCTCCTGCAGACACGATCTCCACACGTACCGTTGTGGCCGAACAACTCAACCATCGTCGGGTGCCACACCACGGAGCATCCCTCACCCGAAACACTCAGGTACCGAGAAACTGTAACCTCAACTCCCTCCCTCCCTGGCTGCAAAAGTCCCTTTCACAATTGGGTTTACTTTGTCTGAGTGTGTGTCTGAGAGTGCTGGCGCCTGTCCGTTAAGTAAGCCTGCATAAGATCTTTTATTGTTGTGATTGTTGCTTTATTAACCTCGCGTCAAGTCTGCACTGTGTCTGCTTTGTAAGTTGCTTGTAAAATTGCCACACCCCACACCTCTCTCATCAACATGCTTTTCCTCGCTTATTGTAAATAAATAATTGTTGTAGAAATGTTCCCAGCTCGCCTTTGTCTTTTCCCTCATTGGTCCAGCATGGTTCGGATCCAGGTTTAACCGGGTCTTTATTCCCAACTATCCGTTCCTTCTAGCCGGTACGTCCTTGGCAGTGCCGCTCGGCTGCATCCGATCCGGAAAGGAGATCCGATCCGGTAGAGTGATCCGGTTCAGACAAGGCGTACTGAGGGCGTGGTTGGTTCCCCGGTGGTTAAACTGCGTGGTTAATTGGGTAACCCGATTCACCCATAGGCGGGAGGACCCTAGGCCACGCGGTTGAGTTATTGGCATCCACAGTCGGTTAAGCGACCCGCCACGTCACAGAATTATCCATGAACGATGGCCTACAATTCCAGGGAGTCTGGTGGGAATCGATGAAGCTTTTCCCCACCTAGTGGTCTTCTCACCCGACCCCGCCGGCCCGCAACAATATGCTTCTCGGTTTTGATTGGTGTACCAATTCAGTGACCCAATATGCAAATTCTGTTCAACCTAGCAGAGTACCCAGCCTCTGTGTGGGTGGAGATTGTGCTTTACTTTCTAAAACAAGGACCTCATTCTCCAGGTCCCTGGACATTTGGGTGGTGTGAGTAATATATCTGTGTTGCATGAAAGCTAAATGTTGAACGGTTAACAGTTTTTGAAATATCACGTACACAAGCCAAGTTACCGATATAGTTGCCATAGCAACAGAACTTAGTCAATTACCTCCATAATCGAATTAAGTTGAGATAATATCATTAGGAATAGATATCCGCAATATTAAAGGTAAATGTTCAACGGTTTTTGAAATATCACGAACACAAAAGTACATGGACAGATTATCGGTCGGTCGGTCAGTCAGATGGAGTTCGTTTTAATGTCGCCCGTCTCCGACCTTGTCTGAAGGGTGGGGGACAAAAAGTATTGTCTGTGTTTTGCAAAAACACTTCATAGATGTTTGGATGGTGTGCACCAAAAGAGGTCTAACAGGTATCGAGGGTCTAAAAGTCTAAAGGGTCTGAACAAGTCTAAGAGGTCCAAAGGGGATGTTTAAATAAATAGTAGTTATGGATTGGTATATAGAATCTAAGGAGTCTAAACCGAGATGGTTGCCATGGCATGGATCTAAATGGTAGAAGGGTCAAGGGGTCTAAGTGGTCTAAAGGGTATAAAGGTATTAAGGGTCTATGTGGGTTTGACAGGTTTAAGGGGGGTCTAAAGGCTCTTTATAGGTTCATAGGTTCTAAATTATAAAAGGTCCAAAGGGTCTAAAATGTATAAAATGGTCTCAAAGGGTCTTAAAGGTCAAAAAGGTTGAAGGGGTCTAAAGTTTAATACATATCCAAATTGTCTAAAGAGTGTACTACATCTATTAATTATGTACTATTGGAACATACCTTTTAAACCTTTATACCTTTCGACCCCTTTAGACAATTGTAGACCATTTGGACCTTTTAAGATCCTTTAGACCTTTCCGCCCTTTAGACCACCTAGACCCCTTGACTCCTTCGCCTTTTTGACCCTTTTGGCATTTCGACCTTTTAAAGCCCTTCAGACCCTTTATACCACTTAGACTCCTGAAGACCTTTAGATCACTCAGACCTTTTAGACCCTCTTTATACACTGTACAGGTCAAATAATACGTAATTAATAGATGTACGCACTCTCCAACTCAGTTCAAACAGTACGTAATTAATGGACATTCTCACGTCAGTCACCGAGGCTTCACCATCCACCCGTGTTTTTTTCGTTTTATAAACAGCAACTCCATCGGATGGAAATTGACGATTTATATGGCTTTGACCTTTGACCTTTTGACCTCAAAAAAAAGAGGCTTCCAGCTTGTCACTCCTTCAACCAGGTGGTTAAGTTTTGTGAGGTGGCTCAGCGGATCGTTTTGAAACTCGAAAGCTGAAGAGCATCAAAATTGCACCACCGGTGATAATTGTAACAACAGGAGTAGTAAAGAAGAACCTCACTGAGATTTTGAAAACCGTCCCCGGTAATATTACCCCAAACGAACCACAATTGGAGGCAGTCCGGGGTTCGGTGACCATCCTGAAAAGAGCCCTTGGAACAAAACTCTGAGAGCAACAAAAGTTGAACAGCTTGGTCCATGAACCGTGATCCCTTACCGAAGCCGAGGTAGATACTCTAAGTTCTGGGAGGACTTCGTTCCATCTGCTCAAACCCGGAAATGGAGATAACAACCAACGACACACACACACACACACACACACACACACACACACACACACACACACACACACACACACACACACACACACACACACACACACACACACACACACACGTCTCAGCCATATTTGTTTAAACACGTGCGTGGTTGTGTAATGGCTAAGTAGTAAATGTTGAAAGATCCTCGATAATTCATTTTAATGAACCTTCCTGACTTCACTTCGACTTTGCGAATGGCTCAAACTGGCTTTTCACAGTGTACTTGCTCTTGTAATTACCTCCATCTGTGATTTATAAACTGCTTAACACCAGTAATTACCCGGCTAAGAAATGTTAGGATTCAATGCAAACTGAGAATATGATATTTGTCTTTGATCCCAGGGTACCAACTTGAAACCAATAGATCTTCCTTGTGCCGCTTCGAGTCCTCCAACAACACCATCGATCTGGCGATTTGTCTCAAGGATGTTGCACCCAATCGGTCCGATGAACAACATGAAACCTTCAAGTCGAGCAGTCGATGCATTCCATAACGTGTGTGGTGACACATCGTGCATGAGTCACTCGCCTGAATGTCTGTTTGATGAAATGCTTTGTCTTCTAATGAGGAATCACCTTAACCTCAACTATCACATGCCCCCTCTTTAAATGGCTTCTGCCTTTTCTGCCATGCACATAATTCCTTGTTCAACAACCCATCATCATACGGATTCCTTGCTCAAAAGGTGAGATAATATACCTGATGCCATGCTCACGTCATCAGCTCTCATTCCTTAGGGATGTAGAATAAGGTGAGGGCAAGATGTCCCTGTCAAAAAAGCTATTCCCATGGTCACGGTACACCACCTCTGAATGTACTCCTCCATTTAGTCAATGGGCCACCGTGACCCCCTCACTCCCCACCACCCCCATTAGGGATTTTTCCAGACCTTGATTTTTGTGATTTGTAGGTCATTTTGTCAAAGAGAAAATCTTCTTACTTCCTATAATTGAGCCAACATGGATGTGACTGTGACCGAAACTCCAAAATGGACTTGTGACAGAAATAACGTCACCTTTGACCTTTGGTTGGTATCTGGTATTAAATAATTATCTTCCTTAATCTTATATGTTGTGATCAATACCATTTCTTTCCAAAACTGTCCTGCATCACATTGTCCACCGGAGGTGGGCCGAGAAGGTCGGGTGGGAGTGCCTGCTCGTGTGTATAATTCATAGTGAGAAGAACAAATCAGACCCCTTGAAGGCATCCAGCTGGGCTAAGATAGAGGTTGTGCATGTGCATGAGCGACTAATGTGTGATGATTGTCCTCATAAGACTTGATGATATACGCAAGAACCTTCCTCAAGAACATTTGGATGAACATGTTTTTCAGAGATCATGCCATCAATTATTTACAAAGGTCAAGCACCTGCAGAAAAAGGACCAGCGATGCTTGCCAAAGACACAGTTGAGCAGACAAACTTTGAAAAGAACAACTGAAACAGGTACGAGGCAAACATCAAACCTATTCCCGTTTGATAAATGCATCATGTGTGGAAAATAATATGAAAGGACTAAAAGGAAAGACTAAATCCCGTGAAAAGTTGACAGTTTGCATCACAAAATAACAGCATAGGCCTCCATCAAAGAATCTGCAGAAGCACAGCAGGATTGGAAGCTGTGATGTGACATCCAAGGTGTTTGATTTGAGAGCCAGGGAAGCCAGGTGTCACAATTCTTGTCGACACGACTACACCAGGAAGGCTGACAAGCAACGCTATGCAAGATCCAACAAAAGAAAGCATTGAACAATCAAGAGCACATGAGAAGGTATTTGCACATATCATTGAATACATCGATGGAAACAACATCAGAGGATCCCAGGTTGAGAGAATGGCCATGCTATCGGAGGTGGTCTCTCGTTCTTCAGCCGCCTCCTCTCTGGTCTTCACCCTCTACTCTTTCTGTGCTTTGTCCCCTCTTTGCCCCCCCCATGAACTACCTATTGGTCAAGTTGTAGAAGTTGTTTTCGAGCCTACTACCTCACATGACAACTAACTCAAAGAAGCAAGTTCAATTCCGTACCACCATGACAATGATTCCTTAAAAGAATCAGAACTTCCTCGGCCAACATCCACAGATCATTTACTCTCAAACTCCTTGTCACTCACTCATGGATCTCCTTTTGAAGTTTCTCAGCAGCATAATCTCTGGAAAGTCAAGCTGGGTACACCTATCCACTAAAAAGAGAGGGTGGTGAACTCGATTGCTCGAGACGTGGTTTGCAGTTAGTGGTGACCGGTGGAAACTCCTCTTGGATATGACTGTGAGGCACATCACAGGAAGTGCTGAGGTTGTGAGCACACTCAACCACTTTGGACACTGTGCTTCTTCTTCAACCCTATAGGCTAACAGGATGGCCTCGAGGTACGTACACTCGCCTCTTAGCTGTCTCGCCGACCCAGCCAGAAACTGTCAGGGTGATTCATCAATGTGTGTGCCATCTCTTATATGGACGTTAAACTGGTGTCCCATCTGCCAGCATTCATTGGTGGACTTTAAAAATCCCATTGTATCCTTTGCAAAAAGTAGGCGAGCTATTGCCGGCACCCTGAACATTTACAAATTCCTGCCATAACCAGTAGAGTGCATTGCATCACGAGTACAGCCATGCCCTCAGCCAATGATGCTCCCCCACAGCCCTCTGATGCATATTAATGAAGAAGAAGATTCAGTCCTATTCGAGCTGGAGGCCGCAATGTGTCACCATGTTGGAGAGAGTGACAGTCTTCTTCCAGTTACCACTCACAAACAGAGACATGCAGTCATTCACTTTTGCTGGGACAACTTCGACGTGAATGGGGAAACTCCTTCTGGCACTGGAAGTACGACATATTCGACTGATTGTATTGTGCACTGGAAAGTGTCGATGTAGGGAAAGGTCGATGAAGGGAAAGGTCGATGTGGGGAAAGGTCGATGTGGGGAAAGGTCGATGTAGGGAAAGGTCGATGTGGGGAAACTCCTTCTGGCACTGGAAGTACGACATATTCGACTCATTGTATTGTGCACTGGAAAGTGTCGATGTAGGGAAAGGTCGATGTGGGGAAAGGTCGATGTGGGGAAAGGTCGATGTGGGGAAAGGTCGATGTGGGGAAAGGTCGATGTGGGGAAAGGTCGATGTGGGGAAAGGTCGATGTGGGGAAAGCCAGATGTAGAAAGCCAATCTGGCAGCCAGAATTATTAAATTTTTGATGTTGTTTCTTTTTTAAAAATGTATTTATTTAAATAAGGCTCACTTGGCTGTGCCTGGATGGGTTTTGAGGATAGAGTAGCAGCTGAAATGCGAATCCTATCCATGTTCCTCCTGATGATATCATCCTTCCTTTTTGCTTGCTTGGTTTCCTTCTGATTGCTTCAATGCAGGACTGGAACCTATTTGATCTTCCATTTGATCTGAATTGAATTCATTTTAATCCCATTCTAAATTCAATTGAATAATAATAAAACGTCATAGGTCAGGGTCAGGTGTCCGATCAAAGCAGGGTTGCATTAAAGCAGGACATCTTGGTACCCAGTCATCACTGCCAGCAGTTATAAAGTGGTAGTTCTAGTAATGTCTCTTATTAATTATGTAACACACCAGTACACAAACACCACACAAAACTACACAAACACCACACAAAATACACCACACAAAACTACACAAACACCACACAAGAGAAGCCCTGGCGAGGGTTTGCAATCTCTGATTGCACTTTTTCTTCTTTTAAATTGTTATCTTTGTAGATTTAGTTTTAAAAATGAAACGATTGTTTTCATTTCAGTGTTCTTGTTTATTGTTTGTACCTGGGTTTTCGGGGTTTTTAAGACATAATAAAATATCAACTGAACATCATCATGTATTGCTAGGAACGTATCCTGCGTTTGAAACCCGACTTTGACCTTATGCATAATTGATACACTCCACTGTGCCTTAGCTCACCGATGTGTATTACTGCGGGATGGAAATGGGAGTAGGAGTGTCCGTGGTTGGGTTACCGCCCGGGGCCCAATTGGCTCCATTAATCCGTTCTTGTGAGTTATTGGGTTTTGTTCTCCACCCTACAACCGTCTTCATCCCCCCCCCCAAATAAACAATTTTTTCTTGCCATTATTGCTCTACACCTCCCTCGATTATACATGTAAAACACCCCGATGATGTCCCTGTTACTGTCCCACTATCTTCCCCCAGTGATCATAAGTTAACTTGTAATAAGCGTCCACAACCATCCTTGACCATGTTGTGGAACGTTAACCGAGGCCCTCACGTGTTTTTTTCTTCCATCCTCACCTTTTCACCTTTATTAGCCCATCCCCCACACAGTGGGAGACGGGGTTTTGCAATAACTTCTGTGTGTCTGTCCGGGCTGTGGGTCTGTGTGTCTGTCTGGGCCATAATTTTTTTTTCCCATTTGAGCTTTTGACATCAAATTTTTAACAAAGCTTTATTATGAAAATATGGAGAAGACAAATTAAAAATTTGGTTAAAAGGCCAAAGGTCAGTGTCACATTAAATTGTCAATTTTCATCCAATTGACCTGAAATTTTAATTTTCACTTGAGCTTTTGTTATCAATTTTTCAACAAAGCTTTATTATGAGAATATGGAGAAGAAAAATTACAAATTTGGTCAAAAGTTAAGGTACCATTTATCATATGGAAGAAGAAGAAGTCCAAATTCAAAGTGAATAGGCTTTGCATTTTTGGATGCTTTATAGTTCATTTGTCAATGCAATTTCTCCACAACTGCTTGAGCGATTGACATGAAACTTTCAACATAGGAGTGCTTACCCATGGAGAACTTTTAAAACCAAGTTTTATGATGATTGGATGGAAAATGTGGCCAGCGTTCCAAATAAATCTGTTTTCTTTAGGCATGGGTTGCAGGATGCTTCATGTATCAGGAATAAACGAATTCGACCTCACTTCGCTCGGCCTCTGTCAAATAAACCAATCAATTGGATTTCTGTGTTGTTGATAGAGCAGAGGCATGAAGGACTGAATGGCCTCCTAATGTGTCAGAGTTCTATATAAACCTAGAGGATTTCAAAAATATGTCCCGTACAAGATATTTGATGAGAGATTGAAAACAAAAGCTTGTGAGGTAAAGTTTTCTGGGATTCTCCCAAGATTTGAAAATGGAACAGACATTATGAGCAGATCGATAGATGTCAACCTATGGCTGGAAAAATGGTGTGGAGAAGAAGGTTTTGCAATCAGGAAGTAGTTCTGGGAATTATTGGAAGGGAAGGGAGGACAATGGCAGTGTTTCCACAATGATGGCCATTTGTTACATAGAAAGGGGGCAACAAGGTTTGAAGTGGCAATTGAGAAAGGAATTCAGGGTTTTTTTTAGGAAGAGGAGGGTGGACTGAAGAGGTATTAAGGAAGGAACTGATTATGTAACTGTGATGAGTAAGGCCAGGCAAGAAAATAGAATTTCAGGAAGTGAAAAGTTAAACATATTGCCATTTCCATTGCAAACATTGCCAGGAGTTTAAATAATAAGATGGAAGAGCTTGAAGCCAAAGTAGATAGCGAGGAGTACGATACAGTTGCAGTGAGAGACATGGTTTAAGGAGGAGAGTAACTTGAGGACAGGATTAGAAGGCTACAAGGTGTATTGGTGTGATAGGAAGGAGAGAATAGGAGGAGTAGCAATCTGGCTTAAGGACAGCATTGCATCAAGAGAAAGGGGTGACATTAAGGAAGGAATAAATGTTGAGGATTCTGTCCGGGTAGAGATTAGAGATTGTGAAAACAGTAAGATACTGGTAGGATGCTTTTATAAAGCTCCGGGTATGAAGGAAGAGGAGGAAGGAGGAGTACATGAAGAATTCAAAAGGGCATGTGGTAAGGGAAGAGTATTGGTTATGGGGTATTTTAACTTGCCACGGATAGATTGGGTCCAGGAACAGGGAAAGGCAAGAGCAGATGAGGATTTCCTAGTTTTAGTCCAGGATTGCTTTTTAACCCAATTTGTAGATAAGCCCACGAGGGGGAGTGCAGGTGTTAGACCTTTTAAGTAACGATCCTAATATGGTGGAGGAGGTGGAGGTTCGGGAGCATTTAGGAGCAAATGACCATAACATTGTATGTGCAAAGATTCTGTTAAGGGTTAGAGTTCAGGATAGTAGAGTAAGGCTATTAGATTTCAGGAAGGCAAACCTTGAGGGTATGAGGAGAGAATTGGGTGATGTAGATTGGGAGACTCTAACAACAGGACAATCAGCCTCTGCCGAAACTCTTGTCTGCGTTCGGTGAGGACACGAAGTGCAAGGATACGGTCAATCGTTGACCTCTTTGGTGTAAAGCCTTTGGTGTAAACAAAAGTACAAGTAAGAAAATTGATATTGTAAATAGTAATTGGATAAACCACATTCTCCAAAACTACTAAATCTCCAGAACGATCAACACATTTCTGCAAGTGCTGCACGAGTTTAAAAATCCTGCTGCGGTCGAAGACCGTTCCAACACTTCGCAACCAGATACGCACGGCTATCTGGACTGCCACATGGTTTTCATAGTGCTGGCCTCTCAGTGATCTTTCAAGAGCCACAACAGATGGTAGTCTGAGGGGGCAAAGTCCAGATTGTACTGGGGAGGGGTGGTGGCATGGGGGTGGGGCAGTAGTTCCCTGCCATTCTTTGAGATTTCCTCCAATGTCAGACGCACAGTGCGAGGTCTGACATTGTCATGTTGAAAGAAGATGGCTTTTTTCTTCATCGGGAACTTTTCCCGAAGTGCACATTTCCGTTTCTTGAGCCTCTGAACATAGCGAGCCACGTTGATGGTTTCCCTTTTGGGCATGAAATCAACCAGGATGCATCTCTTGGCATCCAAGAAGATGGTTCCCATAACTTTGCTGGTGGAGGGTAATCTTTTGGCCATCTTCTTTTTTGGAGATGTGGAGTTATGCCATTCCATGCTTTGCTGCTTGGTTTCTTGGTTGAAATGGTGGAACCAGCTTTCATCACCAGTCACAATACGGAACAGGAAGTCATTGCCCTTGGCAGCATGTCGTTTAAGCAACTGTGATGACACATCCATGTGTATGGTTTTGTGCTCCTCTGTAGGCAAACGGCGAACCCAATGGGAACAAACTTTCCGACATCCCAAGGTTGCTATCATCTCCTCTACGGCATGGTGTCCTGTGCCAAGCTGCACTGCGATCTCCCTAACCATCACCCTTCGGTCCTCACTTATGAGAGCATCAACTTTTTGCTCATTGCGTTCAGTTGTGGCACTTCGCGGACGACCACAGTGTGACTGATTGACGATGTCCATGTTTCCATCTTTGAAGTGTTTCACCCACCTTTTGACACTGCTAACCCATGCAGGCATCTCCGTACACCGTACAGGCATTTGACCCATGCAGGCATCTCCGTACACCTGACTCAATCGGCCATAGATATCTGCAGCTGAGTTGTTCTCCTTCACAAGGAATTCAGTCGCTGCATGTTGGCAAAATGACGCGTCATTTACAGCCATTTTGTTACTATGAATGTTGTAACATTAATGGCGTGCATGTGCTGAGCCTTTGTGTAAATTCGAGTGGACAGATGGATAGAAATCACTAATAGCTCATGTTCTACTATATTCGGCACAAACGTTCATGATGCTCATGACTTTTGGTATGGCCCTCGAACATTCCGATGTGGTGTAAAACTGGAGGCAGAGGCCAGGGTGGTTGAGTAGTGAGACAAGGAATTATATTCATGAGAATCAGAAGGTATTTATTGGGTATAAAAGTAACAGGACTGGAATTCTATTTATATGAGTAAACGAGTAAATGGAGCGGAGTTAATAAAATAACTCGGCAAGCCAAAAGAGAGTACGAGGACATGGCAAAGAATATTGTTATGGATACTCCTTGGAGTGGATCGTCGGGGGAGCTCCGACAATCCATTTCCCGATAGTGGTCCTGAAGCTGCCATGCTGCGGATAACTCAGTGGCATAACAGGTTGCTAAGCAACCACAGATGCTTTCTGAGACGCTTAATTTTCGTAGGTCCCAGCGTCCAAATCCCGCTTCACCTTCCTGGCAAATTAAACACCCCAGATAGGGAACTGTGCTTCCAATGCACCACCAACGCACTTCATGGTTAGGGTGGTGGGTTTGGGATCCTATGATCCTGAGTTCAAACCCCACTTCGCTGTTGAATTAATACCAGGTGGCATTGACTCTGCCTGTCATCCTTCCGAGGTTGGCAAAATGAGTGCCAGCATGCTGGTATACTGTGTCGGAGTGGTGACCTGTCCAGGATTGTGTCCACTACCCAAAGAGTCTGGTAAGGCAGCACCAATGCTCTGCACAGAGTATGGTCCCAATGGATGGATGGATACTGAATGTGGGATTCCCAAGTTTGCTACACAATCTACTATGGAGATAACTATACAAGGGTTTTTTTGTGTTTTGGCATGTGCTACCCCTGGGGTCTCCAATATTCATAATAGCATTCAGAGTAACAGCAAGGCATTCTTTAAGTATATCAGGGGAAAAGAACAGGTGCGGACCATTGTGGGTCCATTGAGGAATCACACTGGGAGAGTGGTTAGTGATGAAAGTAAGATGGCAGGCTTATTAAACAGGTATTTTGCTTCAAATTTTATACAAGAACAGTTAGGAGAACTGCCAATAGCTGAGAGTATCTATAAAGGTGGTGAGGAAGGGCTTTTACAGAAGATCCAGGTTGGAGTGGAGGAAGTAAAGAAACAGCGAGGAAATCTACGAGTAGATAAGCCTCCGGGGTCAGATAATATGCACCCGAGAGTATTGAGGGAAGTGATTGCGCAGGTATGCGAGATGTTAATGGATATTTTCAATAGCTCACTGGAATCAGGACAGGTACCGGAGGATTGGAGAGTTGTAAATGCAACACCATTATATAAGAAAGGATCCAGAGAATAATTGTGAAACTATAGACCTGTAAGTTTGACTTCAGTTGTGGGGAAGGTGTTGGAGACATTAATTAAAGACCGGATGAGGAACCATTTAAATAAATACAAACTAATTAAAGGTAGTCAGCATGTGCTTACCAAAGGTAGTTCCTGTCTTCCAAATCTTTTAGAGTTCTATGAAGCAGTGTCTGGTTGGGTGGATGACGGGAAGGCAGTGGATGTAGGGTATCGAGACTTTAAGACACATTTGCTCCTTGAAGGTACTGTATTTGATAAGAAGGTTGTTAGCCAAGGTGAGGGCTTGTGGGGTGGCTTGTCAGGCAGCTAATTAGATTGCAAACTGGCTTGGTAATAGGAAGCAAAGAGTGGTTGTGAGTGGGAGGATGTCTTGCCCAGAGGATGTAAGTCGTGGGGTACCTCAGGGTTCAGTACTCAGACCATTATTATTCACGAGCAAATACAATCCATCACTTCGCAATACAGGAATATTAAGCGGGGGGGGGGGGGTAAGAAGGGCAGGAGGAAGAGAGGAGGGAGGGCATGGTCAGGGGAGGGAGAGGAGGGAGGGGGAGCAAGGACGGAGGGAGACCGAGGAGGGGTGGGTGAGCGAGGAAGGAGGAGGAAGTGAACAGGGGCGGGGCAGTTAGGAAGGAGGAGGGAGCAAGGAGGGGTGTGGGAAGGGAAGGCAGCGTGAGGGGAGGGAAAGGTAAGGCATTGCGAGGGGAGGGTCCATCTAGACATAACCACCATCCAGAGATAACCACAGTGTGAAAATAACCACCATCCAAACACCTGTAGAGATAACTATCGTCCAGAAATAACCACTATCTGGATATGTGCGGAGATAACCACCGTCCAGAAACATGCAGAGATAACCACGACTCGTATACATGCAAAGACAACCACCATTCAGATATGCACGGAGATAACCACCATTCAGATATGCACGGAGATAACCACCATCCAGATATGTGCGGAGATAACCACTGTGGAAGAAATGAACTCAATTTCCACTGAGGTTCAGCATACAAAGGAGAATGTTTAATAGCATTATGTACATGCGCACATACGGGAGAAATCTCCGTCAATGAAACTCTCAAAGAAAAACCCTAACCCAAATACTATACATTGAGTGGAGGGAATGATTGAACAAGCAGGATAAAAGAGAAATAGTCTTTCATCTGGAATGAGCAACCTTTCCCATCGTTTGAAATCAAAATAACTGCTTTCTGCTACTGTGAAAGGTTTGGGACAGTCTAAACAATGTTGGTTCCAGTAGGGAAGGCCCAAGTACAGCCAATCAGAAAAGAGCACAACTGACCATTCGAGGTTCCACAGGGTTTGGAGGTGCAGACAGTGACACAGATCAAGAGAGTGAATCATTACTTCGGCACGTTCTCAACGTTGATAAAGAACAACATCACATTGACGAGTGCTACTCACAGAACCTCAGCGGCTCCCACAATGTGTCGACACTAAAAGCCATGCATTACATTCATTAAATTTGTGAATGAAAGAAGAAATATCTAAAGTTATGACTAATCATGTACTAATTGATATACGTACTTAAGTCTTCCTGGAACTTATGCAACATTTCCAGGTTGTTACATAGTTTTAATCAAAAATGACAAATCAATAACTGCAGGCAAATGTACCAGAATACATGGTTAATCATGTTTACAAGGGAATCCTCTCAACTGCAGCGTATTACTGAAGTTCAAATAACATTTTATGAGTGAGGAACGATGTCCTTATTCATTCATTCATTCATTCACACTTCAGGCTGGCAACACCAATTACAAATGCTTAAAGAGGAAATTTTCATCGACATTTCCCCCCCCCCACCCCCCCTTTTTAAAAATTTTTGCATTAAATAAATGAAAATACATGGACCCTGCATGAGCACTTCTGTTTCCTGGGCATCAATCTCCAAGCACAAATCATAAAGCCTAGCCCTTCATGTAGTCATCCCTCTCCAGATGAGCTGGGGGGCTTTCGGTAGTTGCACAGCTGGGTCTGCTTTCGGCCACCGTATTAAGAGTAGAGGTCGGCCCTGAGGCCATTGCAGTGGAAATACATAGCCCCCGCGTGAGTACTTCTGTTTCCTGGAGATAACCACCATCCGGATATGTGCGGTGATAACCACTAGCTGGATATGTGTGGAGATAACCACCGTTTTGATACGTGTGAATATAACCACCATCTGGAGATAACCACTGTCTGTAAATAACCACCGTCCAGACAGGTATGGAGATAACCACCGTCTGGACATTACCACCATCCGGATACATGCGGAAATAACCACCGTCCGGATATATCCACTGTCCGGAGATAACCACCGTCTGAAAATAACCACCGTCCGGATACGTGCAGAGATAACCACTGTCCGGAAATGTGGAGATAACCACCATACATATATGTGCAGAGATAACCACCGTTTGGATACTTGCAGAGATAACTACCGTCCAGACATAACCACTGTCTGGATATGTGCAGAGATCACCACAGTTCAGATGCGTGCAGAGATAACCACCATCCAGATATGTGCCGAGATAACCACTGTTTGGACATAACAATTGTCCGGATACGTTCAGAGATAACCACTGTTCGGATACGTGTGAAGACAACCACCGTTCGGACATAACCACTGTCTGGATATGTGTGGAAATAACAACCGTTCAAATACTACAAAGAAAACCACTCTCCAGATATGTATGGAGATAACCACCGTCCAGGCATAATCACCATCCAGATAGGTTTGGAGACAGAGAGTAAGAGAGAGAGGGGGGAGGGGAACATTGGTGGATGGGGGAGAGAGAGAGGGCTGGGGGGGGAGAGACAGAGAGAGGGAGAGCGGAGAGATATG
>NC_140968.1:27107164-27139664 GCF_056783735.1 Eptatretus burgeri | reverse complement strand
CCCCTCCCCAACCCCTCAACCCCCCCCCCAACCACCACATATTACCCAAATCATTTCACATTCACTCCTATCTCCTTCACTTCCTTTAATTACTCTCACTCAATACTCCCTGAATCGTTCATTGCACTCCCTTTGCCTCTTGTCTCGTGAGAATGTACCATATTTATCATCGTCCTTATCGTTATTCTGTTTATTTACACCGTCATGAAATTGGAACCAATTTCGGCCTGATGCCTGGGAATAATAGCCAGATCATAATATATAATAATAGCCAGAATAATAGCCAGATCATAATATATCATAAAATAATAATAGCCAGATCATAAATAATAGCCAGATCATAATATATAATAATAGCCAGAATAATAGCCAGATCATAATATATCATAAAATAATAATAGCCAGATCATAATATATAATAATAGCCTGAATAATAGCCAGATCATAATATATCATAATATATAATAAAAGCCAGAATAATAGCCAGATCATAATATATAATAATAGCCAGATCATAATATATCATAAAATAATAATAGCCAGGTCATAATATATAATAATAGCCAGATCATAATATATAATAATAGCCAGATCATAATATATCATAAAATAATAATAGCCAGATCATAAATAATAGCTAACCAGATCAATTGAAATCGGATAATAATAGCTACTCAATTACTGCGGAATTAAAAAAAAAAACGCAGAGCAACATTTAGATTCGAGTCTGTTTGACTTTCGATGCACTCACTGACATTCCGGGTATTCCATGACGTCAATGTGACGTCATGCAACCAGTGTGGGATGCGCAGGGTGGCATGGGAACGTTGCGATTGTTTGCAGGAGGAAAGTTAATTGAATTTCATCGAAATTGTGTGAATGTTGTGGTTTTTTTTTTGTTTAAAATAAAATGTCTACTTTGGCTCTGAGTGTTTAATGAATACAACAGATATGGGAATGTAAGCACAATGGAGACCGTTTTGTTAGGACAACATGAGAGATGTTAAGGGGGTAGCTCGCACAATGGAGCCCGACTCAAAACTGCTTCCCGAGTGCAGTGCTGGCAGGCGGGGCTGCATCTCGGAGCACGCCGTCCTTCTGATGGGCACCGAAAGCTACGTTGAGGTCGTGGAGGTTAATGCCCCCCACCCCCCCCCCAAGATTACCTCTCGATAGGGGTAGGTCATTGTATGACGTCACGGCACCCTCGTTGAGTTCCTTTTAACCAGATAGACTAAGCTAGTTAACGTCAGGCTAATGGTTGGATGGTACATTAATAAGGTAACTAACAATGTGGGTTGAAATGCATGGATTGATTGTTGTACGGCACATGCATGGTGGACCAAATGCCCCCCCCCCGAAAAACCCCCATATCAAGTGTAAATAATTAATTCAGAGAGTATGGTGGGGGTGTAAGTACAGAGACGTTTCTGTCGAAGCATTAAAACGTGAACATTACGACGAGCGTAATGATTGTAATTATAATTAGTACCGAATGAACAATCCATTGGTTTTTTTCTCAGTTTCGTCTGAATGGTCCAACGTCGCACGCGCCGGTGTGGCCGTGGGCGTGGCTCAAGTGGGCGTGGCTCAAGTGGGCGTGGCTCTAAGGGGGCGTGGCGTTGTGCATGGGCGTGTCCTCCGCTTTGAGACCTTCTCTGGTCCCCCACCCAGCTCTGGCTTTTGCAATCTCTTGCCATTCCTGTAATAATAATTAATCAATGAGATATCGTTGAGACGTTCATCCAGGCTCATGATCTCAATGACGGTGAGTCTGTAGATGACACGTCGGCCACGGACATTACCGGAGGCGTGACGGGGGCTTTTTGGAACAAGGGAGCGCGGAGGCTGATGGATACGAGGTGGCAGACAAACGGAAGGGGATTCATGAGACGGTCCGTTTGTCCACCCGGCATGGAGCCTGAAATGCAGGTTCGTGTTCGTGTTGTAACATTGTACGGTACCGCGTGTTCTGTTCGCTCGTTGCTTCAGACTCGGCCATCGCGGGTTCCTTTTGCTTTGTGCAATGAAAAGGGTCCAAGGGGGTTGATGAACGCACAGCACGGACGATGTGCGCAAAAAGATAACATGCTGCTGCTTCATGGAAACGTTAACGTTTAGTATGATGTGAGCGAGTGATGACGTCATTGTGTGTGTGTGTGTGTTTGTATATATATATATATATATATATATATATATATATACATTTTGCCCCATCATGGGGCATGCACAATGTACAAGGTGTGACTTTTAGTTAATCCACCAATCCATGTTTGCAGCTCGTATTGTGAACTGTGCTCGAGTCGAGTGCCATTATGACATCATTCAATTCTTTTCATTGTTGATGCTTCAACCTCTCTAATTAGGATGCAGTGTACCATCACGAAGTGGCCAGAGCCAATCAACTCTTCTCAGACACCCACGTCACAGGTCAAGTCCGCTCGAGAGGAGCTTGCGGTGCAGCCAAACGACAGGTCAAGAAGGTGGTGATGAGTAGGTGGAGATGTCGGGAGCAGGCAGCGGGATGGTGGTCGTGTTTGACGACTTTTGGGCAGGACCTGGAACTCTCTCTGCGGAGGTGTGCTTCGATCACCGGTGGAAATGATTGCGATTTTTGTTTTGCAGGAATGCCATGGGAGTGGACGGTGCTAAGGGGATCGTGCGCACAGAAATGGCTGATCCTCGGGACGAAGGTAAGCGTATGTGGCAAAAAAAAGATGAAACAGAAATGGTGATCCTGTTGTGCAGTTACTGGTGCACGCGTCTTGGATGCAAAAGGTGTACGTGTCGTTGCCTCCAGCACTGATTTCCATAAATGAGCACATCATTGGCATAATGAGTCTGCCCTATGGTATTGGTGTGGCAGGTTGTACCGCACTGCAGCCAGCGGCGGATGGGGATTATGACTTCCTGCTGAAGCTGTTGGCGTTGGGTGACTCGGGTGTGGGGAAGACCAGTTTCCTACACCAGTACACTGATGGCACCTTCCGTACAAAATTCATCGCCACAGTGGGCATTGACTTCAAGGAGAAACGGCTGGTATGGCCCGTGAACAGCGGGCCTGAATTTATGGAGGGAGCGGGGCACTTGCAGCATGGCCTGAATTTGGGCTCATCCTGAATTTGGGCTCACCCTGAATCTTGACTCACCCTGAATTTTCGCTCACCCTAAATTTGGCCTCACCCTGAATTTGGGCTCACCCTGAATCTTGGCTCACCCTGAATTTGGGCTCACCCTGAGTTTGGGCTCACCCTGAATTTTCGCTCACCCAGAATTTAGGCTCACTGTGAATTTTTGCTCACCCTGAATTTGGGCTCACCATGAATTTTCGCTCGCCCTGAATTTGGGCTCATGCTGAATTTGGGCTCACCCTCAATTTAACCTCACCCTCAATTTGGGCTCACCCTCAATTTGGGCCACCCTAAATTTGGGCTCATCCTGAATTTGTGCTCACCTTGAATCCTGGCTCACCCTGAATTTGAGCTCATCCTGAATTTGGACTCACCCTGAATCTTGGCTCACCCTGAATTTGGGTTCACCCTGAATCTTGACTCACCCTGAATTTTCGCTCACCCTAAATTTGGGCTCATGCTGAATTTGGGCTCACCCTGAATTTGGGCTTACCCTGAATCTTGGCTCACCCTGAATTTGGGCTTACGCTGAATTTGGGCTCACCCTGAATTTGGGCTCACCCTGAATTTTCGCTCACTGTGAATTTTCGCTCACCCTGAATTTGGGGTCACCATGAATTTTCGCTCGCCCTGAATTTGGGCTCATGCTGAATTTGGGCTCACCCTCACTTTGGCCTCACCCTGAATTTGTGCTCACCCTCAATTTGGGCTCACCCTCAATTTGGGCTCACCCCCAATTTGGGCTCACCCTCAATTTAACCTCACCCTCAATTTGGGCTCACCCTCAATTTGGGCCACCCTAAATTTGGGCTCACCCTCGATTTGGGCTCATCCTGAATTTGTGCTCACCTTGAATCCTGGCTCACCCTGAATCTTGGCTCACCCTGAATTTGGGCTCACCCTGAATCTTGGCTCACCCTGAATCTTGGCTCACCCTGAATCAAGGCTCACGCTGAATTTGGGCTCACCCTGAATTTGTCTCACCATGAATTTTCGCTCACCCTGAATTTGGGCTCACCCTGAATTTGGGCTCACCCTGAATTTGTGCTCACCCTGAATTTGGCCTCACCCTCAATTTGGCCTCACCCTCAATTTGGCTTCACCCTGAATTTGGGCTCACCCTGAATTTGGGCTCACCCTGAATTTGGGCTCACCCTGAATCTTGGCTCACCCTGAATTTGGGCTCACCCTGAATTTGGGCTCACCCTGAATTTGGGCTCACCCTGAATTTCGATTCACCCTGATTCTTGCCTCAACCTGAATCTTGGCTCAACCTGAATTTGGGCTCACGCTGAATTTTCGCTCACCCTGAATTTGGGCTCACCCTGAATCTTCGCTCACCCTAAATTTGGGCTCATGCTGAATTTGGGCTCACCCTGAATCTGGGCTCACCCTGAATCTTGGCTCACCCTGAATTTGGGCTCACCCTGAATTTGGGCTCACCCTGAATTTCGATTCACCCTGATTCTTGGCTCAACCTGAATCTTGGCTCAACCTGAATTTGGGCTCACGCTGAATTTTCGCTCACCTTGAATTTGGGCTCACCCTGAATCTTCGCTCACCTTAAATTTGGGCTCATGCTGAATTTGGGCTCACCCTGAATTTGGGCTCACCCTGAATCTTGGCTCACCCTGAATTTGGGCTCGCCCTGAATCTTGGCTCACCCTGAATTTAGGCTCACCCTGAATTTAGGCTCACCCTGAATTTGGCCTCACCCTCAATTTGGCCTCACCCTCAATTTGGGCTCATCCTGAATTTGGACTCACGCTGAATTTGGGCTCACCCTGAATTTGTCTCACCATGAATTTTCGCTCACCCTGAATTTGGGCTCACCCTGAATTTGGGCTCACCCTGAATTTGTGCTCACCCTGAATTTGGCCTCACCCTCAATTTGGCCTCACCCTCAATTTGGCTTCACCCTGAATTTGGGCTCACCCTGAATTTGGGCTCACCCTGAATTTGGGCTCACCCTGAATCTTGGCTCACCCTGAATTTGGGCTCACCCTGAATTTGGGCTCACCCTGAATTTGGGCTCACCCTGAATTTCGATTCACCCTGATTCTTGCCTCAACCTGAATCTTGGCTCAACCTGAATTTGGGCTCACGCTGAATTTTCGCTCACCCTGAATTTGGGCTCACCCTGAATCTTCGCTCACCCTAAATTTGGGCTCATGCTGAATTTGGGCTCACCCTGAATTTGGGCTCACCCTGAATCTTGGCTCACCCTGAATTTGGGCTCACCCTGAATTTGGGCTCACCCTGAATTTCGATTCACCCTGATTCTTGGCTCAACCTGAATCTTGGCTCAACCTGAATTTGGGCTCACGCTGAATTTTCGCTCACCTTGAATTTGGGCTCACCCTGAATCTTCGCTCACCTTAAATTTGGGCTCATGCTGAATTTGGGCTCACCCTGAATTTGGGCTCACCCTGAATCTTGGCTCACCCTGAATTTGGGCTCGCCCTGAATCTTGGCTCACCCTGAATTTAGGCTCACCCTGAATTTAGGCTCACCCTGAATTTGGCCTCACCCTCAATTTGGCCTCACCCTCAATTTGGGCTCATCCTGAATTTGGACTCACGCTGAATTTGGGCTCACCCTGAATTTGGGCTCACCCTGAATTTGGGCTCACCCTCAATTTGTGCTCACCCTGAATTTGGGCTCACCCTCAATTCGGGCTCACCCTGAATTTGGGCTCACCCTGAATTAGGCCTCACCCTCAATTTGGCCTCACCCTCAATTTGGCCTCACCCTCAATTTGGGCTCACCCTCAATTTGGGCTCATCCTGAATCTTGGTTCACCCTGAATCTTGACTCACCATGAATCTTGGCTCACCCTGAATCTTGGCTCACCCTGAATCTTGGCTCACCCTGAATCTTGGCTCACCCTGAATTTGGGCTCACGCTGAATTTGGGCTCATCCTGAATTTTCGCTCACCCTCAATTTGGGCTCGCTCTCAATTTGGGCTCACCCTCAATTTGGGCTCACCCTCAATTTGGGCTCACCCCCAAGTTGGGTTCACCCTGAATTTGGTGGAGGGCAGCACTTGTGATACGGACCTGAATTTGGGTGCACTTATGGTGTAGTCTGTGAACATTGGCCCGATTTGTGGGGGCGGATGTGGCAGGGGGCCTGTTGGCTTATATCCCAAATTTATTATTTTGATTGAATTTGAATTATGATTTTTTTTTTTTTGAAACGGTGCACGTGATTTAAAAATAACTTCACGAATCAGTACTAATTCGGCCTTGGTTGCTAATTATAACTGTATTTTATAAATTTAGGGATTATTGTTCACAACTGGGTCATGTACATATTAGATATGCAAAACAGCAGAATTTTAACTCCTTTGTTCTCGCATAAACCCTCCTACCAACTTCATTTCTCTTTTATACATGACTGTCTTTACCTTTCCTCCTTCTTCCTTTTCCATTTAGGTTGTCTCAGTTATTTACCCCATTTTGTAAGCCTGGTGTTGGCTTCGTGGTTAGGGTGGTGGCTTGGGATCCTGGAGTCCTGAGTTCGAACCCTGTTGGCCACTGAATTAACACCAAGAGGTTGACTCAGCCTGTCATCCTTCTGAGGTCGGCGAAATGAGCACCAGTTTATTGGCAACAGGGGCACTGCATCAGCAGCATAGCTGTGCCCCTCACCAACGATGCAACCAGCAGCCAAAAAGGCAGCACATGAGATGGGAACCTCATCTTGTGCATCCATAGTGCAGATGCCCTCACCGACACAATAATTATATCCAAATGTCTAGTTTTATTAGTCTCGCCCCAAAGGGGTTACTGGACTATGGTTGACGTGTCTGTCTGTCTGTCTCTCTGTGTGTCTGTGTCCATGTCTATATACTTCCACTTTCAATCTTTTCTCTCTCTCTCTGCAACCGC
This sequence comes from Eptatretus burgeri, assembly GCF_056783735.1. Lineage (NCBI taxonomy): Eukaryota > Metazoa > Chordata > Myxini > Myxiniformes > Myxinidae > Eptatretus > Eptatretus burgeri. Next base: position 27,132,639 of record NC_140968.1, on the reverse strand, counting down.
TTGTCCGATCAATGCAAAATTTTAAACATAGGAGGGCCTCCACTTGGAAAATATTTTATTGCTAACTCTAGTATCATAGGTCACATGATACGGCAGCCATATTGGATTAAATGAAAAAATATTTGACATCATTTTCTCCAAAACCACTCAACAAAAAAAACATTGAAACTTGGCATATGTCATAAACTCCCCAGGGGGTGTATAGGGTGATAATGATGACATTATCGGAGAAGCAGTATCCAGCCATAATTGGTTGAATCAAAATCCTAATCCGAAAAAAAAAATCTGAAACTCCATACATCTCATATACGACCCAATGTGAGTGAAGAATTAAATAAACCAATGTCACCCGCAGGGTGACCCATATCTTGCCAAAAGGTGACCACGTGTGACTTCTTTAAGGTCACACTGAGCTGAACAGAGCTGCTATCCACCAGGACCGACTCCTTGAGGAATATCTACCTCCGAGAGATTCCGATGAGAATCGTTCTACAGAGTAACCATGAAAAATGTGTTTGCCTCATAACGTCACCAAATGACGTCATAATATCTCAAGCTTGACATATCTCGAAAGCACTCAGAGGTGTTCAATTTGAGGTACTACACGATACGGTTCCTAAAACTTGAAAATTTGACCTTGGGGTCAAATATGTTTGACCTTAGGCGCAAACCATGAAAGTCAAGGCCAATCGCCACCAAAAATTAATCAGCTGAGCGCCAGACCATGAACTATATTCCCATGAAGTTTGAAGACGATCCGATCAAAATTACTCAAACAATAAGGGTTTCGTTGACTCCCCTGATTTGCGACAAAGTGACCTTGACCTTTGACCTTCAAAATTTTGTGCACTGAAAGGGACCTCTATAGGCCTCTGATACGCGAAGTTACAAAAATTTCCAATTATAACTGTGCTCTGCAGAGTGATTTATATGTGATTACAGACCAAAAAAAAAACAAAAACATATGAAGGTCAAGACCAATCGCCACCAAAAATTAATCATCTGAGCGCCAGACCATGAACTATATTCCCATGAAGTTTGAAGACAATCCGATCAAAATTACTCAAAAAAATAAGGGTTTCGTCGACTCCCCTGATTTGCGACAAAGTGACCTTGACCTTTGACCTTGACCTTCAAAATTTTGTGCACTGAAAGGGACCTCTATAGGCCTCTGATATGCGAAGTTACAAAAATTTCCAATGATAACTGTGCTCTGCAGAATTTTTTATACGTGATTACAGACAAAAAAAAACAAAAAAAAAACATACAAGCTGATTAACATATCTTGCAAAAACTTCGTTTTGGCAAGATAATAAATATATGACGTCATCTGTCATGTGGTTTGGCGGCCAAAATGGATTGAAAATAAAAACCGAAAAAATATTCTTCTCCAGAACCGCTTAACAGATCGATGCGAAACTTCATACATATGATCGATCAGCCACGGGGAATATATGGTAGTTTGAATTTTTTTTCTCATATTCACTTTCATTGATGCAATTTAGCCTTAATGTGCACAATAGTGGTCGTTAAATATCTTAATAATCAATAAAGCTACGGACAATGGCAATGTATGTGACATAATAGGGTGCAAAGATGATAAGGGGTCTGTGGGTCATCATCGCAGTGGGCCATAATAGCAGCGTGTTCAGTTAATAATGGTATTTTTGTTTAGAATGAGCACACGAGGCGAGACTTTGCGCTCTACCGAGTGCCGTTCTAGTTCTTTGTTGCAATCACAGGGGACTTATGAAGACAATGTATTGATAATTGAGCGCTGAGACATAATAAACCCGATAAATATTCACTCAAAGCTTCAGATCAAGGCTTCACTGCAGCTGCTCGTGACCCACATGTGGTAAAGACTGAAACCATGGTGCAGACAAGTGAGCATTCACTAAGAACATGTTTGGTGCTTTCGACGTGTGCAGGTGTACCAAGCCAAAGGTTCTGAAGGTGTAACGGGTAGAAGCTACAGGATACACCTTCAACTTTGGGACACGGCTGGACAGGAAAGGTACAAATATATCCATTCGTTGGTTGTTGGTTTATTTTCATTCCTTCATCAATATCTTGTACCAAGGTCTCCATTTTTTTTTGTATTTTCATTTTGTCTTCATGATCTTTAACTGACTTGTCATTTCCAATGAGCATCCCCCTCACTGTCCCTGCGATCCCTTGTTGTTTTCTCCATTTATCATGCTCTCATTCAGTTACTCACACTCTCCATGTCTGAATCACCATCGCTATCTCCCTCCCATCATCCACTGAATTTATAGATCAAACAAGTAATCATTATTTGTCTTACTCAAAAAATTTGGGGAATCTATGTGTGATTTAACGATTCATTCATGTGTATTTGACATTATTCTTTCAAGAGGACTATAAAATATTTATTTACAGTTCTTCTTTATGCTGGGGTAGGTTTCGGAGCCTCACTACGGCATTCTTCCGCGATGCCATGGGTTTCTTGTTGCTCTTCGACCTCACAAACCGGCAAAGCTTCCTGAACGTCCGCAGCTGGATGGGTGAGTGTGTGTGTGTGTGTGTGTGTGTGTGTGTGTGTGTGTGTGTGTGTGTGTGTGTGTGTGTGTGTGTGTGTGTGTGTGTGTGTGTGTGTGTGTGTGTGTGTGTGTGTGTGTGTGTGTGTGTGTGGTTATGTCCTTAAAGCTTTTGAAAAACGAAGGGGCACGAGGCTATTGGATTTGTGATGGAGTTGTGTTAGATTTTAGGAAGTGGGAATTGTTCGAGCAAAGAAGAGGGTCGAGAGATGAAGAGTTGAGCACGTGAGAAATCCTAATATCGCAGTGTCAGATGTTAACGGCTACATACTGCTGAAACAAGACCAGCCTCGAACAGAGTTGTGCAAAATGTGAAGAAGAGGATCCCATTAGTGTTAACCCTTTGAACCCTGAGCTCCTTGGACTTTCGGCTCCCCAACCTTGGGCTACCGGAGAAAAATCCGGCCGCTCGGGGATATTGAGGTTTGAATAGCGGCCGTTTTACCGGCCGCTAGGGTGCAAGAAAAAAAGTCCTGATTAATATTGAATGAGATGTTTTTTTTTTCAAAATGATCAAATACAGGGGTAGAAAGGGTGAAAATGAATGTATTCATAGTGATTGTTTTTTGCAGTAAAAAGAGAAAACAAGATGTGATTTCATTTAAATACTACAAAGGCAACATGAAGGATAAACAATGGATTCTACATCAACAGAAGGTGGATAAGAGGATGCTTACCACCGTAGGAAGTGAGGTGAAGCTGATGTTTTGAGCATTAATCCTTCATCAGAGCAAAAAAGGCCTTTTGGATGAATCATTGGCACATTGGCACAAGCCAGGTGTTGGCTCAGTGGTTAAGGTGGCAGCTTGGGATCCTAGGGTCCTGAGTTCAAGCCTCGTTTCCCACTGAATCAATTCACCAGGGGGTTGACTCAGCCTGCCATCCTTCCGAGGTCGGCAAATGAGTACCAGCTTGCTGGGATGACTGAGTCATTCAAGTATCCTGCGTCGGAGTGGCGACTCGTCCAGGATTGTACCCGATAGCCAAGGAGACTGGTTCGGCAGCACCAATGCTCTGTACAGAGTATGGTCCCAATGGGAATTGGCACATATTTTAAGGACCAAACCATTTGTGTATTAGAAGCAGACTTTTCACATTGTTCGTTTTAATTTACCATCTTCTTCTGTTTATTCATTTAAATCCCTGCCATGGTCTCCATCCTTTAATCGGTGCTGATGGTGTTGTTAGCAAAACCGATAGGCCTGTGAGGTGGTGTATTGCATATATTTGGCCAACGAGGCTGGCATCTTGTGCTGTTGTGGCAGTTGATGGTTCAATGATCTGACGATCGGTGATTTTGTCTGTTTCAGACCAGTTGAGCACACATGCCTATTGTGAGCGCCCAGACGTGGTGCTTTGCGGAAACAAAGCTGACTTGGAGAATGCAAGGGTTGTGTCAGCAAGACAGGCTCGAGAGCTTGCCCTTTCATTTGGGTGAGAAAACCAATCGCATGTAGTAATACTAATAATAAGTACCCATGGATTGTATGAAGTTGATTAATATCCCCGACTGCAGAATTCCTTACTTGGAGACGAGTGCAGCTTCAGGAGCCAATGTGACAGCAGCCATGCAGATTCTGCTCGACCTTGTGATGCAGAGAATGGAGGCGAGCCTCGGTGTGGTTCCTCCACCCAGTCCTCCTGCTCTGAAGGACAGCCATGATGCCTCCACATCGAGATCCTGCTCATGCTGATGTTTCTCTTCATTCAACTCAACTGACCTCAATCACAACCAAGTCCCACATCTTCTCAAACCATGGCTTCCTAATTTAGGTCAATGACCTAAAACCCAATGTGTACAGTGTCCTTCTCTTTGACTTAATTCCTTGCAGTCCTTTGTAGTTTCTTTATATATATATATATATATATATATATATATATATATATATATATATATATATATATATATATATATATATATATATATTCATTTGGCTCGACATCACCAAGATCAGAAACCTCCCACAAATTGCACGTAACAGGAGATGCCAAACAACTGAACATCTTGAAACTGTTCTCACAATTGTGGGTTTCACATCTGTTTTCCGAGCAGTCTGACCGCGTACCTTACCACCGACCAGGACTAAAGATGGCTTTCTGGTGGGAAAGCTCATGACGAAGTCGTGAAGGTACCAACGAGGCTTGTCTCATCTGTTTTATTTGTTTCCAAGAAGTTTACAGTACTAAATGAATTTCAAACCACTGCTGAAAGTCCCATAAGTATTTTTCCTTCCTTGTGGTGTAAAGGCATTTTCAAGCAGTTGGATTACTACTCGTACACATCTCTCAGCCCATTTATCAGTGTTGATTCATTGAATGGTAGGGATGTCGAGATGGAGGATGTTCCACAGTATTTGTAAAACTTCATGACCCTGCAATGGAGTAGTTAAATGATGGTGTAGTTCTGTGAGTTATCCTATTGTTTAAGATGAGTTGGTGGAATCAAACTCTTACAAGACCGTGACTGTGGAGTATGGATTGTGCGCCATTTATGATAGTTACCTCCGCCACCGAAGGTGGATGTAAGTTATGTTGTCACCCGTCTGTCTGTTTGTTTGTGAACAGGAAATCTCAAAAAGTTGTGGAGAGATTCGGCCAAAATTTGGTGGAGAGCTTGGGCATGTGACACGGATTAAATTATTAGATTTTGGTAAAGATCTGAATCAGGATCTGGATCCGATAATTTTTAAAGTGATTTTTCACCATTAAGTGATCGGGCTAAAAACGATATATAGCATATCTCAAAAAAGTTGTGGACGGATTCGGACGAAACTTGGTGGGCAAGTTGGGTATGTAACAAGGAAGAACTGATTCGATTTTGATGAAGATCCAGATCCGGATCCGGATCTGATCATTATTAAAGTGATTTTTCACCATTGAGAGAATGGGCTAAACTGATATATCGCACGATATCTCAAAAAGTTGTGGACGGATCCGGCCAAAACTTGGTGGATGAGTTAGTTAGGTGACAAGAACAAGCCGATTTAAATTTTAGTCGAATTCCGAATCCAGATCTGGCATATCAGTGGGATACAAAACATAAACGAATCAGCCTGGCGGAGGTATGCTCTCTACCGAGTGGCCGTTCTAGTTTGATGCTTTCACCAGTTCCGAGACATGATGGATGGTGTTTCCTGATCCCAGCACGAGGATGATCCATGGTCGAGACACCGATAATTTATTGGTAAATGTGAAAAATGGTCAGCATGACGTCGATTAAAACACATGCTTGTGATTTCGATGTTGTTTTGTTAAACAAAATCAAGGTCTCATATAGAGTAAGAAAGTGACAACTTTACTGGCAACAAAACCTTATCTTTGACACAACATATCAAATTTACCATCACTGATAACTGCACATGTTGACATTCGATATTGCACATACAATAATTTTGATTATACTATCTACATATCGTTTTTGGTGTTTTAATGGACAATGACGTGTACAAGAAGCGTTGCGAGCGGTCGGTGTGTGTCAGAGAAGCTTGTCGGCCATTCTCGGATGTAAAAGGCGGCAAGGTGGCCTTGGGATTGGTCGCAGAGCTTCGCCCATGAGCAGGTGTCGTACACAAACGTGCATAGATAACTTGTAGCGGTAAAAAAAGGTTTGTGCTCGTTGCATGCGCTCCATTCGTGCGCTTACATTGATTGTGATTCTTGAACCTGTTCGCACTTTTTGACGTTTAGCGACGCGCTTGGGTTTTTAAAAACAAAAATACAAAAAAAAAAACTGAGGTTTTAGGGAACTTTCACCTCCTGTTGCATTGGCATTGTATAAATGCTGAGTAATTACACAATTACTTTAACAATGCAGAAGTAAACAGTCAGGAAATGTACAATGTGACCTGAAGCGGTGATGAATCAGCCCCGTGCGATAAAATGGGTGAAAAGTGGCTCAAAATGGCGAATTATCTGTTTATTGATATTGTTGTGCTTGGATCCGGTGATTATAATTATCAATGGGGTTTTAATTACATGAAGGAAGGATTTTTCAGACTAAGTGAACAAATGATGGAATTATGAAAACAAGGGAACAATGATTGTAAAAAAAGGTTGATCAGTGAACTTCCTGTGTTTTTTTACCGTTGTTGTAATCGGAAAAAAATGTACGAGTCCAAAGCTCCCAACAGAGAGACCACGCCATGTTTGCTTTTTCGATTACTATCATCCACCGAGTGGACCGGAGGCCATTCAGGAATTTTGAGCAAAGGGCGAGACGTCGTGCATTGGCAGGAGCGTGAGCCCCTTAAGGCCCGGTCACACCTTGACGTTTTAGCCAGCGATGGCAACGTATTAAAATGTATGTAAAACGCTGGCTGACGTTGAACTTTTGATGTTTTTTTTTAAGATTCGGACGTATTCATAACGAGTTGGTCGTATGCATAACATATTAGTAATGGACACAGAACGTTTCGTTGTGTTATAGATAACTTATACCAACGAATGCTGAACCTGTTGTCGGCCTACACAACCGATGCCCAACGGTAGTCTAACTTCGGCATAGCGCGTTGCACGCATCGCCGATGATGTCGTGACGTAGCCTATTAAAAGGCTGACGCACAACGATTCGAATCATAACTGCCGTAGAAATGGAAGTGTCAACATCGCGGTCACACCTTGGCGATCTTGCCAGCGTATGCCGACCTAAGAAAAATGTGTCTAAAACGTTGGGGCACATCAAATACGGTTTGAGTAAGTTTGGTATACGTGATTAGAACGCTAAAGTACGCTATCATACGTCGTAGTAAGTAGAGTACGTCAAGAAATTTTAAACATGTTCAAAATTTTACGACGTACTCGGCGTATGACACACGTTCCGCATGTGATGGGGATAAGTTTTACACACGATATGTGGACGCTTACACACGTCCACAAAGGCTACTTATAAGCTACTCATAAGTCGAAACACGTCGCAGTAATGTCTTTTTTACGCGAAACTTATTTCTAACTTATGTTTGACGTGCTTTGAACCAATTCTTTACGTAGTCCCAACACACATCGACGTATGTAGACGTATTCCAATGACGTCTTCCGGTCGACAAAAAAAAAATAAATGAACGTGTTTCTAGGTTACAACTGCCATATAAAGACGTGTTCCCAGCAGTTTTGGGAATTGGTATATAAAAATGCTGCTCATAAAAGGGAACCCAACAGTGTTTTCGAGTTCCTTTTTGAGTCGATGTCCATGTCAGCAGTAACAGTATCAGTATCAGTATTAGTATTAGTAGTAGTTTGTTCATGTTGGCAGTAGTAGGTGAGTGTGAGGGGGAGGGTGTGGGTTATGATGGATCGTCCTTGCGTCCGCGCGTGTCCACGGGAAGGTTCATAGGCTGCCACTCAACGATTTAAATGGCTGCATCTCCACTATTGAAAGTCGACGCTTGCACTCAACAATTGGATTTTTTTTTTACACTCAACGACTTTTAAACGGTACCACTCAGCTAGTTTCATTGTTTACAATGAACGATTTAAATTGCTGTCACTCGCCTTTGTTTTTTGACGCTGGCGCTCGGAAATTTTAATGGTTTCTATTGAACGTGCTAAATCGATCAAACCCCACTATTGAAAGTAGACGCTTGCGCTCAACAATTGGATTTTTTTTAACACTCAACGACTTTTAAATGGTACCAATCAGCCATTTTCATTGTTTAAATGAACGATTTAAATTGCTGTCACTCACCTTTGTTTTTTGATGCTGGGGTTTGGAAATTTGAAGCGTTTCTTCTGAACGTGTTAAAACGCTCAAACTCGACTATTTTAAATAGACGCTGCCGATGGACAATTGGAATCATAGCCAAGCTAGACATCGAAGTGTGAACATCCTCGTCATGCCGAAGAAAAGTTTGAAGAATGCTGCAAATAAGTGTCCTGGCCGTGGCCGTGGACGCTGACACAAGGACGATCCATTATACCGACGTCTTTCAGCCTATGAGTAACTTAAAAGTAACGTCTGTCGATGTGTGGCAACGATCGCGTAACGTGCCAACAACACGTTAATCATAGGTTAGAAATAAGTTTCGGGTACGCTAAACATTACCTCGGCGTGTCTCAACTTATGATTAACTTACAAGTAGCATGTGTTGACGTCTGTCAACGATCGCAGACCGTGCATACAACTTGTGGCCAGCGTAGCGGAACGTGTGAGTCATACGCCGGCATACGTCATGAAATTTCAAGCATGAAAAAATGTGAGGACAACCAAAAAGTACAACGTTTAAAGCCAGCGTACAACGACGTATGGCAGTGTTTTTCAGCGTGCTCTCAATGTTATCAAAACTTACCCATAACGTATTCAACATGTGCCAGCGTTTTAGAAAAAAAATTCAAAAATCGGCATACGTTGGCTAAAACGTCAAGGTGTGACCGGGCCTTTAGCACCTGTTCGCACCGTAAGGTACACAGGTGTTGAAGTTTATTTTATTGCTCTCCCCCGCTCCCACCCCCCACCTCGACAATAAATAAAACTCCTATTCCAATATTTCCTCCATGGGTCAGTTGGGTAGCAAGTGTCATATTTGCTGAAATGCCATTCATTTTTGACTTTCCAGTACACTCACCCACACACCACCTGTGCCATGAGCGTGTTCTCAACATCTTGTTGTGTTTCACTTGTGTAATGTAAATAGACTGGGTTTCTCGGTTTGTTTTATGCTGTATTTAAGGGATGCAAATGCAATGTTGAAAAACCAAAATGGTGTTAACGTAACTAATATTCTATGATTGACCTCGAGGTTCTCAATGAAAGGAAGCTAACCAGGCTACGGACGGTCTTTAAAGGTCGGTGGTGTAGACATACCACTCACCATTTAGGACTTTCCCTGAGGGGTGTGATGACACTGGAATTGATGTTCTGCCTCATTCCAATTGGCCTCTGTGAGCATGACAATCCTAACGTCGTCACAGTGCACCATTTTCTGCTTTATATTCTTATCATATTTTAATAAATGGTATTCTCACTGTACTGCTTCCTTTGTACGAGTCTGGCCATCGAAACATTCATTTCACTCTGGTCACCTGAGATGCTCTGTAATCTTTGTAAAACAGGATTCAAGAACATGATTGGAAGGCTACAAGGTATATCGGTGTGATGGGAAGGAGAGAATAGGAGGAGGAGTAGCAATCTGGGTAAAGGACAGCATTGCATCAAGGAAGGAAAAAATGTGGAGGATTCGGTACAGGTAGAGATTGCAAAAACATTAAGATAGTGGTAGGATGCTTTTATAGGGCTTCGGGTGGGAAGGAAGAGGATTACATGAAGAATTCAAAAGGGCATGTGGTAAGGGAAGAAAGAGTAGTGATTATGGGGGATTTTAAACTTGCCAGGGATAGATTGGGTCCAGAAACAGCGAAAGGGCAGAGCAAATGGTCAGGTAAGGCCATTATATTATATTTAATGAAGGCAAACCTTGAGGGTATGAGGAGAGAATCAGGTGATGTAGATTGGGAGACTCGAACAACAGGACAATCAGCATCAGAAAAATGGGAAACTTTCGAGGAGCAAATGTGTAGAGTGCAGAGTAAGTACATTCCAATGAGGTGTAAAACGAGAAGTAGAAAGAGGCCTGGGTGGTTGAGCAGTGAGATGAGGAACGCTATTAAGGAGAAGCAGAAGGCATTTATTGGGTTTAAAATAACAGGACTGGAGTTAAATTTATATCACTATCAAAGTAAACAGAGGCAAGTGAAGAAAATAACTTGGCAAGCCAAAAGAGAGGATGAGAAGGATGTGGCAAAGAATATTCAACAGAATAGCAAGGCTTTCTTTAAGTATATCAGGGGAAAAGAACATGTTTGGACCAGTGTGGGCCCATTGAGGAATAGCACTGGAAGAGTGGTTTGTGATGAAAGTGAGATGGCAGGCTTATTAAACGGGTAATTTTCTTCAACTTTTTACACAAGAACAGTCAGGAGAATTACCAATAGCTGAGAGTATCTATCGAGGAGGTGAGGAAGGGCTTTTACAGAAGATCCAGGTCGGAGTGGAGGAAGTAAAGGAACAGCTTGGTAATCCAAGAGTAGATAAGGCTCCCGGTCCAGATAATATGCACCCGAGAGTATTGATGGAAGTGGCTGAGCAGGTAAGCGAGATGTTTAGGGATATTTTCAATGGCTCACTGGAGTCAGGAAGGGTACCAGAGGATTAGAGAGTAGCAAATGTAACACCATTATTTAAGAAAGGATCCAGAGAAGAATTGGGAAATTATAGACCTTTAAGTTTGACTTCAGTTGTGGGGAAGGTGTTGGAGACATTAATTATGGACCGGATGAGGAACCATTTAAACAAATACAAACTAATTAAGGGTAGTCAACATGAGTTTACCAAAGGTAGTTCCTGTTTTACAAATCTTTTAGAGTTCTATGAAGCAGTTTCTGATTGGGTGGATGATGGAAAGGCATTGGACATAGTATATTGAGACTTTAGGAAGGCATTTGATAAGGTACCACATCAGAGCTTGTTAGCCAAAGTGAGGGCTTGGGGGGGTCGCTGGTTAGGTAGCTAATTGGATTGCAAACTGGCTTCGTGATAGGAAGCAAAGAGTGGCTGTGGGTGGGAGGATGTCTTGCTGGGAGGATGTAAGTAGCGGGTACTTCAGGGATCAGTACTCGGACGATTAATATTCATTATTTACATCAATGTTTTGGATAATGGGGTAAAGAGTAAGCTTTCCAAATTTGCAGATGACACAAAGTTTGGAGGTAAGATGAATAGCAGAGGGGGCGGTGATCAGATACAAGAAAGTATTGTTACAGGCTGGGGGTCGGCCGCCAACCGACCGCTCTGAACGGAACCGCAAGTCGAGTCGGCCCGACCGATCGCCCGGAATATAGATCGCCGCCCGGATAACTCCGAGCGACGGGTCCTTGTACAAGAACCGAAATACGCCAATCGGCAGATCACGTGGGGTAGGGTAGATTGCCAATCTTCAATTTACCTAAATACCCACTTGATCCAACTACCGGGGTATTGCACCCTCGACGGATCTCGTACGGAACAAACCGCCGAGGCGAGCTTGTCCGTGCGCGATTCCGAGCGGCGTAATCGCCGAGAACCATCGGTCCAAATGTCCCCCTATTACGGCAAACCAACGGCTAACTCCCAACACACGAAATGTTCAGTCAATGAGGGAATGGAAGCAACGAGCAGGTTTACATTCACACAAGGACATTTATTATAATGAAACACGTATGCAATTATACAAGCAACAAAAGCACGACAAAAGAACTATAACCGTCTACTTATTATGTACAGTCATTTACACTTAACAGCAGTTCCTACTTATTAGACGGACCCACGGACACACGTACGAACACACACACACACACACACACACACACACACACACACACACACACACACACACACACACACACACACACACACACACACACACACGAAACGGTGGCTGAGGCCTTTAATCACGAGCTCCAGCTCGGAGGACAGGTGGGCTGGAACTCAGAGCTTGATTCCAACCTTTCCACCTCGTGTGGTCTTCAACTTGTCTGGACCCGGGCTCCAGCGAGAGCGAGCTGGATCCAAATCGCCGTGAGCCGCGTTCCTTCCCAAGCTCCCGCGAATCCTCCCGCGCTTCTCAACACATGCCGGTGAGATGAGGCACCGATCCTTCCTGTCGATGCGTCGCTTCCCCGAGGAACCAACTCCAAGAAGAGGCCGGCGCGTCGCACCAAGCCGGGAAACAAAATGGGGAACAAAAAGCTCCACGAACCAAGGAGAGGAAGAAGAGGAAGACGCCTCCACTCGCAGCTCGAGCCGAACAACCGGCTCAAGTTCCTTCCAAAACAAAGCAGCAGCCGAAGCTCACTGAGCCAGCCGAAGCAAAAAGCTTCCGAAGGCCTCAAGCCAAGCAAGCCAAGCAGGACCTGATGAACGACTGCTCTCTCTGAAGCAAAAAGCTTACTCCTCCCACGGGACTCAGCACACGAACTCTGCACACGGGACTCAGAACGGGACTCTTCACGAACTCTGCCCTACCACGGGACTCCCACAGGACTCTTTTTGAACAAAGAAAAGATGTCCTCTTTATCCTTTGCACCCCTTCCCCCGCACCCGGCGTGACTCATGCCCTCGTGATCCACCCCCCCACCCTCCCGCTCAACCACAGGTGGGAGGGAGTTGTTGACTTATTTCCAGTTGTTACTGGAGTTCGTCAGGGGTGTGTACTGGCCCCCACACTTTTCAGCACTTGCATGGACTGGATTTTAGGGAGGATGTCGGAAAGATCAAGCTGCGGTGCATCGTTTGGGAATGTCAAGATCTCGGACCTTGATTTCGCAGATGATGCAGTCATCTTTGCAGAGACTTAAGATATCCTTTTGGGGGCCCTCGAGGTGCTGAATGAGGAGTCGAAGCCGCTGGGATTACGGGTTTCTTGGGTCAAAACTAAGATCCAGGCTTTCAATGACATCTTGGATGCTGCTGTTCTGTCTGTGTGTTTGTGGTAAGGATGTTGAGGTCGTGGAGAGATTCACTTACCTTGGCAGTGATATTCATGTCTCTGCTGGCTGTGAGTCAGAGGTCAATAGACGTCTGGGTCAGGCCTGGGGAGTCATGGATTCACTGGATCATGGGGTGTGGCGCTGCCGGTACCTGTGCGGGAGGACGAAAGTCCGAGTCTTCAGGTCCTTGGTGCTTCCAGTCTTGCTCTATGGATGCGAGACTTGGACTCTGACCAAGGATCTGAGACGGAGACTTAATTCCTTTGGTACCAGGTCTCTTCGTAGAATCCTTGGCTATCGCTGGTCAGATTTTGTGTCCAACGAGCGGTTGCTGAGAGACTCGGATGAGATTTGTTACCTGCATGGTCCGTGAGCGTCAGTTGCGGCTGTATGGACATGTGGCTCGTTTTCCTGACCCTGATCCTGCTCACCAGATTCAGCGAGGGAGTCTCGTGAGTGGAGGAGGCCAATGGGCCGACCACGTGCCTTGTGGTTGCGGCAGGTTGACCAGCATCTCAAGGAGATGGGGATGGGCCTGGCATCTGCCTGGGGGAAGGCCAGACGGAGGCCCCTGGGAGTACCGGCGGAAAGTGGATGCAGCGACGCGCTGTTCTGGCACATGCTCCCAGACCTGACCTGACGGGCTTGGGATTTAGGATCCTGAGTTCAAATCCCACTTTGCTGTTGAATTAATACCAGGTGGGGTTGACTTTTCCTGTCATCCTTCCAAAGTCAGCAAAATGAGCGCCAGCTTGCTGGTATCCTGTGTCGGAGTGGCGACCCGTCCATGATTGTGCTCAATAGCCAAGGAGACTGCTGAGGCAGCACCAACGCTCTGCAGTGTATAGTCTCAATGAATGGAAGTGCTATCCTGGTGCAGCGCTCCTGTGCCGTAATCCTCTGGCCATCTGCTTTTGCTCTCCCAGCACGTGTTGAAATATCCGATCAACGTGCCCGCCTCCTCTAAATAAGGAACCACTCAGCCATCCAAGGGATGTCAGTGTTAACCGCCTCGCTCCGACAAATTTGGGTCAGGGGGGATTAACCTGGGCCGTCCACCCCCGCGCCAATAAAAAAAAAATTGCATGTGTATGTGTATTTATATAATACTAGTGCGGGCCCGTAGGTGCGTAAACGACAACTGGATTGGGGTATTTTTTCACCCCCCCTTCTCTCGCCCCCTCCTCTCTCTCCCCCTCTCGTGCCAGTACCCTCTCTCGTGGGTGAGGCGTGCCAGTATGTGCAGCTTCGTTCCTTCGCTCTCGTAAACGATGACTGGATTGGGGCATTTTTTCAATTAGATCAGACCAACCGTATCATAAATGGCCATAACTTGGGAAACATACTCAGGTCCCCAGCGTCAATTGTGACGCCCCCTCTCTCTCGCCCCCCCTCGCTGCCCCCTAGTCTCGCCCCTCCTCTCTCCCCCCTCTCGCTCCTCTCTCTGTAAATGTATTCACAAAAAAACAAATAATAAATAAATAAACATTAATTGTGACGTCATTCGTGACGTCAAAGCACCGTGTCCTGTCATTGGTTTGGAAAATAAATGGCCATAACTTGGCCACCGCTTGTCCGATTAATATAAAACCTTGAAAAAGCACATACTCAGGTCCCCAGCGTCGACTGTGATGTCATACCAAACGAAGAAGAATTGACGTCAATCATGGGAAATAAATATTAATTGTGACATCATAGCACTGTCTTGTCATTGGTCGACAGATAAATGGCAGTAAATTGGGAACCGCTCGTCTGATTGATATCAAACCTCGAAAAGGCACATCCGCGGGTACCCAGCAATATTCCTGGCAAGTTTCAATAAGATCGGACCGGCGGTCGTCAAGAAATGGTGGTCACATACAGACACACACACACACACACACACACACACACACACACACACATACACACACACACACACACACACACACACACACACTGCTGGAATTATATATACTAGTACGTGCCCGTAAAAAAAAAAAAAAAAAAAATCATAATAATAATAATAAATAAATAAACCACACAGGCCGTTTCTTCGCTGTCACGTGCCCGTACGTGCGTGACCCGGAAGTTCGATATTATTCGCAGTGTCGATTATTCGCAATTTATTTTTAATACCCAATTATTCAATTAGCGCCAACGAATTTTACCTTTTCGCAATGTCGTGGCAAGGAAAAACAAAAAGAGAAGAGAAGAGAGAAAAAATTTACTTCCTGGTTCGGAACATACCAGCTGTGATGAATTGAAGGATGTGACGCGTGACCACATGTCGCGCGGCTCGCGCACGGGATAGATAAAACCGAGATTCCGCGCGGTCGGTGGGATTGTCCCTGGGGCATTGTCATTTACGGCGGCGGTTCACTTGGTGCTCGTTGAATGGTAAGAATTGAGAGTATACCGGACTCCGTGCTAATTGCTGATTTATTTTGCGGTGATCTACTTCACATGTATACATTGCTACACATGTACTCCTTGCTGCACATGTATCCCCTGATGTGCCCGTAGAAGCGGCTTCAATCCAGTGATATAAAGCCTACACTCTGAAGGTTGTTCCCTCGCATTCATTTCAATTTATTTCACTTGATCCCTTCGGCTCCCTCAACCGACGATGGACAAGATCTACAAACCAGAGAGGTTTGACGCAGACCTAAACGCGACTGACTCGGAAATGAAATGGTCACATTGGTTCCGTTCCTTCTCACACTATCTGACCATCATTGAAGAGGAGCCGACAAATTGGCCGCCCTTGTGAATCATGTCTCGCCCAGTGTATTCAGGCTCTTCTCGGAGTGTGACACCTACGACGCAGCAATCGACGTGCTGCGGGCGCTCTACGTGAAGCGCAAGAACGAGGTGTACATACGACATCTTCTCAACACACGCAGGCAAGCAGCCGGGGAGACAATCGATCAGTTCCTGCAAGCTCTGAGGCAGTTGGGCAAAGACTGCAGTTTCCGGGCCGTAAACGCCGAGGAACACCGAGATGAAGCGACCAAAGAGGCGTTCATCCAAGGGCTCAGGTCAGCCCCCATACGGCAACGCTTACTGGAGAAAGCACAACCCACTCTTGAAATGGTAGCTGACCAGGCTCGAGCAATGGATACGGCTCGGCAGCAATCCGAGTCATATGGGACACCGATGCTGCTAATGAACGCTGCTACGGCGGAAACTCAAGGAACCCCCCAGGGCACCTCTGACACTGAGGATGGAGATAAACCCGAGGAATCGGATACCCAGACCTCGACAAACTCCTCAGCCACTACTTCGGTTGGTAAATGCTTCTTTTGTGGGTACAAAAGACACCTCCGCAACAAATGCCCCGCCAGGGATGCCACATGCATGAATTGACAAGAAAGGGCATTATGCCAGGGTATGCAAATCTACTCTTAGAAGAAATAAACCCACTTCTGCGGCTCTCTACTCACAAAAGAAAGTAACAGCAGCTTCACCGGGGAATCTATCCAAAGTTATCATCAACGTACGAATTAACGGGCATATGGCTGAGGCTCTGATTGATACCGGTAGCTCTGAAAGTTTCGTCAACAGCTCGCTAGTGAAGGGCAGGAAATGGAAGATCCACCCGACAGACAATACGGTATGCATGGCCTCCACATCACTGCAGTCCCGCGTACGAGGGTACTGCAATGTTGAATTGGACGTAAAAGGGCACACGCATCGGGATGTAAGGGTACTGGTGCTTCGTGATTTATGTGCAGATGTAATTCTGGGTCATAATGTCCTCAAGCAGCACGCGAGCATCGAAATACCCTTTGGAGGAAGCAAACCTCGTCTAATTCTAAATGCTCTGACCACTGCAGAGGTATCGTCCCCCCTGCTGTTTGCTAACTTGTCGCCGGACTGTAAACCGATAGCGATCAAATCGCGATGATATACCACTGCCGATATGAACTTCATCACTTCTGAGACCAAGCGATTACTGGAAGAAGGTATTATAGAACTGAGCGATTCGCCATGGCGCGCGCAGGTGTTGGTGACCACCAACCAGAACCATAAGAAACGAATGGTTGTCGATTACTCTCAAACGGTCAATCGCTTCACCCAACTCGATGGCTACCCTTTGCCGCGCATAGACGAGATGGTCGAACGCGTGGCCAATTATAAAATATTCAGCGCCATCGATTTGCGAAGCGCCTATCATCAAATTCCCATTCGAGAGGAAGACAAACCTTACACCGCGTTCCAGGCAGGTAGACGCCTCTATCAATTCAGGATTCCGTTCGGTGTCACCAATGGAGTAGCTTGCTTCCAACGAGTTATGGACGACATCATCTCGGATGAAAACCTCAAAGACACTTTTGTTTACGTGGACAATGTCACGGTGTGCGGTAAAGATTGGGGGGAACATGATATGAATCTAGACAGATTCTTGAGCATTGCTAGAAAATATAATCTGACCCTCAACTACGAGAAATGCGTATTCTCGGCAAGGTCAATTAATCTTCTCGGCTACATATTAGCCGACGGCACGATTAAGCCCGATCCTGAACGATTGCGCCCACTCCGTTAGCTACCCCCACCTCAGGACCTGCAGACAATGCGTCGGGTGATCGGAATGTTCGCTTACTATGCTAGATGGATCCCCCAATACTCTGGAAAAATACATCCCCTAGTGCATTGAAAAAACTTCCCACCAGATGCCGCTGTTGTAAAAGCTTTCCACAGCCTCAAAGATGATATCAGTAATTCCGTGGTATTATCGATCGACAGCTCGGTGCCCTTCGTGGTGGAAACGGATGCTTCTGATCACGCGATCGCCGCGACGCTCAATCAGTCCGGCCGACCCGTCGCGTTCTTCTCGAGAACTCTCTGGAAGCGAGCAGAGACACTCAGCAATAGAGAAGGAAGCGTACGCTATTGTCGAAGCCCTGCATAAATGGAGACATTATTTACTGGGAAACCACTTCACACTCGTCACGGACCAGCGATCCGTTGCCTTCATGTTTGATGGGAAAATAACGGGAAAATTAAGAATGAGAAAATAATGAGATGGCGGATAGATCTAGCTTGTTATAGTTACGACATTGTTTACCGGCCAGGGAGGGAAAACCCTGCTGCAGACACCTTCTCTCGGGTCTACTGTTCGGCGACAATCAGTCGGGCTTTGCAAGACCTCCATGAGTCTCTGTGCCACCCAGGAGTAACCAGAATGGCACATTTCGTGCGCAGACAAAACCTTCCCTATTCTATCGAAGATATTAAACAAATGAATGCTTCATGCCCTGTTTGTGCTGAACTAAAACCCAGATTCTATGGCGCGGCATCTGGCAGGTTGATCAAGGCCACTTCACCCTTCGAGAGACTAAATATCGACTTCAACGGGCCCCTGCCGACCGAGACAGACAACAGATACATATTCACTGTTGTTGATGAATACTCAAGGTTCCCATTCAAATTTCCGTGCTCGGATATGACCTCAGGCACTGTCGTGAAATGTCTGTCTGACCTCTTCGCTATGTTTGGGAAACCTTCGTACATACATTCAGACAGAGGGCCGTGTTTCATGTCGGCCGGGCTAAAACAGTTCCTATTTGAGCACGGCATAGCAACAAGTCGAAAGACGGGTTACAACCCACAGGGTAATGGGCAGGTGGAACGATATAATGGAGTCATTTGGAAAGCCGTAACTCTGGCGCTGAAATCGAGAGGGCTGGGGCCCGAGCGGTGGGAGGTTACCCTTCTCGATGCTCTGAATTCCATACGCTCTTTGCTCTGTACGTCCACCAATGCAACTCCTCACGAACGAATGTTTACTCACCAACGACGTTATGTTGACAGCTAAACAGTGCCCAACTGGCTAATCTATCCCGGAACAGTGTTCATGAAATGCCCGGTACGACAAAGCAAGTATGAACCCATGGTGGAGGAGGTCGAACTCATCGATGCTAATCCAGAGTATGCTCATGTCAGACTTCCTGATGGCAGGGAGACCACTGTGTCGGTTCGCCATTTGGCTCCCACAGGTACTCCTCCTGCAGGTGCACCACCATCCGGCACTCCTCCCTCTGACATTCCCTCCCCAGGTGTTTCCCCCCCAGGAACTCCACCCGGGAATGGTGGGGACGGAGCTGCCGAGTTCCACCCGAGAGCGAACGAGGAGTCATCCCCGGCACGAGTCGAGGCTCCCCAAGAGGATCGGAAGCCTCCCTCAAGTGAAACCGCCATTTACTCCCGGAGAGGTCGACGGATAAAACCCACTCGCCGACTCGATCTGCAAAGGGGATTATCGGCATCCTCGATGCTCATGCTCCTATATGCTCATCATATCATATATCGATGCTCATTACCATGCTCCTACAACTCAAAATAATCCTCACTGCTTGGAATGTATGCTTCTGTAGTTTAAATAGTTCGCGCTGCTTGAAATGTATACTCCTATAGCGCTGAAGTAATCATGGTGCGTTAGTTGAGCCTCCAGTTACATTTTAAAGACGGGGAGAATGTGATGAATTAAAGGATGCGACGCGTGATCACGTCGCGCGGCTCGCGCACGGGATAGATAAAACCGAGATTCTGCGCGGTCGGTGGGATTGTCCCTGGGGTATTGTCATTTACGGCGGCAGTTCACTTGGTGCTCGTTGAATGGTAAGAATTGAGAGGATACCAGACTCCGTGCTAATTGCTGATTTATTTTGCGGTGATCTACTGCACATGTATACATTGCTACACATGTACTCCTTGCTGCACATGTATCCCCTGATGTGCCCGTAGAAGCGGCTTCAATCAAGTGAAATAAAGCCTACACTCTGAAGGTTCTTCCCTCGCATTCATTTCACCAGCACTCTGATGTTCCCGAAATTTATACACCGTCTAATATGAAAACGATCATAACTTCGGCCATTGTGTTTATCTATAAATGCGCATAAGAAATCGAGAAATTATTAGAATACACGAAGTCATCACTCTCCGGAAGCCCGTACGTTGTAACCCGTAATGGGGAACGTGGCTGTGCTTCCCTTCCCCATCGGCCACGCCCACGCAACAACGTGTCTTCCCATTGGTTTGGTAAATAAATGGCCATAACGTGGGAAGCACTTGTCCGATTAATATCAAACCTTGAAAAGGGACATCCTCACGTCCCCAGCAATATAGCTGGCAAGTTTCAATTAGATCGGACCAGAGGTTGTCGAGAAACAGCGGTCACACACACACACACAGATTGCTGGAATTATATATATATATATAAATAATCATGCATATGAAGCCTCCAAATCCATTGGCTCGAGAGCTGGGTTAACTTCACCCACAATAATTGTCAGGCAGAAAAACTCATACATCAGCCATGTTGATTTTCTGGTCAGCCTAAGACATCTTTGGAAGTCTCATTTACAATTTTTAAATTATCTGAGCGACACGATAACGAGCTATTATACTGTATACACACACTTCATTGGTTGTAATAAAATGTTAAAACTGAAACAATACTTTGTGGACAGCCTGTGAGTACAATATATATATATATATATATATATATATATATATATATATATATATATA
The DNA here is from genome assembly GCF_056783735.1 of Eptatretus burgeri. Classification (NCBI taxonomy): domain Eukaryota; kingdom Metazoa; phylum Chordata; class Myxini; order Myxiniformes; family Myxinidae; genus Eptatretus; species Eptatretus burgeri. The sequence continues at coordinate 27,112,108 of NC_140968.1, read as the reverse complement.
TATATATATATATATATATTGTTGTGGTTACCAGATTCGCAAACCACCATTCAGGTCCCTTAGGTGAGGTATCTCGGTAAGTGCATGTGTAGTTAGGCCCAAACCCGTTGTCTAGTGGGAATACATGTCATTTATACGTGCTGCGACTCTTCAGGATAGCCGTTTTTCTTTTACTATCTTTATTTTGGACCAACCGCCATGATCACAACCACAACATCAACCACCAACCACAACCACCGCTTCACCACAACCGCCACGACCTTCCCGTCACACCTCGCAACCGTAGCATCGCCACCGTCATCTCGCGCCACTCATGGGCACCGATGCTGGACTCGTGTGGGGCGCACGTTGAACAGCGTGTACAAAATCACGGATTTTGTGCTTCAAAAACGGATCCAAAACGACACACGCCCACTTTTTGCCGTCCAATCGGTGAGCGAGGGGCGAATTGGCCCCGCCCCCAGGGCGATCGATATATGCAAATTTGTGGATCAAAAAGCCTTCACGCCCACTTTTTCTCGGGCCAATGGGGAGCGAGGTGAAAGGTCAAAGGGAGGGGGTCAAAGGCGAAGTGACGGGGGGATAAAAGGACGGTGTTCGTCAGTCAAAGGAGTCGTAAAAGTCGGAGCGAAAGAGTCAGCAGAACGAGAACGAGGGGTCGGAAAGTCGCAAGAGAGGAACGAGAGAGTCGCAAACAAGAACGGTCGGAGAGTCAAGAAGAGGAGAGTCGGAAGCAGAGGGTCAAGACTTCGCGGGCGGTGGAGCTGCTCGTCGTGTGCGTGGGAGTCGGAACGGAGGGGACGGAGCGGTGGAAAGGCGGCGACACCAGACGAGGGGGTGCTCGCGTCGTGCAGGAAGCTGCACCCGAGGGAGGCCGACAGCGCGACCTGGCCGAGGTGGAGACGCTCGTCGCACATAATAAAGATCCTCTATACCCCGAGCATCAGCAACCCCCTCCTGTTTCCCCCCGCGCTGAGATAGTGCGACCAAGGGGGCCCCGTTCCCACCCCCTGCCAGGCACTGTCCACGAGGCCCGCGGGTTGCGGGGCCATCGCCGCTCCGCGTCTCATCACCAGACGGGTAGGCCCGACCCGGTCTCGGCCCCAGGCCTACCTCATTCTTGAGGGTATTTCTTTTCCTTGGTTTTGGGTATGTGTTGTCGGCGCCGTCTGTGAAGTAGAATTGTATAAGTGTTGCCGTGTGCTCGGTAGTCGGTATTAGCTCTGCACTGTGTTTTCACTTTTATGTTTGCTTTTTGTGTAAATGGAATTGTGTTTTCTTTTGTGTGCATTTGGTGGAATTGTATTTGTGTGCTTCCCGTGTGCCGAGAATAAACGTGCTTTATTGTTGAACTGTTTCCCGCTTCGCTTCGTCTTTTTCCTCCATTGAATCCCCATCTTGCTTCACGTAAAGGGTTGGTAGTGGGCTGAGTACGCCCGATAATTAATCGAACCGTCGAGGTCGACGATAACACCGCTCGGTTATTCTGATAGTACGGAACGGGTCGCTTAAGTGGCCCGTGTCCGAAGTCGACCTGCGGCGAGGTGCGATCGCCCGGTCTACCCTCCGCGTGGGTACTTAGGTAGTTCGAATTTGGCGAGCAACCCTATCCCACGCGGGGGCTGATTGGCTCGATCGCGGTGAGACCGAAAGGTCCACCCGTGACTGGTTCCCGGCGTTAGTCCGAGAGGGTCACGACTGGATTGTCCGTCCGGTGGGCGACGTGCCGCGATTCGAGTTACGTGGCCGTCGCACGCCGGCGGGCGCGAAGACCGCAACACTGGTGTCAGGAGTGGGATACAAATTCATCGCCCTCCTCGCGGCACTGGTATCGGAGAACAGGAAAACGGGCTCTCCTGTCTCCGGCTAAATTTACGGGAATCGGTCCAGGGGTGAGAGAAGCGACCCCGATTCCCTCCAAATTACGAGCGAGCAAATTAACCCTTCACGAGAAGCAAGATGGCGTCTCAAGGCGAGCGGGAGCCGGGGGTATTAGAAATGTATATGTGTAATAATGTAGAGTCCATGGTCCAGGATGGAATCCCCGAGCAGGAAATGTTGATTGTGCAGGAACACGGACTCGCCCAACTGAACCCAGGGCCCGAGGTGGGTGCGGCAGCGGCCGCGGTGTATGACACCTCCCCCCCCCCTCTCCACCAAGACCCTTCCCCAACCCTTGCCGAAACGGCTCAGCTGAGTGCATCCAACATGGCCCAGCTATGCGCCATGCTGGCGGCAATGAACGAAAAAATGGATGCAAACACAAATGAAATGAAAAACGAAATGAAAGGCATGAACGAAAAGATGGATACATTCACAAACGAAATAAAACGCATGAAAACTAAAATGGTAACAAACATGAAGGAAGAAACGAAAAAGTTCCGGGGTGAGACGCAGAACATGGGCCGATGCCTGCAGGCGGGCATGAAGGCCGTGACCAGGGAGCTGGGAATGGCGACTCCACGTGTCGGAACAAACGAGCTGAAAGGGGGTGCAACGGCTGACGGGCCCGCGGTGGAGGCGGGTGAAAAAATAATTCGTGGAACGTGTTGGGCGAGGGTCGTGACGATGACCGAAAGGGAAAAATTAAATGGGGAGACCAAAACGTGTGAGACGAGACACGAGGTGACGACAACGGAAATAATAGTTGAGACAAGGGAGGTAAAGGGTGAAGAGGTGACCGAGTTGGCAGAGACACGGGAGATGGGAACGATAGAGGGAAGACTACACGATGAAGACGGGGTAAGTGACGCACACACACACACGGAGGTAGTGGAGGACAATGGGGGTGAGCTCGCGGAGCGTGTGGGGACCCAGTGCGAGCACCTGGATGGCCTCCTCCAGGAACGAGGGGAGCGAGTATGCCCCCTTGAGGCGAGTCACGACCAGGTGAGTTCGGTCGTGCTTTGCGAGGTTGAGGGGACGAGTGCTGTGGACGGGTGCACGGAGAGCTTGGGGGGTGTAGAGGCCCCGGAGACCCTTGTGGGGACACGAATCCCCAGTGTGGTTGTCCCTGTGTGTGTGGTGCAAGGTGTGAGTGCGTCCCTGTGTGTGGAAGCGACCCCGTGTGTGAGTGGTGTGGTGGCGATGGTGCTGGAGTGCGTGCTTCCCAGCACGCCGTGTTTGGATGAGGCACCGTGTGTGGATGAGGAACCGTGTGTGGAAGAGGCCGTGTGTGTGAGTGAAACGGCCAGTATGAGTGAGGAACCGCGGGTGAGTGCCCCCGCGTGTGTGGATGAGGCACCGCGGTTAAGTGCCCCCGCGTGTATGAGTGAGGCACGGTGTGTGGATGAGGCACCGCGGTTGAGTGCCCCCGCGTGTATGAGTGAGGGACGTTGTGTGGAAGAGACCGCGTGTGTGAGTGTCGCCGTGTGTATGAGTGAGGTACCGCGGGTGAGTGCCCCCGCGTGTATGAGTGAGGCACGGTGTGTGGATGAGGCACAGCGGTTGAGTGCCCTCGCGTTTGTGGGTGAGGCACCGCGGGTGAGTGCCCCCGCGCGAGTGAATGGAGCACCACGTGTGAGTAGTATGGTTTGTGTGAGTAGTGAGGCACGCGTGAGTGAACGGCCGTGTGCAAGGTCGCTGTGTGCCAGGGAGACCGTGTGTGTGAGAGAGCGGTATGTGAGGGAGATGTCGGTTGGCATGCGGGAGCACGCAGCCGCATCTCCCGGTGTGAATGTGATGGTGTGGACTGTGTGCGTCGTAACACGCAGGTGTGCGTGGGTGGAATGGAGACGACGACGGCGACAGAGGAGAGAAAGCCGAGTAGCGGCTGTAGTTGTTTCGAGGACCGTGCCGGGTTCACCCAGCAGTGAGCACGCGGTTCGTGCTGTGCAACGCACGAGACCACCACGTGCTCGCTTGCGAGAGTGAAGTCCCGGTCCGGAAACGCACGCGGTGGATTTGCCGATCCCGCGGACGGACAAAGTTTAGGCAGGTAAATGGATTTGGACCGGACGGGTTCTCCACGCGATCGTGTGTGTTAAGCTCCAACGGGCAAAGCACATGTGTTCGCGTGGGGAACCCCTCGAGACGTGTGGCTTGTGTTTTTTTTTTTATGCGCACGGTGACGCCATGGCTGCACGTGGGGTTGGAATTCGGCAGGAGGGGAATCTCTGCCGGATGGTCCCGTCCAAGGAGGGACGAGGAACACGTGCAGCTGCATGACGTCACGGCCAGGTGCAAAGTGCGCGAGCTCGGAGTTGCCGCGCAGGTGCTGCGCATGGAAAAAAAAAAAAGGAGCAAGCCTCACTTTCAGGTGTACAGGATTCCTGGGCAAGGGGTGAAAGACCCCCTTACCTGGGCACAGGATGAAAACTAGTTAGGGGGAAGGGTTAGCTTAGTTAGACCGACTTCATGGGGCAGGGGTAAGTCCTCATGGAGTCCGTGGAATGGATTAGTTAGAGGGATTGTAGCCAGATTTAGGTTGGGAAATAAAATGAATTTTTGAGTTAGGAGACAGAGACAGACTGGTGAGTGTGTAGAGGGGACGTAGTTTAGCTACGTAGGTTAAAAAGGAACGTGCTGTAGTGTAAGGGATGACGTGGGAGCACGAGTTAGTTAGGGGATGCAGATAGAAGGATGGCAGAGTTCAGCGGTGAGTGGGTTGAAGAGTTGTGGGTTGTGAGGTGAGTACGCGTACATGTTGAGTGAGTGAGGCCAGCGGGTCTGTGTGTGTGGAGCGATTGGGGAATGCATGGTGCGATGAGTGATTGGGGGGAGGAGTGACTCCCGCCCAAGGGACCCCCGGGGTCAGTGTAAAGTGAGTTAGCTGGGTTAGTCAAATTGAAAAATGGAGGTCGTTTTGTTGTTGGTGGGAAAGTAGGCTCGAGACCCATTTGGAGGGGTGCAGGAGCCCTGTTGACGGGCTTGGGAGCGTGGCTGCGAAAGGTGAGTATCGCTGAGTGGGTACCCCGGGCACCAGGCTAGTCGGCCGCGGTAGGC
>NC_140968.1:27091695-27106664 GCF_056783735.1 Eptatretus burgeri | reverse complement strand
CCAGAAGATGGTCTAGATGGTCATTGAATCAGGAACTCAATAAGCTGAAGGGTTTATTTCTCTATCTGTCTGTCTCTGTGTGTGTGTATATGTATGTATGTATATATATATATATATATATATATATATATATATATATATATATATATATATATATATATATATATATGTATATATATATATATATATATATATATATATATATATATGTATTTATGTATATTTCTAACCACTGACTCACTCACTCACTCACTCACTCACTCATTGATACTCACTCACTCACTCACTGATACTGAAGATTGGTACCTTCCTGGTGACGTATGAAGCTGATATTTGGCGTGCCGATGGATATCGAAGCCCATACACCGGAAAAATTCACAGCATCATCGGACAACATCCTGAAATGAAAATATAAATCAATGAATACAAAATAATTGAAAAAAAATGCCGGTGAGTGACCCAAGACAATTGGGGAAGCATGGTAATTTTAGGTGCCAATGCACATCGAAGCCAGTACACCAGTAAAAATCACAGAACCATGAGAAAGCATCCGTAAATTGAAAAGAAATAAATGAAAAATCAAATGCAGGTGAACAACTCGAGACAATGGGGAAGCATGATTCGTGTGCTCACACAAGGTGTAAGCACACACGCACACACACGCACACACACACACACACACACACACCTATATATATCTATATATTGTTGTGGGCCGGGGGTCGGTGGTGAGGAACAGCCGCCAGGTGGAGCAGTAGAGCCGTCTCCCACTGAACACCCGGAATTTAGGTCGTGACTCTCGGACAACTCCATAGGTCACGGGTCTCTTAAGGACCGTGCTCGCCAATTCTCTGACGGCGTGGGGTAGGGTTAATAGCCAAATTTCAATATACCTAAGTACCCACGTCGTCAAATTACCGGGGAATTTACACCCTTGACGGACTCTGTCGAACCGGGTCGCTCTAGCGACCTCGGTCGGGTGTAACCGAGCAGGATTACCAAAGTCCGTCGGTCCAAACGACAACTTGCAGCCCAATCAGCTTACTGGTTCTCAAGCACGAACCGTGCTGGGTCAATGGAAGAAAACACGGGCAACAAACTGGAACATTTAACAAGAGTGTTTATTTATAAGGGAGGGAGACACAGAGCAGACTTAATCACGAATAAAATGCAATGTACAATGAAAAGACAACACTTAAGCAATTCCACTTAAAGACAGGGCCCACTCAAACACACACACACACACACACACACACACACACACACACACCCACACACACACACACACACACACACACACACACACACACACACACACACACACACACACACACACAAGAAATGGACCCCGTCGGGTCTTTATTCGGTCCTCCAGCCGAGGAGGATAGTTCAGCTGGGGGAACAGATCCTGGCCAGGTCCCTTTCCGCCTCGTGCGGTCACACCCACTCCAACCCACCACAGTGGAACTCGAACCCACGACCCGAAATCCACGAGCCCACGATCCTGGTTGCTCGACCACCACCACCACGAGGAGCCCCGCAAAAGACCGCAGACCACAATCGCAGACGACCACTACGACAGACCAAAGCAATGGCCACGATGACTGCTCTCACACTCTTCTTGACGACCACTCTACTCTCCTTTTTGCGAGGTCCAAGGGATTTCTTCCCCTCCCATTCACCTCCTGATTGGATGGTGGCGAACATCCCATCTGGCCGGGCGGGGCCGCCCTGAGGTAGCTCGTCTTCGGATTGGTCGGGGGCTTCTGAGGTACTCCTATCCCTCATTGGTTGCAAGGCACACCCATCTCGCTGGGCGGAGTCGACCTTACCCCGCCTATGCCGGTGGCCCTGAACACGTGCATAATGGCGATGATGGAGCGAAGGGGAGATTTAATGTGTAAAAAAAAACCTGACTATAAAGAAACCCGCAGTGCACACATGAAATTATCCCATTAGACAGAAGGACGGGACCCTGACTATAAACACATTTATCTAAATAACTGAACTGCGGGGACTGCTGTTTGTTTGTGTGCAAATGGCTGCCAGATTCGTAACAACATATATATATATATATATATATATATATATATATATATATATATATATATATATATATATATATATATATATATATATATATATATATATATAAAACGAATATATAAAGCTCTTTCGAACCATTGACTCACTGACTGATATTAAAGATCGGTGCCTTCTGGGTAACGTAGAAAGTTGAAATTTCGCGTGCTGACTGACATCGAAGCCGGTACACCGGAATAACTCACAGAATCATCAGTCAACATCCATAAATGAAAATATAAATAAATTAACAAAATAAATGAAAATAAAAAGTCGAAAAATCAAATGCAGGTGAGCGACCCGACACAATGGGGAAGCATGGTTCGTATGCTGACACATTATGTAAGCACAACCTGCAAGTGTGTATATATATATATATATATATATATATATATATATATATATATATATATATATATATATATATATATATATATATTTCTTCTAAGGTTGGAAAATCATATCGTTTGAAAAGCGTGGTCATCGGAATGAGCTTATTATTGAGATGTTATCTAAAACTTCTTGATGGCAGACACGATGACAGTACCATGGCATACAACAAATTATGAAACAACAAACACCAACCAAATTACTCCACCGACCACTCCTGCATTGTCACTCTCTACACAAAAATGCACTCTGTAGATGTGCTCTATTATATGGTTTTATAGCTGTCACCCTGGTTGCCTTAGCAATATAATTAATTTCACTCTATTTATTTTGAATTGCCATTCGCATCTTGCTCTATTTATTTCTTATGGCTTCATTTAGTATACGATACTGGTCTCTTGAATTGCCCTCCCACGATACAGGCATATTACTGTGCCGTTGGATATATCTGCACATAATCATGCTTGGCTGATCGCTCCATAAATTGGCAAGTGAATGAGCAATGTCACGTTTGTTTAAACAAGATAAAAATGTCGACTCATTTTGTCTATCCATGGAACACTACCACAGTCTTTCAAATGTGTAACGTGAACCATGGAATGAGTAGTCTTTGCGGGGAATGAAGTAGACTACTAAAAAGGACATTTCAAAAGGATGGAGGGTGTGCCAGTCCTCGTTTTTTGTACTGATAATCGAAAACCAAAATAATTGGTAGCCTAAAATGAAAGGCTCCAGCTACAAAACAGGTCACGTGGACACACACACACACACACACACACACACACACACACGGTGACACATCTACTGTACTTGGATGATTGAAAACTCTTTGCACCAAACGACCAAAAATTAGCAGAACAACTCAAATTAGTGAAATGGTACTCTGACAACATTCAAATGGAATTTTGCCAAGATAAGTGAGCCATGTGCACATTCCTACAAGGTAAACCAACAAAAATGGCCAACATAAAAATTGACACAAATACAATAATGCAGGAGCTCGACAACCAAGCATCGTACAAATACCTCGTAGTCGAAGAGAGACACCAAATATGTCACAAACAAATTTGCCAAACAGTTACCAAAATAATACCTGCGTAGAACGAGGCTGATCCTGAAAACATACCTTTCTCCAAGAAACGAAATCAATGAAATAAACCAACTCACAATACCAGTATTCCAGTATAGCTGTGGAATAATAACCTGGCCACAATCAGGAATCAATAAACTGCATTTCAAAAGAAGGAAACTCTTCACTATTCATAAAATGTTTGACAAAAATCAATGCATCCCAACAATGTACCTGTCGAGACGAGAAGGAGGTAGCGGCCTGATGGAGCTCAACCAAGTGCACAGAATGACAACTGTAGGATTGGCTGAGTAGGTGAAAAGTGCAAGAGACTACCGAATCCAATTTGTTAGCAAACAGGAAGACAACAAACCAGAAAAGGTATCCCGAACCCACCTCGCAAAAAATTTCCAAAGACAGGTGTGATTGTAAGATGTCACACAAGAAACTGAAACAACAATGAATACAGCACCAACAACTGCAAAAAAGACAAAAGAAAAATATAAAATGAAATATCAACAGATATACACCGACAACTAGGAAAACGACAAAAGAGCAGGAAGGTATAAAAAGAGTTGGACAGATTGGGAGGAGAAAAAGAAGGCTGTTTGGAATGGCTCAGAAGAGGTTAGCTCAACTGGGATGGAGAACAAATCATTATAAATGCCCAAGACTAAGGGCACTACACCAATGGCTTTTAGATGATGGCAGGACTAAGGCAATCACACAAGTGGAGAAACAGAAAGTGTGAGCCACTTCTTATCGGGATGTAAAAAACTCGTGTCAGAACAGCTGGACACCCAAAGGCACTACAAGGTATGTAGAATAATCCAATGGCACATCTGCAAAAGTCTCAACATCCCAGTTCCATAAAACTCATGGAAACATAAACCAAAAGCAATCACTGAAAACAAGGAAGTAATGCTTCCGTCTGACCTAATGATCCCATGGAGTGTGAACATAGAAAACAAAACCATTGTGACTGGATATAGTATTCAGGTACAAGAAAGAAAAGAAGGCATTGCTAATTGAGGTGTCAGTACCCAACAGTTTTGGCATAAACAACACAGAAATCAAGAAAATGACCAAATACCAAGATCTTAAAAATGAAGTGAAGAGACCCTGGAAGCTGTAGAATTCCAAAATTGTACCAGTGATGGTTGGAGCTTTGAGAATGATAAAAAAAGAACGTTGCAGAGCCTTTAGAAACAATCCATGGGAATATTAATACAAACAAACTCTGGTTGGAACTTGAAGATGTCTGGGGCTCCGGGCCGATCCTCAAAAGAACCCTTGGAACAAAACTTTGAGAACAGCAAAAAACTTCACAAATTGGACAGTGAATCATGATCCCTTACTGAAATGGAGGTGGATACTTTGAGACCTGGGAGGACTTCTGAAATTTCTTCCCCCTTCTGAAAATTCCACCTTCTGAAATCTGCATATGGCAATAACAACCATCAAAACACACACACACACACACACACACACACACACACACACACACACACACCCACACACACACACACACACACACACACACACACACACACACACACACACACACACACACACACACACACACACACACACACACACACACTTTTCATTTCCTGACTCATCTTGGAGGAATGAACAAACATCGAGAGCACATTTCCTTTCTGATGAGATACTCTTACTCTGTATGCTGCACATTTGCTCTTTAAAGGTTTCCCATTTGTCTGATGTTGATTGGTCTCCTGTTAGTTTGTCCCAATCGCGAGTGCGGAACTCTCTTCTCATACCCTCTAAGTTTGCCTTCCTGAAATCTCACAGCCTCACCCTGTTATCCTGAACCCTAACTCTTTACAGAATACATGCACACATGATGTTATGGTGACTTTCCCCGAAATGCTACGCCACCTCCACTTCCTCTACCATGTTGGGATCATTACTTAAAAAGAGGTGTAACACTGCACTGCCCCTCATGAGCTTATCTGTAAACTCACTTACGCAGTGCCCCCCTGGTGTGCATGTTTCTTTTTACAGCGCGTGCGCTGTATACAATTGCACCGAGTTTGAAATGTCCCCGGTGTCTACCACGTCTCCAGTGTCCGCCCCCCCCCCACCACGTGCCTCAAGACAGCCAATGATGGCCGTCCGGTGGATGGCAGTGCGTAACCTAGACGGAAATGGCGACAATTGACGGAAATACCCGAGTATTTCAATAGAAATTTGTGAAACTAATGTGTTAAAAACTGTATGTGAAAACCATTGAATTTCTTGCTTCACGGAAAAAACCAAGAAACGCTCCCCTCATGTACGAATGAACGAAAGACGTCATTTCCGCCCACCATGGCATTTTGCGCCGAACACTGAAAGCTAAGTTCTTATTTTACATCATTCTTTTGCGGCCCTCTGCCACGCTGTATCGAACGATTTCATTCCTTCTGTTATATATATGTATATATATATATATATATATATATATATATATATATATATATATATATATATATATATATATATATATATATATATATATTGTTGTGGTTACGAGATTCGCAAACCACCATTCAGGTCCCTTAGGTGAGGTATCTCGGCAAGTATATGTGTAGTTAGGCCCAAACCCGTTGTCTAGTGGGAATACATGTCATTTAAGCGTGCTGCGACTCTTCAGGATAGCCGTTTTTCTTTTACTATCTTTATTTTGGACCAACCGCCATGATTACCACCACAATCACAACATCAACCACCAACCACACCACCGCTTCACCACAACCGCCACGACCTTCACGTCACACCTCGCAACCGTAGCATCGCCACCGTTCTTGCCCCGCTGTGGGTACCGGTGTTGGACTCGTGCAGGGCGCACGTTGAACAGCGTGTACAAAATCACGGATTTTGTGCTTCAAAAACGGATCAAAAACGACACACGCCCACTTTTTGCCGTCCAATCGGTGAGCGAGGGGCGATTTGGCCCCGCCTCCAGAACGATCGATATATGCAAATTTGTGGATCAAAAAGCCTTCACGCCCACTTTTTCTCGGGCCAATGGGGAGCGAGGTGAAAGGTCAAAGGGAGGGGGTCAAAGGCGAAGCTACGGGGGGATAAAAGGACCGTGTTCGTCAGTCAGAGCAGTGTGGAAGTCTGGAGCCCGAAGCCTGCAGTAGCTGGAGAAGGGGAGAGTCCAAAGAAGAGTCCAAAGTTGGAGAGTCCCGAGGCGGAGAGGCGGAGAGGCGGAGAGGCGGAGAGGCGGAGAGGCGGAGAGGCGGAGAGGCGGAGAGTCGGAAGCAGAGGGTCAAGACTTCGCGGGCGGTGGAGCTGCTCGTCGTGTGCGGAACGGAGGGGACGGAGCTGTGGAAAGGCGGCGACACCAGACGAGGGGGTGCTCGCGTCGGTGCCGGGAGCTGCACGCCCGAGGGAGGCCGGCAGCGCGACCTGGCCGAGGTGGAGACGCACACCAGGGATAATAAAGATCCTCTATACCCCGAGCATCAGCAACCCCCTCCTGTTTCCCCCCGCGCTGAGATAGTGCGACCAAGGGGGCCCCTTTCCCACCCCCTACCAGACACTCCGCGAGGCCCGCGGGGTTGGGGCGCCATCGCCGCTCTGCGTCTCATCACCAGACGGGTAGGCGCGACCCGGTCTCGGCCTCAGGCCCGCCTCATCCTTGAGGGTATTTCTTTTCCTTGGTTTTGGGTATGTGTTGTCGGCGCCGTCTGTGAGGTAGAATTGTACAAGTGTTGCCGTGTGCTCGGTAGTCGGTATTAGCTCTGCACTGTGTTTTCACTTTTATATTTGCTTTTTGTGTAAATGGAATTGTGTTTTTTCTGTGTGCTTTTGGTGGAATTGAATGTGTGCTTCCCGTGTGCCGCGAATAAATGTGCTTTATTATTGAACTGTTCTCCCGCTTCGCTTCATCATTTCTCCCATTGAATCCCCATCTTGCTTCACGTAAAGGGTTGGTAGTGGGCTGAATACGCCCGATAATTAATCGAACCGTCGAGGTCGACGATAACACCGCTCGGTTATTCTGATAGTACGGAACGGGTCGCTTAAGTGGCCCGTGTCCGAAGTCGACCTGCGGCGAGGTGCGATCGCCCGGTCTACCCTCCGCGTGGGTACTTAGGTAGGTCGAATTCGGCGAGCAACCCTATCCCACGTGGGGGCTGATTGGCTCGATCGCGGTGAGACCGAAAGGTCCACCCGTGACTGGTTCCCGGCGTTAGTCCGAGAGGGTCACGACTGGATTGTCCGTCCGGTGGGCGACGTGCCGCGATTCGAGTTACGTGGCCGTCAGCACGCCGGCGGGCGCGAAATCCGCAACAATATATATATATATATATATATATATATATATATATATATATATATATATATATATATATATATATATATATATATATATGAAGGTGCTTATCACAATAATAAGATTTTTACATTTCAAATATTAAGTACGCTTTTTAATTGTTTTTCAACTGAAAAAGCATAAATTGCATATTTTAACATTAGTGTACTCATTTGCTTCACCACACGCACTGTATTGAAGGATTTCACTTGTTGTTCTCCATCTCTCCTTCCTTCATTCTTTCTTTTTGTTTGTCTATGGAGGGGTGAATCTTGCAAATACTTTTTGACCTGGCTGCGCCTGAATGGGGGTTGAGGCGTAACAGCCGAAACCCGAATCCTATCCAGGTTCCTCCTGATGACTCCCTCTTTGTCTAGTTGGGTTTCTCCTGATACTCCAGTCCTGTATTTGGTCAGTTATTTGATGAATGAATGGCACTTTTTGGTAAATCGAGATCAAAACAAGGTGTCTCTCCAGGGAACAAGAGAGAAATGGCAAATTATGAAGAAATTGAGAGAGAAAAAAACAAAAAAAAAACGTTGGCAGGTAACGTGTGAATGTCAGGCTAAAAATGCAAGTGACGACTAAATTGGGCCAAAATGGAGACAATTAGCGAGCTTAGATTTAGATTGCTTCCCGAGGTGTTGTGAATTATAATCTAGTTACGTTATCCCATGAGTATTGCTGCTCCTGCAAAGAGCACTTCAGATTTGCGGAGCACAGCATGCCCAACACGCTCACATTCCCCATGGAGGAAAGACTCACCGGAACCCTTCCTTATCTGTGCTGATGAAAGCAAATCGGCAGAAAGGAAGTTTTGATCTCGTGGAATCCAATTAAATGAAGAACAATCCATCCATCCATTGGGACCATACTCTGTGCAGAGCGTTGGTGCTTCCGAAGCAGTCTCCTTGGGTATTGGACACAATCCTGAACGGGTCACCACTCCGACACAGGATACCAGCAAGGTGGCACTGACCCTGCCTACCTCGGAAGGATGACAGGTCGAGTTAATCCCACCTGGCATTAAATCAACAGCTGAGCGAGATTTGAACTCAGGATCCTCGGATCCCAAGCCCACCACCCCAACCATGAAGCCAACACCAGGCATGAAGAGCAATTAACGTGAAAAAACCTCTTATCTTGTAACAACTCTAACGAGCATTGGAACACCTTGGAACACATTGGAACACCTTGGAACAGCCAACACCTTGGAACAAATTGCAAAGAATTCTGATCCTAACCTACAGGAGACACTGTATCAGCGCATCACAGCGGAACTCCATAACAGTGATGCTACCAGCAGCCACCGCTGTATGTGACTTATTTAATGACTCAAACGAATCCCTCCTTGTAGGGTTTACCGTAAGAGGTAGTTTGGCCCAATCTTTCAGGAACTGGCTGGCATGTATGCCTGACGTTTAACTTAAGGAGGCAGGAATGTGTAATTTGTTCACGGTGTCAGAGATAGCTTGCCTCCTCTTCAGGAAATACTATGTGGGATCTTTAATGTACAACGAAAGTGAGCAGATGGCTCCTCGGTTTCACATCCATCTTAGGGGCAGGCAGGGTACATTGTGATGCAACGCCTCGTCTGTAAAACACCAATCGGATAGTTTAGTCAGGTCAGGAATCGAACCCAGACGAGACAGCTCAAGGTAAGTGTGCTACCTGTGCACAATCCTTTTGGACAGACATGTGCTACATACAGGATAAGAATATTGGTAATTTTGCTGCAAGTAGTTGAGCGAATTAAATAATTGTATCCATGAAAGCCATGAATTTAAACAAGGTTACAATTAACAAAGCAATTGAACGATTTTCCTTATGCTGAACTTGGGGTGTTAGGGTTGGCCTGCGCTTAGAATTTCCAACAAGCCCTCCAAGTAGAGCCTATATGGTGAATCGGTGTCCAAAAACTTTGAAATCATTTGTCCGAACGAGGGAAGGAGGGATTACATCATGCTTGATCCTGTATCTTGATCTGAGTGTAGGTGAGCAGTGGTTCTGGATTTAGGCAGTTTCCCGAGGAGGGGGTTGCTGGTGGACCGTGTGCATCCTGCAGATACTTTCGGGGATGACAAAGCACGAAGAGGGCAGTGGGTGAAAGATCAGAAATGAGGCAGAAGTAGACAGAGAGACCGCCGACCCGTCAACAATGGCGAAGCGATAGACCCATAGACCCAGCCTCATCGTGAGCTGTTCGAGTTTATCCCTGGAGCTTCTGTAGTTTTGCTTCCTGCTGCGCACAACTTTCGCAGTGATTCGTTTTCACTCAGACCTACAACAATCACGGTACATACATTGAGCTCGTTCAAGACAAGTTTCAGATTGGGCAAAAGATCTGTTACTTTTGGTGGGGACTCTCTCTGGAATGTTCAGGTTACTGTGGTTGTTTCCTCAGTTTTGAATGTTTTCATTGTTCTAATGTTTGAAACAACAGAACAACAACAGTCTTTGGAGTCGTCTAATCCTCATGGCAATGACCAACGAATGGTAAGACTGCTGTTGATACAAAGATTCATATAATCCCCATGGTGACCAATAACAACAGTACCAACTTTGACCCACCTGACTGTTATTGTGACGTGTAAACCACAGTCCAAATCAAACTCTTTTTAAGGATGATCATTGTCTTGTCTCACAGATCACACACCAACTGAAACATTGCTGACTACTCATCAGACCCCCCTTTATCTATTTGTCGGTGTTCCTCAGGCATCTGTTCTTGATCCATTTTTGTTTTCTCTTTATCACATTCATTTGGTGCAATTATATTCAATTTCAATATCACATTGTATTCAGATCTACCTGTCTCCATTGAACCTAATGATGTGTTCTCTTCCGCAATTCTGAATTTCCATCTCACTGAAATGCAAATGTGGATGGCGATGAACTTTCTCAAACTCGTTGCTGCTCCACCCATCCGTCCATTGGGGCCACACTCTGTGCAGAGCGTTGGTGCTGCCTAAGTGGACTCGTGGGTTATTGGGCACAAGCCTGGACAGGTCACCACTCTGACACAGGATAGCAGCATGCTGGCCCTCACTTTGCCAACCTCAGAAGGATGACAGGTTGAGCCAACCTCACCTGGCATTAATTCAACAGCCGAGTGGGATTTGAACTCAGGATCCTCGGATCCTAAACCCACCACCCTAAGCATTAAGCCAACACCAGGCATGTGCTGATCCTACGCCCCTAACTCTGTGGAATCTGTCCGACTTGACTGTTATCGGGCGCGTCCTGCAGTACTCCATTCTTTAAAATCTTCACGTCAACGTACTTGTATTTGAGGATTACTACCTGATACTCTGCTCCCCTGATTGCAAATCATCGTCGGCAGGTCTACCTGTCTCTTCCCTAAAGCTCTAAGCTCTTACAACGTACCGAGAATACGTCAGGTAGGCTTGTAGGTCAAGCTCGTAAATTTGATTACATCGCTCCAATCCACCAAAACGCTTCACTATCTCGCAGTCCACCAACGGATACATTTTAAAAACACCTCCAACCTTTAAAAGCAAACATAAATTGGCTTTTTCGTACATTTCTGACTTATTCGCAACTTACGCCGTTGCATTAACATTGTCCTCTAACAATGTCGATCTCCTTTCTAGTTACTCGGCTAAAGACTTTGGGCGGTCGAGCATTTTTCAGATTTGCTCCTCAACCGCAGAACTCTCCATCTTTTAGACTCTGAACGTCCTTGATTACAGTTTTTAAATCTCTCAAAATTCCATCTTCCCAACAGTTAATTTGTATTTCTTCTTACTTTTCTCATCCATGAAAACCCCCCGCCCCCCCCCCCCAAAAAATCAAGTTTTACTTTGAATGGAACGTGTTGATATGAAATTGATTGGTTGATCATTTTTGTTTGTCATTTGTGCGTCCAATTCCACGTCTTGTATCATTTTTAGCTCGCCTGTTCGAGGAACAGAAGAGCTATAGCGATAACCCTGGCGTGAGCGTCAGCGTCAGCGTCAGCATGTTCCACCGATAGGTCCAGTGTGACCACTCCTTGGCTTTTTTCACAACATCTTGGCTATTGATTGTTCACCTTGGCGTCTTGGTTTTCTATTATCATCGCTTTTTTCCGAAACCTTGTGAATTCTTGGCTTTTTTTCATCGGCTCACCTTGAATGGCATTTATGAAAATGAGGAGTGGTCACACTGGATAGGTCGCATCTGGATCAGAACCTTTAACCAAAATCGAATCGACTTGCACTTGTCAGCTAACCCACTCGGCCACCTAGTTTTCCTGGATTTACCGAGTGTTTACCTCGTGATCCTGGATTTTGGGAGTTTCACCAGAACGGGGTTACTACTGGTGGACCGCACGTGCACCTTGAAGAAACCTGAGGGGATAGGAGGGGAAGAGAAAGCATGGAAAGGGCAGAGGGTGCAAGACTACAAAGGAGGTGGAAGAAGACAGAAAGACCACCGACCTGTCTGTGATGTGAAAATGATGGGAAAATGATAACCCTGTGCTTCATCCCAGGAGATTCCAATAATCCTAAAGACCTTGGTTTTCACAACGTCAAGCTGAGCAACGTGTGAGGCAGGGAAAGCCAGGCAAGAGGGGCGAGCGGTACTCCATCAAGCTGTGGATGAAGGCTTTATAGGTAGATAGGTTAGAATTATCTGTTCGGGTTAGATGTTAAGGTTAGCTGTTAGGGTTTGGGTCATGTGTTCGGGTTAGGGTAAGCTGTTGGCGGTTAAGTGTAAGCGTATTCGGCATTGTCATTGCAGAAAGTTTAATTTTGTTGATCTTGCCAATAAATTAATAACTTGTATTTGACAGCAAGCTTTGCTTCACGTGGTGCTTGTTCGAAAAGGAAAGTTTGTTGTGCGTGTTCAAAATTAGTCAGACGGTCTACGTGTGATTCTTTTCGAAGTCTTGGTCTCACGTCGGAAACACTAATAAAATCGACATTGAGTTCGATGAAGCACAATTTGAGCAGGTCGGCCGAAGCTCAAAGCAAATGTGTCCAAAAGAGAAGTTGAACACAGAAAGTTTGTTGAACCCGGAAAAAAAACCTTTCGGTTCTCATTCCCATGCATGCCATTTGAAAAACAGTTTCTAGGTAGTTTGTGCACAGCCTTCAAGCCATCTGTTATTGCCTTCCCTGAATCTTACCGTGCCAACAGACTGCTAATAGGCTCATTACCTTCGGTGATTCACAAAGGTAGGCAGATGTAGGATTCTGAAGCAGACGGGACAGAGGCAGCTGCAATGGAAAGTTAGTGATTTCCTCGTCTGCCTTTACATTGATTGCCTTTTCCGTTATGAATAGTTCCATTTTGATTTCTCACTTGTAAGGTCTGATAAGAATCTTATTGTGTGTGGGTGACTTTGCTGGGGGGGATAGGGGGGATTAGGAGGGAGGGCAGAGGGTGGGGGTAGTGGCAGGGGATTGTTCGATGACTGGACTGGCACTGAATCAACTTGACAATGCATTCCAGGACTTGAGCTTAACCCAATACTCTTACCAAGCCGAACATTAAGAAGAGCATTTAACGGCCATTCTTTACAGCGTTATGAGGTTTTATGTTTATTTATTGGAAGGGAAGAGATTTGCTTTCAATGTGATGACCATTTTCAGTTGAATATAAGCTCATTGAAGGATATTTGTTGTCTTGGCAGTACATTATCTCTTTTAAATCATAATAACATGCAGGAGGAGCAAAGTTAGAGGTGTGTGTGTGTGTGGTTTTTTTTGGAGTGTGATGTTGTTTAGACAGATAAACAAGCCTGGTGTTGGCTTACTGATTAGGGTTGCTGGCTTGGGATCTTAGAGTCCTGAGTTTGAGCACCGTTGTCTGCTGAATTAACACCAGGGTGGGGTTGACTCAGCCTGTCGTCCTTCTGAGGTTGGCAAAATAAGTACCAGTGTACTGGTGTCAGCGGCATCGTTGTGCCCCAACAAAATGATAGCTACCTGGCATCCAAGCTACCATACGCAAGAAGAAAAAAAGAGACAGACAAACCTGGATCATTAGTTTTGCAAGCATGAGTATCATTATCGAACTGATTGTTTTGAACACCAGCCATGAGGTGAGTAATCGGTGAAAAATGAATGAGTAAGGAATGTTCAGTTTGACAATTTGAAATTATGGACTCGCACTGATGTTCTCTAATCTTGGTACTGTGTATCAATTTGCTGAAATCCCTTCAATGGCCCCTTAATGTGCTTTCATCACTTGTCAGAAGGGTCTTTTGTGAACACATCATCAGGCACATAGTTTCAAGGTGAAACATAATAAAACCTCATCTTACTGTTAATTTTAAATTGGTCACTGGCTTTGACACAATACAAATTCTGATTATGGACCCCTTGGCATCAAAAAAACGACACGTATCGAACAAATAATTTCAAATGGAGATCTCCGCGCCACCATTAGAGCATTTAAATTGCATCAGAAGCGGCAATAAATGCGAATTGTTGATCCCAGCTTGCCGGCTCGATGACAGAAGACGCCATTTGCATTTTTGCCAGCTCCATCCCAACCCCGTTTAGAATCCCGCACGGACACGGGCAACTTGCTCGTTCCTTCAAATTTGCAAGCACGCCATTTTTTTTTTCTAAAACCCTAACTGCGAGCCGAGATCACAAATCAATGAGATTTGCATCCGCATTGGTTCCATTAGCATTAATGTGGCTATGAATCTGCATCAACCTTTAACATTTCATCGATACGAGTATCTGCAAGGTTGTTCTAGGGTTGTAAAATGAGAAGTGAAAAGTAAAAAAAACCCCCAAAAACAAAACAGGAAATAGTTTAAAGGTAATGAGACTCCAGAGTACTGTCACGGTGGGTATACTGCATCTGCTGCAGGAAGGACAAACATAAATAATTCTGCCATTCCTTGGTATTGACTCTTCACGCTCTCCTTGTTACGTTGAACTCGCATGTTCTTGATACTTTAACCTGTGAATATATACATCTTCAAAGTTCTTTTTGTGCAACCAACATTTCTTTGGCCATTTGTATAAATGTTAGTTCTGAAGATAGTATAATGGATGGAATGACCAGGACATTGATCGAGGTATGCTAACCGCCTTGGGATGCAAGCAGAAGCTCATGTTTTGGGCGTTAACC
>NC_140968.1:27026695-27086695 GCF_056783735.1 Eptatretus burgeri | reverse complement strand
GCTGAGTCAACCCCACCTGGTATTAATTAAACACCCAAGCAGGATTCGTACGAAGGATCCTAGGATCCCAAGCCCACCACTCCAGCCATTAAGCCAACACCAGGCATATTAATACTCATGATGTTCTTTTAGTTTTTGTTCCACTTCAGTTTCATCCCCAGTGTACCCTTCCTCTTCCTGTGTTTGAGCTTGTGTCCAACTTCTTCACCCCTTGTGTCCTCCTCCCTTCCCTTTGATTTCATTCTTCCCAATTCTTCTTCCAAGTGTCCACCATGCTGTTGCTGTGTCCCTCCCTTCCAATATGTTCTTCTTATTTTGTTTTGTTCTTGTCCCTTCTGTGTTCTAGCTCTTCCATGAGCCTAGACTTTTTCTACCAAAAAAATTCTCCTTTCCCTTTTCTCTCCTCCTGCTCTCACACTTCCTACTTTTATCCTTCACTTCCTTTTCTCAATTGAGTTTTTTTTGTGTATACACTGTCGAGGCTTGTATGACAGCTAACACACAAAACATACAGCAAGGGTAGCAGGAGACAAGAGGTGTGGGAGAGGGAAGGAAAAAAACAGTGGGGAACAGAGACATGAGGAGATCTGTGGAAAGGAGAGGGACGGGGTACACAGGTTAAAGATGGATACTACAGGGAATTTCAGGTCCTCACACGACAGGGACTTTATCAGGTAGCAAAGCAGGGAATTTGAAGGAGGTGGGTTTGGGGTGGATTAGCGGGGATAAAAAAAAGATCATGGTTTTGGATGTGGAAAGAAAAGAGATGGTGGTGAACAGCTGTTTTGAAGACCTGGAGGGAAGAGTGGGATTGATGAGTGTGGGAGTTTGTTCCAAAGGTGGGAAAAGATAGGAATGAAAGAATGAAGGTGAGCAGCGATTCTTGATTTTGGTAGTTTTACCAGAAGGGGATTGCTGGCGGACCTTGATAGCCCTGCGGAAATATGGGGGGGGGGGAGAGGGGGTGGGACATTTCTCAGACAGAGTGGGGGGGGAGGGGGGATGAGGCCAGAGGGGAAATGGTAGAAGACCGAAAGACCACTGACCTGCCTGTGGTGAGAGAGTGAGATCCAAAGACTCATCCTCATCGCGGGAGATACCAATGATCTTAAATGCCTTTGCTTCCATAGCGTGAAGCCGAGAAAGGTGGGAAGCAGGAGCACCAGCTCAAAGGGGAGAGCAGTACTCCATCAGGCTGCGGACGAAAGCTTTGTATGTGGTCAGGAGCTCAGGTGGGCCGAGGAAGGACTTTGCACGATAGAGGATGCCCAGTCGGCGACTGGCTTTGGAGGCCAACTTGGAAATGTGGTTTGCCCAAGAAATTGTGAACCAAAGGTGGTCACAACTGCAAAACATTTGTGGATGTGAGCGGTGGGGGGGGGGTTAACTTTGAGAAGGGGGAGTGAGGGGAAAGATTGGAGGGAGAAGGGTGAGGGGGGAGTTTTTGAGAAAGGTGAGAGGGAAGCTTGGAAGGGGAAGAGTGTGAAGGTTGCTTTGAAAGGGAGGGTAGACGATGAGAGCAGCCATGGCAATGGGAGAGGTGGGGAGAGGGGAAGGATGAGACTTGGTCGAGGTATGGTGAAGAAGAGAGTGCAGGGGGAGGTATAAGATTTGAGGGGTTCCGAAGAGGGGGAGGTGTGCTGAGAGGAAGGAGGGAGCATCTTTGTGATGATGAGTGTACTAATTAAGAGAGTGAGATATCTGGTAGGTTAGAATGGAGCCCACAGATGTTAGAACACCACATACTTTGGGACAACAGAGGAGGAGCTGATACTGAAGCAGAAGACAATGAAGAGGTGTCAAGAGCGGAGGAAGGATGAGCGGCAAGATGGGAGGGGTAAGGAGAGGGGATACCAGGTGAGGGGATAGGAGGAGGTAGATTTAAGGAGGTGGGGTGAATTGGCACTGAAGGTGTAAAAAAGGACGATTGATGGAACATGAACATACATCGCAAATTGGGATTTTAAAAGTTTTTAGATCTTCATGGAGGATCTCTAAGTCTTACTCACGTTGTTGTTCTTGTGGACTTTTTTGTTTCACAGCCTCCAGTTTTCATCAAAACTTTCTGAAACTTGGCATATACAGTCGTCCCCCGCTATATCGCGGTTCACCTATCGCGCCCCTGGTTCATCGTGGGTTTTCCCTTGGAACCTAACTAATTTTTTCTGTGGATTCCCCCGGTATATCGTGGTAATAATATATAAAATATAAATTATTTAAGCAATAAATTATAACGCCAGTCACACAACACACGAGACAAAGACATAGAACGCGCTATTCATTTCTCCTTGGCACTGATTAGCTGCTGCCCACGAGGCGCACTCTCGGGTAGAAGCAAGCAGCCGCCGCCAGCATCCTTCAGTTCATCGCGTGTCGCTGTCTTAAGTGTTTTGTTTGAGAACTTCGAATATTTTCTACGTTTTTTTCTCCAAGGCCTACAATGCTGCCCAAATGCCCTGCACCTTCTAAGGCTTCTGGCAAGGAACCGAAGCGCCAGACGAAGGTCCTGACGCTCCAGGAGAAGGTTAAGGTGCTAGATATGCTTCAGGAAGGAAGAAGGTTTGCCAAGGTTGGACGCCATTACGGTTTGAATGAATCGACCATATGCTACATCAAGAAGGATGAAGCCAACATCAGGAGTACCGTAGCAGTCAACTACTGCCAAAGCGCAAAAAGGGTGGCAACTGCACGCAACAAGAACATCGTCAGGAAGGAATCGGCATTGGCCCTTTGGATCACCGATTGCAGGAAGAAAAACATCCCATTGGACACCAACACCATCAGGGAGAAGGCCAGAAAACTCTATCGACAAATCGCTGGAGTAGCAGGTACTGAAGGAGATGACGACGACGATGACGATGACCCCGACGACCCCCAACCAGGACCATCGACAGCACCAGATCCAGCAGCAGACCCCCATCGAATTTCAAGCCAGCAAGGGATGGTTTGACCGATTTCAAAAAAGATTCAAACTGAAGAGCATATCACTGCATGGAGAAGCCACATCTGCAGACAAAGAAGCCGCCGAGAAGTACCCGGAGACATTCAAGGCGATCATCGAGGAGAAGGGGTATAAGCCAGAACAAGTTTTCAAAATGGACGAGACTGGCTTGTTCTGGAAAAAAATGCCATCCAGAACGTTTATCATGAAGGAGGAAGCCCGAGCCCCTGGATTCAAAGCTCAGAAGGACCGATTAACCCTGATAACGTGTGGCAATGCTGCTGGGTTCATGTTGAAGCCAGGGCTAATTTACAAGTCTGCGAACCCCAGGGCCATGAAAAACAAGAATAAGAACCTGCTGCCAGTCCATTGGACGCACAACCCCAAGGCCTGGATAACGAAACTCCTTACGTCTGATTGGTTCCACCAGTGCTTCATCCCTCAAGCCAAAATGTACCTCAGCGACCTCGGAATGGAGTTTAAGGTGCTGCTGCTGATGGACAACGCTGGAGGCCACCCACTGGATTTATCCTACGAGGGAGTGCAGATCGAGTTCCTCCCGGCAAACACAACATCCCTCATCCAACCTATGGATCAAGGCGTCGTCCGCGCCTTCAAGGCGCTTTACATTCGCAACGCCCTGCAGCACCTCGTGGAGGCCATGGATTCCGACGACAGTTTTTCTCTGAGGGCGTATTGGCGTGATTTCACGATGGCAACGTGTCTCCAAATAATTCAGAAGGCTCTACAAGAAATGAAAAAAGAAACCTTAAACGCCTGTTGGAAGAAGCTGTGGCCAGAATGCGTCCACGAATACAAGGCCTTTTCTCCAGACGAAATTCACCATTCGGCAGTCGATAAGGCGGTCAAGCTGGCGAAGATTCTCGGAGGAGAAGGATTCGACGACATGACGCATGACGACGTGAATGACCTCATCGAAACCCACTCTGACCCATTAACGGACGAGGATTTGGCTGAGCTTACGAAGTCTGTAAGCGAGGAAGAGGAGGAGGAGGAGGAACAATCTGATCCATCGCAGGAGGACGACGACGACGAAGGCCTTTCACTTGAACACTTAGCAACAATCGCAAGAACGGCCAAAGGACTGCAGGGGATGGCTGAAGCATGGGATCCCTCTATGGTTCGGGCGTTGCAATTCAAGAACGCTATTGATGGCGCAATGGAAACCTATAAAACCCTCCTCACCACCATGAAGAAACAACGCCAGCAACTGCCCATCACAATGTTTTTCCAACGTTGCTGAGTTTACCATACTGAGTTTAAAATGTGTTTTCACAGTTTTATATTCCATTATTATTATTATTATTTTCTGTACATTTTTATGCTTGCAAATGTTTTCTTTATGTGTTTAATTGAGTTTAAAATGTGTTTAAAGAGTGTGTGGGGGGTATTTTAGGGCTTAAACTATAAAAATAGGCATTTTTAGGCATTTTTAGGCATTTTTAGGCATCCATTCATCGCGGATTTTCACTTATCGCGGCGGGGGGGGGGGGGTTGGAACGTAACCCCCGCGATAAACGGGGGACGACTGTATATGTAAAAAATACCCTGGGCAGACAGTAGCCATCTCCGATTTTGAAAATTCGAGAAAAAAAGTTATGACGTCAAAATATCTCCGCTAATAAAAATCGTCTAAAAAATTATCTCCGAAACTAGGCAAGCTTTTTGAATTCTGTTTGTGGGAATCGAACAGGGCATTGGCAGAGATGAATTACCGTACATATGATGCATCACTATGACTTCATATCAATGTTTATGACGTCATTCATATTTTTTGTTTCACAACCCAGAGTTTTCGTCGGATCTTCGTGAAACTTGCTGTGTATATGCAGAAAGCCCACGCGCAGG
The DNA here is from genome assembly GCF_056783735.1 of Eptatretus burgeri. Taxonomy (NCBI): domain Eukaryota; kingdom Metazoa; phylum Chordata; class Myxini; order Myxiniformes; family Myxinidae; genus Eptatretus; species Eptatretus burgeri. The sequence continues at coordinate 27,081,885 of NC_140968.1, read as the reverse complement.
CAGTAACCATCTCCGATTTTGGAAATTCTTCCTAGAAAAATAGTTAACGTCATAATATCGCCGCTAATGGAAATCGCCTATATCATTATCTGTGAAACTAGGCAAGCTGTTTGAATTTTGTTTGCGGGAATCAAGCCGGGCATTAGCACAGATAATTTATCGCAAACCTGATACATCACAATGACGTCATATTCGTTTTTATGACGTCATTAAGAGGACGAGGATCTTAGCTCATTTGAGCTTGTTTCAGTCAGAGGTGCGATTAAAGATATTATGTGAGGGATGCAATGAAGGAGAATTAAGAGAATGGAGAAAAGAAACGTTGTAACAGTGGGACGGTGGGACTTTTTATGACACGGGATGAAGGAAAGGTTGAATTGAAAAGTCTTTTGAAGAAGAAGAGTAGTGAATTGTTAAACAACTAGCCAAAACCCCGTCACAGACGGATTCTGTTCCATCCAATATGACAACCAGTGGCGGCTCTTCTCAGAGCCGGATCCCAGTCGATGTACTGCATGGCCTTACCTAATGAGGCCTACAAAACGTCCTTGTACACGACATTTTTGTTGTACACTACTCCTTGTGAAGAAGTCCCCTGATTTGTGCACGTGTCTACTTTGACGTACAAACACTGTCAAAACTTCTCAGGTCACAGTACTGAGAAAAATGTGACGCAACCGCTCGGAGGAGCACAAAATTGGTCCTTCAGTATTAATATATAGATACATTTTTTGTGTCAAATTCACATTCTGAGGTCGTCAGCATGTGCAGAAGAGGGTTTTACATCGCAGACGCTACTTTCGAGGAGTGGAATTACACCGCTCAGCGGTAACGGTCTGTCGACGACAGACGTAATGACGTCAGCGGATGACCGATGATGTCATGACGTCCCTACGTCTCTCAGCGGTGATGTCACACGTCGCCATGTAAACGAATGTAAAAGGAAAAGTGTTTATTCTGCTTCAGAGTTGAAGGTTGACTATTGCCACTATGTGCGATGCACTCCTACAGGTACCATGTTTCTTTCAGTCCAGGTCACAGTACCGAGAAAAACATGACGCGACCGCGAGGAGGAGCACAAAATTGGTCCTTCAGTTTTAATATATAGATACCGAGAACCACACATGTGAAAGAGGAAGTTATAACATTTTAAAACACGTTTTTTATTTATTTATTAGTTTTTTGATAAAGATTACCTAAGGTTTGGAAAGGGAAAGGTTGAAGAATAATCATGTAGGTGTTTGGTGAATTTGGATCAGCAAATGCAGAAGGAAGCTGGTCGTTCGACGAAAGTTACAGAAGAAGAGGGTGAAGAGAAATATGTGGTTACGGGAGGTGCGATGTGAGAGGTTAAAAGAAGAAAGAACATATATATATATATATATATATATATATATATATATATATATATATATATATATATATATATATATATATATATATATAGTCATAAGAAATGTACTGTTTCGAGGAATTGTTCTATTCTTATGTATGATGATATATTATCAAACAAAAAATGCATTTTCAACCATTTTGGACAACATATACAATCATACATGTAACCCATTTCTAAAAAATGAGCTATAAAAATGGGAAAAATAGCCTGTGTTTGGATAGAAAACATGCTTTGTAAGCAACTATATCCATAGGACCCATAGCAAAGTGCACATTTTCCGAAAGCACAGACACTTGGGCATTATATAACATTAAGATTGTTTATCTTATTAAAACTGGGTTCAATTTCTAAGCTTTCTCCTCATTTAGGACCACAGTGTACACAATACCATGCTATAAGCCATGTATTAACTTTACCTTCCGAGTGAAGAAATCACCCATGTTTCTTTTTTGAAATCAACAATGGGATAATTAGACCAATATTTCGAACATTTGTAGTGCTTTTCACAACTTGCTATGCCCCGTCCCGAAAAAAAAGTGGAGTTCAGCGAACCGCAGGTCAGGTGACCGTTGACGTCATCTCCAGAAGACGACTCGCTCAGTCGATTGATTAGACATCACGTGCCGTATAAAGTACGTACAAATGCATTGTGCACATTTGTTTGCTATCTCACTGATCGTCTTAATTCCTGTGATTGTTTCACAGAAAAGAAATTGTGCTTCTGAGCTGTGTTTGCACAACAATCACGAGGCATTTATTTATCCCTTTACTACCTTGTCATAGTTGTATACAAATCCAATACATATATGCACAATAAAGGGCTATACCATGTCCACAAAATATTATATGTGACTGGTGAACCATTCCATTGAAAAAGAAACTTACAGGGACATACAAGTAAAATACTAAAGATTAATATTGCATCATTTCAAGACACAAGGAGATAATTTTAAAATCAAACAATGTGAAAAACCTGCACCCACATTTTGCAGCTAATTGAATTATTCGTTGAAACCAGCCTGCTGGGATAGGTACGATTCCACATACATGCAAGCCAGGTATGGCTGCACTCGACATACATGGGTTTATTCTAAAGTGAAGGTACTGCTTCCATTGGCTTGCTATTCATTAACAATTATCCAAAATGCTGTAATAAATGAACAGGGAAAAATATGTTGGCACAACTATGAAAGACAAATTTATCTGTCCTATTACACGGCCTCATAGCCTGGGGACTCTTATGCATTGACTTATACATTGTGTGCATGCTAATATAAGTTACTTGTAAACTCAAGAGACGAGACTAGTCTGATAAATCCGTCGTCCGTCCGACTAGTCCAATAAATCCGTCATCCGTCCGACTAGTTCGATATATCTGACGTGCTGTAGCTTTCTTTTATTATTCTCTTTTCTTCATTGTTTTCTACTGGTGCTACTTGACGACAGTAGGAATAACATAAATAAAAATGCAACAGAACGTCAGATTTATCGGACTACTCTAGACAATTGTGTCGCAAGGTGTGTTCTGCACACAAGTTTTCATCATATCCGGACAGCGAGATTGCTTCGTTTTATGCGCGGAGAGATACGGCCGATGACATGGGCTGGTCTTGCTTGCGATTCATTCGCCGCGGAGCAACATGCCCGCTGCACCTGTTGTCACCTGCTGAGGTCACGTCACCTCACTAAAATATTTCTGATATCGAGCAGTATGCAAGTACAATTTACATTATTGAATTACGAATAGGATTTAGTCTAACCAGTTGTTATTGCGAAGTCTTCCTTCGATGGCCTCCCGATCATCATGAACGCCGGGAATTTCATCGCCAGATTCCTCTGCTTGGCCTGCTTCGGGCTCGAACTGGTAAGGCCGTACTTCATTTCCAGCTGCCTGAACTTCACCTCCCGCGACTACGTGATCCGACAATTCTCCATCTGATCCAGACCAAAATCCTTCATTTCTCTCACACTCATTGTCACTACCAGACAAATCAAAGTCCATGTCATCCATTATTCAAAACCAAATGTTTGATTTTTTAAAAGCAGAAATGAACGAAGCGTTTGAGTCGACCAATCAAATGTGGAAACACATAGAAAGGCAATACAATCACGTAGACCACCAACCCGAGTAATTTACGTGCAGCCTTTGTTGTTCTGGAGATGACGTCATGTGGGTTACGCGTCATTCAGTAGATTTTGGCAGAATTTTTAGGGGCGTTCCCGAAGAGGTTTGCTTTTTTAATTTTACATTTTACAGAACGAGAATTGTGAAAAATCATTGTCAGATCAGAAATCACGATGAAAAACTCCTATAGGACATATGTACAGTATATATATATATATATATATATATATATATATATATATATATATATATATATATATATATATATATATATATATATATATATATATTGTTGCGGAAATTGTCCTGAGAGTGTTACTAAATATAGGATTAGCCCAGATCCAGCATGTTTAGCCATGTTGTTCGGTAAATGGACACTACATGTGTGTCGGGAGGTTTAAGAGGCTGCTCATCGTTGGTATATTGGTGGTGGACTGAGAGGCTCTTCTTCTTCCTTCCTCTCTCCGGACAATAGTCCCCGTCCAGCGTTCTGAGGGGGAGTGGCCTAGAGAAGGAAGTGAAACTGAAGGGAGGAGCCAGGGGTTTTTTTTCGAGGCGAGCGTGCGCCGGGAAAATGTGAAACTGTGAGCGCCGGGGTGGCACCGATCGGCTGGACACGGGATGGCTGTATTTGTTTTCGTGAGGAATGAGCCGAAAGAAAGGCTGGGAAGGCAACAGAGAAACGACAAGTGTCGAGTCGCGATCTGCTGGATGAGCAGTCGGTTTTGAGGCGAGCGAGTGAAGGAAAAGACTGCAGGAGCGCGCTGAGTCTGCGATCGGCAGTGGTGAAACTGAGTGCCGAGGTGGGGCGCGATCGGCTTTCGTGAGGAGACATCGGCAGGTTCATTCGGAGTCCAGTGACGGAGCGTCTGACTGTCCCTACTCACCTCACGGCTCGACGACGTCTTGGAATCCCATGGACCCAGCCTGCGGAGCCCAACACCTCAATTTGGCCTTGTCTGGTGAACAGACCAGGCCTGGACTTATATGCTGGACCTTGTGTGAAACCAGCTGAAACCCACCAGCGATCTGACGGTCTTGTGCCGTCGACCTTACGCGGGGTCAGAACGCGCGGAGGCTGCGTGCGTGGGCAGGGCGACAAAAGGAGGACGCCGCCATTTTTGCCACGCGGTGTGTTCGAGCTTGGGGGTTCGAATCCGTGGACATCAGCTTGTCATGAGCCACATTCGTGCTTTGACACTTTCCTCTCGTCCTTGAAAAATCACCAAGTACTCTGTGTCTTGTCTGCATGTTGTTTAAGCCTTATCTCATTAGGGTCCCCTTCAAAACCTGTAATCGGTAGCTCCCTAGTTAAGAACGGGTTATATATTAATTATAACATTGTCGTGAATGCGTTGCTTGTGTCGTGTTCCCTGATGTCCCCAATAAATCTGTCTGATTCGTATGAAGTTGCCGCTTTGGATGTGTTCGTGCCGCGCCGAGGAACGATCCGCTCTATTTGAATATAAAACCAAAATGGTTACAGACTGGCAGAATTTGCTCGGTATCTGACAAAAGCAGTCTGTAACCGGAGTCTATTCCCCCAGCTGGCAAGGCACAGGTGTACGTTGGTATCGTGATTCGAGGCGCGTGACCCGAGGCCTGTGCCGAACCAGCCGGCGTTATAACCCCCGAGACGGCGGTGGTTAAGTGACGCCGAATATTCAACATTTGTCTGTCGAGAGTAGGGTGTGAGCCCCTGCTTATTCTCCCATCTCCTGCACATGTAATAAATATATATGGCCTCGTATTATAGTTGGTGATCCCAGGTTTTTGGTGACATTTCTTGTGAGCACCGACATGATTTCCAGTCTTCTGATTGGGGATGCAAAATACTTTCAGGCCAAAGATCCCACAAAAGTGATGAGACAATGTAAACAGTATTTTGAAGTGTGTCAAAGATCTTCAACGATTTAACAACCATCCAACTTGAAATAACATCTTGATACCTGATATACAAACTTTTCTTACTCATAGGGATTTGGAATGAAGACCTAGTTTACCAGGGATTACATCAAGAGAAGTTAATACAACGTGATTAATGAATGCACTACTATTGATATTAGTAAATGCATGTATGACCAAGATTCAATTTTGAATCAGGTCTGCTGGTTGCATCCCTAATGGTGAGCAGCTATAACGGCCAGGGTATCAGGCACGCAACGACCTGCTCTTTTTCAAAAGGCACACCTGTTGTTTTAAGTGTTTATCATCACACCTGATGGACAGCAAGCTCCTCATCAGTGGATCCTTTCATCAATGTCAGTAGAATTCCAATAAAGAAACAAATTTCAATCGGCATACCCACTCTCCAACCCCACGCAGGTGTATCCACCGTCCACCTGCTGGGGACCATTTGATTAATCTTTGTTCACATTTTCCCCAAACATCTCAGCAATTCATAAGGCCAGAAGGCACAGTCTAAACTCTCCCTCTCCTCTTACCCCCTGGAATATAATTGTGTTCCCAAAGTGTTCGATGATGCAACGTGAAACCTTACCATCAGGTCTGCCAACATGCTCCATATACATACGAGAAGCAATAACACGTTGATTATTCAGTAAATAATAAACGGAACGAAGGGCATGGGAAATCTGCAGGAATCAAAGTATTAATAAAAAGGAATAGATTGAATAAATTAAGACAGTTGACTAGAATGTTAAATATATTCCACGTCGAGCGAGCATTCACCTGCCTTTCAGTGCAGAAAGTTACAAAGGTGTTTCTTTGGGGATCGATCTTCAAGGCAGATATATGCAGCAGACGCATCTGTTTACAATTTTCTTCATGGCTGACTTTGACAGGTACTTTTTTTTTATACATAGTCAAGGCTCATGGAAGAGTGAGTACACTGAACGGATCAGGAGGCAACATAATAAAAGGAAAAGTGGAGGGAGGGGGGACACCTGACATCAACTGCAGAGCTGAAGGACAAGATAGAGGGATACTTGGAATGGGGGACAGGAACGGATGCATGGGTTGAACAAGATGGATACAGAAGGAAATTCTCAGGAGGGAAAGACTGGAAATTTTGAAGGAGGAGAGCTTGGGGTGGTCGTTGTGTGTGTGTGGGGGGTGGAGGGGAAGGGGGGTTCGTGAGGGTAGAAAAGGTCATGGTTAATAAATCACTGAGCATCATCTTACTGGATACTGATTGTTTTGAGAGAATTTGCAGGTATGTTCTATGGAAGGTCGCTCATAATATACTGTTTGTTTCTTTTAACAAGGAAGTTATTGGAAAGATAAAAACAAGGAGTAGAGAAAGGAGTGATCGGTTTGAGGATGAGCGATTCAAAGAGGGAGGAGGTAGATTGAAAGGGTTAATATATGGGATGTGTGTACATCTGAAAATCATAGAAAGAAACATGGCTGGGCCAATCTCCACAAAATATTCCATACATGTTCGTTGTAGCCAGGGTCAGGTTGTGGGCAAAAAAATATCGCCCCCTCCTTGAAGGAGGGGTGAGCGATAAACGATTTTCGCTTGTACATGTGCCACAGTGCTAGTGGTTTACTGATTTCTGCAGACAGGGGGGATTATTAGCCATGGCACAAAATATATTTGCCCTACCTCCCCCCCTATTATTCCCCCCCCCCCTGCAGGCTTCTCCCTTAGGGAGTGGGTGTTTCTCGTCAGTGAAAAACATAATTTGTAGATTACATCTAGAATTGTTTGCCCTTTGTATCGGAAGAATACCTTCACATGACACATGTGAACCACCTGGTCAATCAATTTGTTTATGGTGAAGAACCTGCAACCCAGACAGCAGCCACACTCTGATTTAGCAAGCAAGGCAACCTAGTGCCAAAGAACCTGCAAGACCAGCCCACTTGCAGCAATTTCATGGTGCCGGCGATAGTTCATCTACTCTTCACAAAGGACACCATGGGATCTTTAACGTCCACCAACTAATACTGGCAGACGGGACACCCGGTTTACCGTCCATTTGAAAGAAGGCACACATTCATGAATCACCCTGTGAAACACCAGGATAACAGTTTATAGCTGGGTTGGGATTCAAACCCAGGCTAGACAGCTTAGAGGCGAGTGTACATACTTCTAGGCTATCCTGCCAGTCCAGATGACCTTAAAAGTTCAGCTAAACACTTCAATGTATATTCTCTCTTTGTAAATCACATTATCCCACTGGTTTTGTGAATGAAACTATCAATACAGTTATTTTCTTGTGGTATTCACATTATCTCACTGCCTTGTCTCATCAATTTGTTCTTCCAAATCTCAGGGGATTTATTATCCCGCCCCCCGGAGGGAGGGAGCGGGATATTGTAATCGTCCGGTTTGTTATCTTGCCAAAACGAAGTTTTTGCAAGATATGTTAGTCAGCTTGTATGTTTTTTTTTGTTTGTTTGTTTGTCTGTAATCACGTATAAAAAATTCTGCAGAGCACAGTTATCATCGGAAATTTTTGTAACTTCGCATATCAGAGGCCTATAGAGGTCGCTTTCAGCGCACAAAATTTTGAAGGTTAAGGTCAAAGGTCAAGGTCACTTTGGCGCAAATCAGGGGAGTCGACGAAACCCTTATTTTTTTGAGTAATTTTGATCAGATCGTCTTCAAACTTCATGGGAATATAGTTCATGGTCTGGCGCTCAGCTGATTATTTTTTGGTGGCGATTGGCCTTGACCTTCATATTTTTTATTTATTTTTTTGTCTGTAATCACGTATAAATCACTCTGCAGAGCACAGTTATCATTGGAAATTTTTGTAACTTCGCATATCAGAGGCCTATAGAGGTCCCTTTCAGTGCACAAAAATTTGAAGGTCAAGGTCAAAGGTCAAGGTCACTTTGTCACAAATCAGGGGAGTCGACGAAACCCTTATTTTTTGAGTAATTTTGATCGGATCGTCTTCAAACTTCATGGGAATATAGTTCATGGTCTGGCGCTCAGCTGATTAATTTTTGGTGGCAATTGGCCTTGACCTTCATGGTTAGCGCCTCAGGTCAAACATATTTGACCCCAAGGTCAAATTTTCAAGTTTTAGGAACCATATCGTGTAGTACCTCAAATTGAGCACCTCGATGAGTACTTTCTAGATATGTCAAGCTTGAGACATTATAACGTCATTTGGTGACGTTATGAGGCAAAAGCATATTTTTCATGGTTACTCTGTAGAACGATTCTCATCGGAATCTCTCGTAGGCAGATATTCCTCAAGGAGTCGCTCCTGCTGGATAGCAGCTCTGTTCACCTCAGTGTGACCTTAAAGAAGTCACACGTGGTCTCCTTTTGGCGGGTGACATTGGTTTATTTGTTTGTCTGTCTGTCTGTTAGCAACTTTACAGCAAAACGGCTTCAGCAAACACTATCAAATTTTATCCACAGGTGGAAAATGAACCTTGGACGACCCTATTAACTTTTGGGTCCAATTGGATCAAAGGTCAAGGTCAAGGTCACGAAAATATCAAAATCGTTCTTCGCTCATAACTTCATCAAAAATGATCTGATTTACTTCAATCTAAGCTTATAGTGAACCTTATTCTATTTGTCACTTATAATCCTACCCATTCCTAGAGTGAAAAATGTATATTTGTGAAGATTGGTAGGGTCCGAAGTTTTGGGGGTCATGGTCATCGGTCAAAATTACAAATTTTCCATTACAAATAAAACAAGTGGTGCCAGGCACAACAAATCCCACCCATTTAAGGCATAAGGTTATTTTGGGGATCAAATTTAAATTTGATACATCCTTAACCTGAATGTTGATTATCAGGAATAGAATAAGGAATATTTTAGTCTTAGTTTGAAGTCAATTAAACCATTTTTGATGAAGTTATGAGCGAAAAACGATTTTGATCTTTTCGTGACCTTTACCTTGACCTTTGATCCAATTGGACCCAAAAGTTAATGGGGTCGTCCAAGGTTCATTGCCCACCTGTGGATAAAATTTGATAGTGTTTGCTCAAGCTGTTTTGCCGTAAAGTTGCTAACAGACAGACAAACAAACAGACAAATGAAAAATCGTGCTTAGCACGACACTTGGTGAATTAGTTGACCTTTCCGTGTGGTGGTCCAAGCTGTGATGTCATGGAATGTGTGGTGTTTATTTGTTCGTACATTAATAAAATGACGCGACGTCACAAATAACAATTATCAGGCACGCGTTGTCATGGTAACGGCAGCAGATTGAAAATTTTCACAACTCATTTAAAGCCACCATGTGACATTCAACAACTTATCATCGGTGCTTGTTGCCTTCATTCTGATCGTAGAAAATATTTGAAAATACCTAGGAACATTGCTTTTCAACCAGCTTTACGATCCCGTTATCAGGTTTGAAATATGTTGTAAAACAAAAATATGTATTTTATATGTGTGTTTTTCATGTTTTGGGTGACCCTGACCTTGACCTTGGGTCAATTTCGATCAAACTTTGTACACGTTAATATTACATGCATAAATAGACAGTATAAGTTTCAATATAATAAGTGCAAAACTGTTTGAGAAATAGCCATGTGTAATTCACAAAATTACCCATTGGTTTATAATGGGCGATAATATAAAGTGATGCAGAATCCAGATGCTGATATTGAACATCACCAAAAGTCACATGTTTTTGCAATTTTATCAGCTGTTAAAATTTCATCCAAATTGGTTAAGAATTGTGACCTGTAGAACGAATAGAATTTTTTTTAAATTACGGCAATCGCTAAAAACTTTGATGTCATACGCTTGCGAAAACTGTGCATAATTTGTACTAACATGCATTTTAAAACATTTAGATATTCCATTGAAGTTTTTTTGGCGTCAACAGGAAGTCGCTACGACTTCCGGTCACTGAGTTATGTCCAAAAATGTGTTTTTTTTTTTTTTGTTTTTTTTTGTATACCTTGGTCGAGGCTCGTATGAGAGCTAACACACAACTCACAGCAAGGAGGCATGAGACAAGAGGGGCGGGAGTGGAAGGGACAAAACAGTGGGGAACAGACACATTAGGTGAACTGTGGAAGGGAGAGGGATGGGGATGGGACGGGGAACATGGCGAAGAGAAGATGGACATTTCAGGGACTTTCAGGAAGGAAAGCAGGAGAAATGAAGGAAGTGGGCTTGGGTGGATTATCGGGGGTAGAAAAGATCGAGGATTTGGATGGGGAAGATAAGAGGTGGTGGTGAACAGCTGTTTTGAAAGCCTGGAGGGAAGAATGGGAAAGAATAGAGTGAGGAAGTTTATTCCAAAGGTGGGAAAAAGAGGAATGAAAGAGTGAAGATGAGCAGTGATTCGTGATTTTGGTAGTTTTACCAGAAGGGGGTTGTTGGCGGACCTTGAGCGCCCTGTGGAAATGTGGTGGGGACAAATCGCAGAGAGAGCAGGGGGGCAAGGCTGGAGAGGAGTCGGTAGAAGACAGAAAGACCACCGACCAACCTGCGGTGATTGAGTGAGAGGCCCAAAGACTCAGCTTCATTGCGGGAGATGCCGATGATCTTAAATGCCCTGGTTTCGACAGCGTGAAGCCGAGAAAGGTGGGAGGCAGGAGCACCAGCCCAGAGGGGAGAGCAGTACTCCATCAGGCTACGGACAAAAGTTTTGTAAGTGGTCAGGAGCTCAAGAGGGCCGAGGAAGGACTTAGCACGACGGAGGATTCCCAGTCGGCGACTGGCTTTTGAGGCGAGGTTGGAAATGTGACTTTCCCAGGAAAGGTCATGGCAGATAGTGAGACCTAGAAGCTTGAAAGAAAAGACTTCTTCCAGAGTATTGTTGAGAAAGTGGATGGGGGGTTTTGTAAACGGTCCTTTCGAAGAGACATAGTGAGAGTGTGAGATTTGTCTGGATTGAAAGACATGTTCCACGTGTTGGACCAGTTTGTGATTTTATCCAGATCTGCAGTGAGTGAAGAAGCTGCTGCTTGCCGGTCTGAGGGATCACAGATGGTACGGCAGAGGGTGGAGTCGTCGGCAAAGAGAAATAGAGGATTTATACAAAGAGAAATAGTGTTTTCACGTTGTGTGACGTCACGTCGCGACGTTTAGTCCGATTAAGATGGGGTTTGGACGCGGACCGTCTCAGGTGGATTGCCTAACAGGTGTAAAAATTTAAGAACGACTGGTCCAGCTGTTTGGGCTCTAGATGACCGGACAAACAAACAAACCAATCAATGGAACAGACCAACATACTTGACAAAATCGAAGATTTCGCCAAGTAACAAACCGGACGATTACAATATCCCGCTCCCTCCCTCCGGGGGGGCGGGATAAAAAGTTTAGGAATATGCGTGTTTACTATGGAAGACATATATCAAGTCCTTTATTGGCTTTCATTTGACACCATGACCTTTGACCTTACGTCGCCTTGAAAGGTCAATATCATTTTACAGTCATAACTTCGTCAAAAATGGTTTAATTAACTTCAAACTAAGACTAAAATATTCCTTATTCTATTCCTTATAATCTACATTCAGGTTAAGGATGTATCAAATTTAAATTTGATCCCCCAAAATAACTTTATGCCTTAAATGGGCGGGATTTGTTGTGCCTGGTTAATAATTAAGATTGTAAAATATGTGTGAGTTTAAACAGGTGCAACTAATTTTGTCTTAATGGTATCTTCATTTTGTCCACTTTTACTACAATATATGCTTGAAGTTTGGAAGGAAAATGGTTTCAGAAGATGAGTATATTTTGCAATGGGTTTGCATATACAATCAAGTAAAAATGGTGGAATTTTTGACACCCACCCTTGCCCCTTTAGATTTACATTCCCTTCCCCTTTCTCCCTGTAGGCATTTCTCCCTTTTTCTGCTTTCTCTTTCCCGACTCCCCCACCTCTCTCTTTTCCCTTGCCCCTACCCTCCTTAGATTTTCTCATATCCCTCACCTTCTCCCCCACATCCCCCACCTTCTCCCCCCCCCAACCCCTACCTTCTCCCCATCTTCTTCCACCCATCCCCCACTTCCTCTATTTTTCCCTATTCCCCAACCATCCCTCTTTTCCCCATATTTATCTTTGCCACCGAAGTTGGATGGAAGTTTTTTTCACCCTTGTTTGTCTGTCTCTGAACAGGACATCTCATAAAGTTATGGACAGATTCGGAGGAAACTTGGTGGACATGCTGGGTGTGTGACAAGGCCTAATTTGATTCGATTTTGGTGAAGATCCGGATCTGGATACAATAGTTTTTGAAGTGATTCTTCACCATTGAGAGATGGGGCCAAAAATGATGTATCGCACGATATCTCAAAAAGTTGTGGGTGGATTATGACAAAACTTGGTGTATGAGTTGAGGAGGTAACAATAACAAGCCAATTAGATTTTAGTTAAGATCTAGATGCAGATCCGGCCTTTAAGTGGGAATAGTCAGTTGCTCGTGCCAGCACAGGATTTTAAATGGGGTAGGCATGGTAGTGGGAAAAATGCAAATGGTGTCTTCTGTCATGGAGCTGGAAAGCTGGGAGCAACAATTCACATTTATTGCCACATCTGATGCAATTGAAATGCTCTAATGGCAGCGAGGTGCTCCATTTGAAATTGTTTGTTCAATATATGCAGCTTTTTGATGTCTAGGGCAGTGACCAAAAGTGACCAATCCATAATAAAAATTTGTATTGGTGTCAAAGCCAGTGACCAAATGCAAATTATTAGTAGGATACAAAATGTAAACTGTTCAGTCTGGCAGAGGTATGCACTCTACAAAGTGCCATTTTAGTTGATAAGTGTATTGCAGAGTGACAATAATGTTGTACCACTTCTACCTCTATTGCACTGCATTCCGATCCAATCTGAGGTGTGTTGCAGATCTGTCAAGTTGTCGACTTGCTGGCCTCATCAGTGTTTCTCTCTCATTCATTTGATTAATTTCACGTGATGACACTGATGTATAAGGGCCCGGGGACCTCATTGCAGACACCGAAGATGGTGAACAACGACTCGCATGTGCATTTTTTTGTGTTCATGCAGCTGTTTGAATGAAATGACATGCTGTGTTCATCAGAGATGTTTCATCGAAGTGATAAATGCAACGAGAAGCTGGAGAGGCTGGATAAAGCTTACTCATATATTGTCAGGGTGTGTCGGCCAGGTTATGAGCAGCTTCTCTTGGACTTGCTTCTCGACCTTTAACCCTGAAGTTGATGAGCCACAGATAACTCCATGATCCAGTGGTTTGCTAAGCAACCACAGATGCTGTCTGAGGTGACTAAATCCGGCAGGGTCCCCGTGCCCAAATCTCGCGTTACCTTACCGGTGATTTCGTTATCCCAGACGGGGAACTGTGCTCTCGACACCCCACCTTTATCTATTAATTACATACAGTCAAGCGGAACCGTAAGTGGGACGTTGGCTAGGCTGGAGTAGAGAATCAGTGGGGTACACCCTTCCATATACTTATGACATACTATGTCTAACCAATGGGGGAAATAGACACCGAGTAGGTTTGGAAACAATACTTCTTGCATTGAAAGGCACATATTTAAAGGAGATTGCAGTGTCACAAAAGAAACAGTCTTACTCTAGCACAGAAGAACCCTTTGAGTCAACGTTATCACCAGCAAGACATAGGCACCTCATACATCCAGGGAAAGTAAATAGAAAAGTGGGACAGAAAGAGGAAGAAGGAGAAGTTGAGGCATATTCGTGACCCCTTCCTGAATCGTATGTGAGCCGGCTGGCCCACGTGGATCCCAATGAGGTGTAGATGCAGGTGGGATGTGCACTGTCATGCGGTATCGTGTTGTGCTTAACTCTGAAAAGAACTGTTGTTGGACTCGAGATGATTCTCCATAACAGTGTGAGTCAATGAGATGTATGCACTGGAAGATGCAAGAGTATATAGTGTGTGTGTGTGAAAGTCGTGTAAGAAGTCAGTTCCACCACGACTTGGCCAGCGCCTGTCCCGCTTGGCACTTTGAGAAGCGCCCTGCTTTTTGCTTGGCCCTTTGCGTTCTGCTAGGAGTGCCCATCCCGCTTGGCACTTCCTTGTCCCGCTTGGTGCTTTGCGTGCTGCTAGGAGTGCCCATCCCGCTTGGCACTTCCTTGTTCCGCTTGGTGCTCTGGAAGCACAGTCAACCTGACCAGGTCTCTGTCCCTCAGGATGCAAAATCCCTCAGGATCTGGGCTTACAACTCAGCCGTCATTGCTGTGCCACTCTGCACTGTTCTTGGACTGCTCTCTTCTCCCGAACTGTGCTGCGCCTGAACTGCACATTAACTTTGTCTGCAATGACTCCGTTAGAGTTTTTCATTGTCCCTCGACTGTGTTTGCAATCACATCCTCTTTTTGGTATCCAACACTGATTGGCTGTAGCTCACTGCGATCCAGCCACTGGTGTTTGACCTCGGAGCATTGTGCGTGGTGCTTTGGGAACGCTTTTCTTGATCTGCGATGACTGGAATTCTGGAACGGCGAAGGATATGACAATTGCAATGCTGGAATGGCGATTATTTGGTCGAAATACTGGTAAGGTGAATTGGCTTGAGAATGTGGTTTGGAAATGAAGCATGAGAATGGAGGCTCGAGTGTGGGTGTCGGAAAATGAGGGTTTTGGGATGGGTGCTTGAGAGGGGTGTTTGAGAATGAGTATTTGAATATGGAATTGGAGAATGAAAGTCTGAATATGGAGTTGGAAAATGAGGGTTTGGGAATGAGGTTTGGATACGGAGTTGGAGAATGAAGGTTTGGAAATGAAGAGAACAACGGGGAAGGTTCGAACTGCAATCATAACACATATCCCTGTCCTTGATATGAGGGGATGGGTAACATGACTAAACAGAATCATGATGGAAATATGTAAATTCCAGGATTCTATTTATGTGTTGAATGTAATTCCCTGGGGTCTTTCCAAATCCACAACACTACCCCTCCTCCAAACCAGACTCGTCCAGAGTCTGCCAGCTCTAGTGCATGTCAGGTGTGGTTCCCTTTGATATAATTTCCTCGTCTATCGGATCCTTAAGTGCAACATTTTGTTTGCATAGTAAAAGTTTCATGCATGTCCCCACTAACCAAAACCAATGCGTTGTGTAACTATTCCTACACATTCATTTGACGCACATATCGATTCAGTTCTAAATTAAATTTGAAACATAACCAGGTGGGCTCAAATGCTATACACTACCTACAATCCCCACACTGGTTTTGTGTTTTGCTGTGTACAATCCCCACACATGTACCATATATGAGGGTATGTAATACAAGTTAAGTAGGATGATGTATACCGCAAGTGCATTCACTACTCCGATTGAGTACCAAGATGCTGGCATTATTGGAGCACCGAACAGGCTTGGTAAAGTTGTGGTTAAGGAATGCCTCTCGCTGCAAATGGAGTGTAGTGCTTCAGAACTCTCCAGCCACATCAGGGGCAGATACAGGGGACATGCACCCGATGCACGACCTCCATATAGCCCTCCTTTCCTGTCAAAAGCAATGTTTTTTTTCACATGTAATGAGGTGTATATAACCGAAGATGCGGCCTCGGAATGTGAGAAAGGAAACTGTCTCATGCAGTGAATTTTTCTAAAATTTCTACTGTAAAGACGAAATATATAATAAGGAGGGTAAGCCTACCTAATATTGCATGGTAGTGCTTCCAAAATGTTTTTAATGTAAAATCTGCAATTATTACATTGAAGGAAATGTTTTAAGTGTTTAATTATGTTTATGTTTTTGAAGCATAGCAATACATTGTGCCAAAAAAATCAGGGTCTGATAGTTAACTAGAGGTTGAAAAAGATGGATATCAATTTGGTATTTTCGGAATAGTTTCTGTTGTTGTCATTTTATTTTACAGATTGCACAAACACAAGAACAACAACAACAACAACAACAACCATGTAATTCTTCAAAAATGGCAAAAATTCAAAGTATTATTCAGTTTGTTTTTTTCCAAAAAAGACAGAATTAAAGGAACATAATGTGCATGCAGAAAAAGGTAAGAAATAGTTAACCTTTTACAATTTGATTTTGGAACTCCATTAACTGGTGGAGCCTTATCAGTGGGTTAGTGGGGCAACTTAGCATAACAATTGTGCATTTTGTGAGGAAAGCACCAAATTTGGTACACTAGTAGCCTATCATATTATGAACAGATTTGGATATTGGGCAATCTCAAATTCAGCCGCTGATGGCTGTGGCAGCCATTTTCCACTGCCATCAAAAAATTTGAGATGGCCCAATATCCAAATCTGTTCATAATATGATAGGCTACTAGTGTGCCAGATTTGGTGCTTTCCTCACAAAATGCACAATTGTTATGCTATATTTAGCTAAGTTGCCCCACTATGTTGTAATTTAGTAATGACTAGATGACCCGTGAACCCGTTGGGTTCCCGTTGTGACAGCGGTTGATAAAAAAATCATTAAAAAAACAAGAAAAAAAAGAAAAGATAGCTCCAAGGAACTATACCGCTGAGGTTGTTTGCATTGATCAAATAATCCCGAAGAGTACTTGTCTGAATCGGGAATTGATTTTTTAATAATTTTTTTCGTGCCCGATTTCTATGAAACTTGATACTGCATACCGCAGGAGAATGCTGAGTAATGTGGGCCAAAATTTTTTGCGCTATCGTGTACCGTTTTGGCTGTATTTCAGGAACATACATACGTACGTACATACATACATACATACATACAAGATGAGAGTTTTAGTAATATATAGATATAGATGATTACGAGTACAGTATAGTCATGTTGTTGGGAATATTATCTTTTGTTGGTTTGGTCCTTTTATGCATCATGATTGTGAACTGGCCATTAAAGAAAGAGAGCACACTGTGTGTTCAAACGTAATTTATCGCTTGTTTAGTGTACAAGAGAAGAGATCATGAGTTCTTATCCCATCCTACCAACGTTTAATTACTTATTTTAATCAAAACGATTAGTACTTCCTTTCAAGTGCAGCCGAGGGTTCTTTGTCTATATTTAGAATAGTCTTTAGAATTTATGAAAAAAGACGCACCCACAAAAACTTCCCCTCCCTCTGCTCGGCAAAATTATATTTTTCAATGCAATAGATATTTTTGTGCACCCCCCACCCCCAACCGAAAATCCTGGATCCACCCCTGGAATCATGGGTTGAAAATGGAAAGTCTATCACATGCTTCAAATCCCAAAGACCTGCTTGTAGCTGTTTATGGCACTGAAAATTGTGAAAGTGTGAAAGTGATGTTGCTTTTCTGAGCTTGAAGTGAATGCATGTTAAAATGTGTCTTCATATTGAACACGAGTCACAAAATGATTGCATTAATTTGTACTTCAGTTGTAACATGTCATAATTAAATATCTAAATATCAAATGCTCATTAATAGTGAATTCCAGATTTGCTTAATTGTGTGTCTTCCACAGTCTTAGAACTTTGTTAATTGCAAACAATGACCAAAGTAATTACAGATCATGTTCTGTTACTTTTCAGGAGGTTTTGGACCACACTGGATCACATTGTGTTCCCTGACACCAGGGAGATGTATATAATGAGAAGTTCCTGTGATAAATGTGACTTAGAGCAAAATTATTCTCGTGGCCCTCATATTGGTGATATAATGGGAGTACATGCAAGTCTTCATCAAGGGAGAGGCCTGGGTTTCTAAGGATGGTGATATAATGGGAGTTTATGTAAGTATTCATCAGGATAGAGACCTGGGTTTCTAAGGTATCTATTGTGGAGGGGGGCAGGACTTAAAGGGGAGGAGGATGGGAGGACCCAAGGGTGTGTCCACACCTTCACAGTGGAACACACCCACATCCATCATCCTATTTGGTCAATGTACATCCAGCCCTTCTGGCGTAATGGTACCACTTATTCCACCATATTGTATATGTCACTTACCATGAATGTGTCATGTTTCTGCCCTCATTCTTGGTAGAGTTGGTCACATCCACTATAGTGTGCTTTTTGTTATGTCTGGCCTTTTGTAATAACCTTATTTTAAATTAAATACGTCAGAGGCAAAAATAGAATGGAAAAAAGTTAGGTTTCGGGTTATCTTTATGGGTCATGGGAGTGTTTCCCAAATTTAATGTGAATTTTACATAAGGTATAATCATGAAGCCTGGTGTTGGCTTAGCAGTTTAGGTGGTTGGCTTGGGACCTAAGAGTCCAAAGTTCAAGCCCATGTTTACCGTTGAATTAACACCAGGTGGAGTTGACTCAGCCTGTCATCCTTCTGAGGTCAGCAAAATGAGTACCAGTGCACTGGGGTAATAACCATTTGTGGTAACCTGTGTTGGAGTGGCAACCCATCCAGGACTGTACTCCTTGCCAATGAAACTGCCCCGGCAGCCCTATGTGCCTTTACGGCATGAAAGGAATTGCATTACTATTATTATAATAAGAATCAGAAGAACCTCTCCGACTCATCAATGATCTCTCCGACTCTCTGTAAAATCCTCTTTATCTCATTGCTGATGACTCCACCCTCTGCCGTACCATCTGTCATCCCTCAGATCGGCAAGCAGCAGCTTCTTCGTTCACTGCAGATCTGGATAAAATCACAAACTGGTCCAACACGTGGAACAAGTCTTTCAATCCGGACAAATCTCACACTCTCAAGATGTCTCTCTGAAAGGACCGTTTGGAACCCCCCCCACCCCCCATCTACTTTCTCAGCAATCCTGTGGAAGAAGTCCTTTCTTTCAAGCTTCTGGGTCTCACTATCTGCCATGATCTTTCCTGGGAAAGCCACATTTCCAACCTCGCCTCCAAACCCAGTCGCTGACTGGGATTCCTCCGTAGTGCAAAGCCCTTCCTCGGCCCACCTGAGCTCCTGACCACTTACAAAGCTTTCGTCCACAGCCTGATGGAGTAATGCTCTCCCCTTTGGGCTGGTGCTTCTGCGTCCCACCTTTCTCGGCTTCACGCTGTGGAAACCAAGGCATTTCGGATCATTGGCATCTTCCGCAATGAGGCTGAGTCTTTGGGCCTCTCACCCAATCACCGCAGGTTGGTCGGTGGTCTTTCTGTCTTCTACTGACTCCTCTCCAGTCTCGCACCCCCCTGCTCTCTCTGCGATTTGTCCCTACCACATTTCCACAGGGCGCTCAAGGTCCGCCAACAACCCCCTTCTGGTAAAACTACCAAAATCACGAATCACTGCTCACCTTCACTCTTTCATTCCTCTTTTTCCCCACCTTTGGAATAAACTCCCTCCCTCTGTATAATCCAATTCTTCCCTCCAGGCCTTCAAAACAACTGTTCACCACCACCTCTTATCATCCCCCATCCAAATCCTCAATCTTTTCTACCTCCGCAAATCCACCCCAAACCCACGTCCTTCAAATTCCCTGCTTTCCTTCCTGAAAGTCCCTGTAATGTCCATCTTGTATACCCCTGACCCATCCCTCTCCCTTCCACAGATCTCCTAATGTCTCTGTTCCCCACTGTTTTGTCCTTCCCACTCCCACGCCTCTGTCTCATGCCCCCCCACCCCTTTTGCTGTGTGTTGTGTGTTTGCTCTCATACGAGCCTCAACAAGGTATGCAAAAACACCAAACAAACCAGAAACTCAAGTACATATTGTGTACTTTTCTGATCACCTGAAATACAACTTGAGCATTCGACTTATTAACCATAGAAGTCACTTAGAAACCACAAATAGGTGAACGAGGGGCACACCAACAATTAATATCGCAGCGACACAACTGCCCAGTTTGGAATAGTATAATGTTTGTTTGATCAAATGATATTCCCAAAATACTTGTGCTTGTGGTCATAAAGGGTGTGTAGTACAGCCTTGTGATATGGAATAGACCAGACCAGAGAGATTACCCTCTCCCTGATGGTCATTAGAGCAAGGTGGGGCAAGATGCCCCCATCAAGAAAGGTGGAGCAAGATTCACCCTGTTTCCACACATCTCCCTCGGTCGTCTTGTTCATGAACATTTTTCCATTTGGAATTCCCTGCTACGCCATCATCCAGAGCCCTCTGGTGTGGGCGTTCAGGATTCTGAACATATGATCAGGGCCTTGGAGGCTATAATGCTGTGCCTCTCGCCCCACCTTTCCCAACATGCTCTTTTCCCTAAGTATTCAAATGAGCTTGCTGGTTTTGTTTTCTTACAAATGGAGATTTGTTTACTGTGCAATGATATTTTCACCGAGATCATCTCACATTCCATAATCTTAGAATTTCAAGCCTTAACAATGTCACCTTCGGTCATGCTTGACCCCACAACCTCTGGAATACTGGCCCAGTGTCCTGAGCACCGGTCATCTTTATATTATGATCAAATGAACACGATGCTAACCATAAAGTTGAGGTGATGTGCTTTGCTTTCAGGTGAGTTTGGTGCTCAATGACTGGGCCGTCATTTCGGCCTTTGCGGGAGACCAGGATGTGACACGAGAGGCAGCGAGTAATGGTGTGTTGCTGCTTATGGAGAGGGGTGATCGAGCCTACCTAAAGCTCGAGCGAGGAGACCTCAAGGGTGGCTGGAAATATTCTACCTTTTCTGGTTTCCTCATCTTTCCACTATGAAGAGGTGAGGAGTCAGCAAGGCGCAAAGATTTTTTTTTTCTGGTGGGCGTGATATTCTACGGCATTTCTACAACCCTTCCAAAGGAGTACCTCATTGGCAGGTGATGGTAATATTGTTACCAGAAGAAGGTCTTGCTATTTTAATGTTGCCGCCGGACTTGGTGAACTGCAAGCATCACTTGTACAGGTTCTGAAGTAAACCCACCGCCCCTAGGATACCTATAACTCATGTGTACAATGACTACATCATCGTTCCAGAATGTTTTGGCCCTGCGATAAAACAAAATTGCAAAATGAAGAAGGCATTGCGGTGATAAAGGTAAATAAGTGTCGTGGACTCGCTGAGATGAGTGGTGATTCGAGCAGCTGGAGGGATCTTGATATACAAAACAGACTGCGTGTGATCGATAAAGAGAACCTTTGCTGCAGCAAGAACGGAAGATGTGATCACTTACTGCGTGTTGCAGGAGCAATGATTATTATGTAACCAATGAGAAGGATGAAGCCCCATTTCGGTTGTTTGTCATTGGTATTGTAACTCGGAGAACATGTAAATTGCACAGCTGCCATTTTTCATCAAAGGAGTCACCACATTGAAAATAGTAGCACAAGGTGGTAAAATATTCGTTTTCATGATGCTAGCAATGCCTTTGTGGGTCAAGCTCAACTGTTTGCCATTTTTACTCATCAAGTACTGTGTCGTGATTGGTTTACCGCGTTATTAACCACGTGAATGTGTTAACCTTTTCAACTGTTCTGTGTTGTCATGACCAAAGGCCTAAGTGGATGATGCACCTGAACACAGACCCGCAGTCCTTTAAATAATTCGAGTATTTTCTAGTGGCCATAATCAGATCTAATGTTGGTGTAGAATATATTCTTTTGATGGCAGGTGAATGCATACGGCCTGGTGATGACAGAGGCATGGACAAACTTTGGAGAGGTACCAGCACTAACCACAAAAGGTAGTATCTGGTACTGGAAACGAGGATGAGAATGAGGATGATTTATGTCTCTTCTTTAGTCGCTATGATTCGTTGATCTTACACTGCTGCTGAGTCTAGCGACTCGATTCCAGCCATGACAAGAGGCTGTTATTCCTCCGACTTACAAGAATCACTCGTGTTAACTTATTGTAATCAATTGCTGTGGCCGCAGAGACAACTTCGTACGTTTAGTTTGGTTGAGTGTTGGAGTCTCAATGAGCGCGTGCCAAGCACAACGTTCGAAGCTTTGATGGCTTGAAATACAGGCTTCTTGGTTAATTTCCCTCCTGTATGTGCTCAAATTGACGGGACAGAACTGCTTCTCTGCTGACAGACTGAACTCACCACTGATGATGAAACAAGCATCCCTATGGTCTCCGTCCAGCTGCTTCATGCGCATCAATCATCTCATGTTGAACGATGATGTCGATATAATTAACTTCAAAAAGTACTGCCGCAAGTAAAACGAATGGAATCTGGAGTTCTTGACCATCGTGTTTTAAAGGGTTTGATAGTGAGGGAGATGCTGATGTTGGGGATCATAAGGTACCACAGGTGTTACACAGGTCCTAATTAATTTTGGTGTTTTCATGGAGGAGGAAATTCATGAAACAACATCATGTTGTAACGGCTTAAACTTTGGCACCTGTCGAGTAATTGAAGATATTGTTTTTATCAAAGTTTGCATTTACTGTGTTCTAAGTATAAATTGTGTGCATTTGAGAGGTGTTTCCGAAGGAAACTTCTGCAAACAATGTTCATTCCCAGCACTTGAACGTGGGAGAAAAGTCAACAGAAAGAGGAGGAGATTGGGACCATACTCTGTGCAGAGCGTTGGTGCTTCTTAAGCAGTCTCCTTGGCTATTGGGCACAATCCTGGACGGGTCGCCACTCCGACACAGGATACCAGCAAGCTGGCACTCATTTTGCCGACCTCAGAAGGATGACAGGCCAAGTCAACCCCACCTGGTATTAATTCAACGGCTGATCGGGATTCGAACTGAGGACCCTAGGATCCAAAGCCCGCCACCCTCACCATTAAGCCAACACCAGGCATGACAGAAAGAGAAACAGGATGTATTAAAGTGATAAGCTTCGGAGGTTGTTGCGCAGCATCAGCATATATGTTGTTTGTTAGCTTTGTCAGCGATGCTTTCGATCGGTGCACGTGCTGTGGATCTACCCCGCACGATTATCCCTTTAACTCCCATGAGCAATGGTGCAGACACAAACATGGCCCCAACAAAGGTCGTGTACCCACCATGCCCTGGCCTGCCCGCGTGCCTGTGTATCCAGATTACCATGTACTGACCCAAAAGGTGGTTCGCACCGACATGCCGATCAGCAAGCCATTGATTTCAAGCAACCTACAATTATCTTATTTTGTGACTTTTCTTTATGTGATTCAAGGATCCCGGGATGTGGGATTAAAAGGAAAATGCATCCATAAAATGTAGATATTTCGTGGCATGCTTCCATGCAATGTGGCAATTACAAAAATTGAGTAATACAAAACAAACGACAGCATATTGAAAGAAACTATATATTATATTTTGGAGATTTTCCTTTCCAGCTCCGACTTGATGTAGAAACTTTTTTTCTGAAAAGGGTTGTTTTACACTGGTGGAGTGTTTGGTAATTTTTATTTTATTTTTTATTTTTAGTTCTTGGGCCTGTGTTGGAGATGATATTTGTTACATGAGCCAAAACCCTGTTTCACAAAGGCAATGGGTGAAACTGATATTTCATGAGTGTTGAGTACGATTTGAGTCTTTTGATATCGTAAATGGTTGGGAAACCTTGCAGATAGGCCATAGCAAGCGAGACAATATGGCAGGTGTGAGGCACTTCAACACATCAAATGACTTCAACGAGCAGTGCTTCGAGTAGGATGACTATTTTAATACCAAGGAAAGTATCACACAAGAAAAGCTTCCCTTAACCCTTTGAATCCCAGTGGCTGTTTTACCGGTCGCTATTCAAACCTCCATATAACCGAGCTGCCGGTTTACCGGCCGCTATTCAAACCTCAATTTAACCGAGCTGTCGGTTTACCGGCCGCTATTCAAACCTTCATTTAACCGAGCTGTCGGTTTACCGGCCGCTATTCAAACCTCAATTTAACCGAGCTGTCGGTTTACCGGCCGTTATTCAAACCTCAATTTAACCGAGCTGTCGGTTTACCGGCCGCTATTCAAACCTCAATTTAACCGAGCTGTCGGTTTACCGGCCGTTATTCAAACCTCCATTTAACCGAGCTGCCGGTTTACCGGCCGCTATTCAAACCTCCATACACCCGAGCTGCCGGTTTACCGGCCGCTATTCAAACCTCCAAACACCCGAGCTGCTGGCTTACCGGCCGCTATTCAAACCTCCATACACCCGAGCTGCTGGTTTACCGGCCGCTATTCAAACCTCCATACACCCGAGCTGTCGGTTTACCGGCCGCTATTCAAACCTCCATACACCCGAGCTGCTGGTTTACCGGCCGCTATTCAAACCTCCATCCACCCGAGCTGCCGGTTTACCGGCCGCTATTCAAACCTCCATCCACCCGAGCTGCCGGTTTACCAGCCGCTATTCAAACCTCCATACACCCGAGCTGCCGGTTTACCAGCCGCTATTCAAACCTCCATCCACCCGAGCTGCCGGTTTACCAGCCGCTATTCAAACCTCCATACACCCGAGCTGCCGGTTTACCGGCCGCTATTCAAACCTCCATACACCAGAGCTGCCAGTTTACCGGCCGCTATTCAAACCTCCAAACACCCGAGCTGCCAGTTTACCGGCCACTATTCAAACATCCATATAACCGAGCTGACAGTTTACCGGCTGCTTTTCAAACATCCATATAACCGAGCTGACAGTTTACCGGCTGCTTTTCAAACATCCATATAACCGAGCTGCCCGTTTACCGGCCGCTATTCAAACCTCCATACACCCGAGCTGCCAGTTTACCGGCCACTATTCAAACATCCATATCACCGAGCTGACAGTTTACCGGCCGCTATTCAAGCCTCCAAATAACCGAGTGGCCGGATTTTTCTCCAGGGAGTCTAGGGTTGGGGAGGCGAAAGTCCAAGGAGCTTAGGGTTCAAATGGTTAAGTGTAGGGGATTAATGGTGCAATGAATACAAACAGCATTGTACTATCGGCACAAGATAACGACATTGTGAGACATTGACCTTCGGGTAAAAACACTAGATTGATATCTCAGAGATGGTGGGTTTGAGTATGACTGAAGTAAGAGTATTAAAAATTTGCATTTCAAGCTTCTGGTCTCCAAGTGCGATTGCATTGTCAATAATAACCAGGTTGGCTCATTAAAAAACAACCTCAGGAAGAGATAACCTTCCTAATTTATGATACAAGTAACACCACTCCGCACATTGCAGTCAATGGTCCAGATAAACTTTGGATGGCCAATAATGAAAAAAACAAATTAAGTCCTCACCACAAACCCCAAATTGAAAAACAAATGGAATGCGTCTCAAGCAGTCATCATGCCCATCTTCTGTTCCTACATCATGAAGGGGAATAGTTTTCATTTCTTGGAAAAGGGAAATGGAAAAAAACAAGGGACACATTTCATGAGAGAAATCAAGTTGATTTAGGAAAGTGTATACGGAGGCAGCACCAGGTGGCAAAGCCTACTCGGTTCGGTATGGTGTCATTTACCGGCATTCGTTCTCACATCGACAGCAGTGCATCGTTCCATGATTCGGCGAATTCCAGTGATGAGGCAGCCAGTGGTACAGACCGACGTAAGTCATTCGTGCAATATTCCTGGTAAGACATTTCAATTCAAATGCGCAACCACATTAGGACCTCCACTGAGTACTTCCTGGAACCCTCCAAAAACAAGCTTGCTTATTTAAATGGACGATTTACCACCACTCTATATCAAGAATGTCCAAGGTTCCTCATGGGAGCTTTCTCCTCTTCTCCACATGGAATGAAGAAAATAAGGTTTAAATCCTTGGAGGAATTTTTCCCCTCTGTCCCAATAATTCCAGTCATCGCAAGAAAGAGGCGTTTCATATCAATATTGATTTCTTCGGGGTTGTAGGGTCTTCCAAGTAATTCCTCACACTTGGACATTTTAATAACCGTGGCAAACAACAGGCCGAAGTGAAAACCGATCAATAGTGCACTGCCACGGCAGGAAGAAAATGGACATAAATTTCCCCTTAACTCCATGCACTAAACCCACCCTCACACTTATAATATCTCCAATACATTTAGCTTTATCAGATCAGTGAAAAATATACATTTAAAATTAGCACCTTCACATCCAGTTCCATGTGGGTATGAATCAATTTGGAGGGTATGACCAATCCCTCTCACCACCACACACCCCAAACATTATGGTAGAAGTGGTGGCTTATCGAGTTACCTGTCACCCAGGTAAAGTCGACCCTTGAAGAGTGCAAATAGGATTTTATTAGAAGTTTCTTCCATGCCAGACTTTATTGAAGTGACGGCATGTTTATAGATAATTCCGCTGCCATGATTGTGTGTTGAGAGATCGTCTGTGTTTACAACCAAAAGCATCTCGGGGAGTAGTCAAATCACCCCAATGAAGGACTCCAAGATGGAACTCTGTTTAACGGAAGGTATCTTTTGTGGGAATTCAACTGAAGCCCAACATTTGTTAGCATCACCAAATACTCACAGAAGAGCATATGAGCTGTTGTAAACTTTCTTGCTTTGTTCGAGCCATTTGAGTAATTCCATGATCCTTGATACCAGTGCAACAAAAGTTACATGGTAGACATTTTTTCCAAATGTAAATTGGTGGTTGATGTCTCGAAATGGAGATAGTTCATCTCAATGGATATGGTTCCTCTCCAGTGGTTGATAAGATATCTAAGTGGATATGGTTTTAAAATGTCAATTGGTGGTTGATATCTCTAAACGGATATGGTTTCCAAATGTCAATTGGTGGTTGATATCTCTAAGTGGATATGGTTTCCAAATGTCAATTGGTGGTTGATATCTCTAAACGGATATGGTTTCCAAATGTCAATTGGTGGTTGATATCTCTAAGTGGATATGGTTTCCAAATGTAAATTGGTGGTTGATATCTCGAAATGGATATGGTTTCCAAATGTAAATTGGTGGTTGATATCTCGAAATGGATATGGTTTCCAAATGTAAATTGGTGGTTGATATCTCTGAATGGATATTGTTTCCAAATGTAAATTGGTGATTGATATCTTAAAACGGATATGGTTTCCAAATATCAATTGGTGGTTGATATCTCTAAATGGATATGGTTTCCAAATCTAAATTGGTGGTTCATATCTCAAAGTGGATATGGTTTCCAAATGTAAATTAGTGGTTGTTATCTCAAAATGGATATGGTTTCCAAACGTCAATTGGTGGTTGATATCTCTAAGTGGATATGGTTTCCAAATGTAAATTGGTGGTTGATGTCTCAAAATGCAGATATATCATATCAATGGATATGGTTCCTCTACAGTGGTTGATAAAATATCTAAATGGATATAGTTTCCAAATGTCAATTGGTTGTTCATATCTCTAAATGGATATGGTTTCCAAATCTAAATTGGTGGTTGACATCTCTGAATGGATATGGTGTGCGAATGTAAATTGGTGGTTGATATTTCTAAATGGATATGGTTTCCAAATCGAAATTGGTGGTTGATATCTCAAAATATGCCTGGTGTTGGCTTAGTGGTTCAAGTGGCAGGCTTGGGATCCTCGGGTCCTGAGTTCAAATCCTGCTTGTCTGTTGAATTAATACCAGGTGGGGTTGACTCCGAAGGAAGGCCTGTCATCCTTCCGAGGTCAGCCAAATGAGTACCAGCTTGCTGGGATGATCGAGCCATTTGAGTATCTTGCGTTGGAGTGGCGACCCGTCCAGGATTGTGTCCAATAGCCCAAGAGACTGCTTCGGCAGCACTGATGCTCTGTACAGAGCATGGTCCTCATGGATGGATATCGAAATGGATATGGTTTTGAAATGTAAATTAGTGGTTGATGTCTCTCGATGGATATGGTTTCCAAACCCAATCTAAATTGGGTTGACATCTCTGAATGGATATGGTTTCCAAATGTAAATTGGTGGTTCATAATCTCTAAATGGAGAGAGTTCTTATCAATGGATATGGTTCCTCTAAAGTGGTTGATAATATCTCTAAATAGACTGTTTCCAAATGGAAATTTCTGGTTGATATCTGTGAATGGAGATATTTTCATTGGTAGTTGATATCTGTGAACGGCTATATGGTTTCCAAATGTCAATTGGTGGTTGATATCTCGAAATGGCTATAGTTTCCAAATATAAATTGATTATTTATTCATATGCAGCATGTGGCTGCTTGGCTGCATCATTTTCTGGGGGCGCAGCTATGCTGCGAATGCATTGCCACTGTAACCAGCACGCTGGAATTCGTTTTTCTGACCTCAGAAGGATGACAGGCTGAATCAACGCACCTGATGTTAATTCAGCAGCCCCACAGAGGCTTTAACTCATGACCCTATGATATTAAGGCAAGCACCCTAACTGTTAGGCCAACACCGACCTTAATTGGTGGTTGATACACTACATGACCAAAAGTATGTGGACACCCCTTCCAATTAGTGGGTTTGGCTATTTCAGCCACACCCATTGCTGACAAGTGTATAAAATCAAGCACACAGCCATGCAATCTCCAAAGACAAACATTGGCAGTAGAATGGGCCATACTGAAGAGCTCAGTGACTCAACGTGGCACCGTCATAGGATGCCACCTTTCCAGCAAGTCTGTTCATCAAATTTCTGCCCTGATAGAGCTGCTCCAGTCAACTAACTGCTGTTATTGTAAAGTGGAAACATCTAGGAGCAACAACAGCTCAGCTGCGAAGTGGTCGGCCACACAAGCTCACAGAATGGGACCACCAAGTGCTGAAGCATGTAGCGTGGAAAAAAATCGTCTGTCGTCGGTTGCAACACTCACGACCAAGTTCCAAACTGACTCTGGAAGCAACGTCAGCACAAACACTGTTCGGCGAGAGCTTCATGAAATGGGTTTCCATGGCCGAGCAGTCGTACACAAGCCTAAGATCGCCATGCGCAATGACAAGCTTCAGCTGGAGTGGTGTAAAGCTCACCACCATTGGACTCTGGAGCAGTGGAAATGTGTTCTCTGGAGTGATGAATCACGCTTCACCATCTGGCAGTCCGACGGACGAATCTGGGTTTCGCTGATGGTGGTTGATATCTCAAAATAGCAAGATCCCTCTCACCAAAAAAATTAGCAAGATCCCTAACCGTGCCCAATGTATAACCTCCTTAGACGTATGTTCAGTATTCTGAATGTCCACACCAGAGGAATATCTGGATGAATGTGTGGCGAGCAATTCCAAATGGAAGATGTTCACTATTCTGAAAAAAAAAAAGAGAGCGCTACCTCCCGAATGCATAGTGCCAACTGTAAAGTTTGGTGGCGGAGGAATAATGGCCTGGGGCTGTTTTTCATGGTTAGGGCTAGGTCCCTTAGTTCCAGTGAAGTGAAATTTTAATGGTACAGCATACAATGACATTCCAGATGATTCTGTGCTTCCAACTTTGTGGCAACATTTTGCAGAAGGCCCTGTCCTGTTTCAGCATGACAATACCCCTGTGCACAAAGCGAGGTCCATACAGAAATGGTTTGTCGAGATCGGTGTGGAAGAACTTGACTGACCTGCACAGAGCCCTGACCTCAACCCCATCGAACACCTTTGGGATGAATTGGAACGCCGACTGCGAGCCAGACCTAATCGCCCAACATTAGTGCCCGACCTCACGAATGTTCTTGTGGCTGAATGGAAGCCAATCCCCACAGCAATGTTCCAACATCTAGTGGAAAGCCTTCCCAGAAGAGTGGAGGCTGTTACAGCAGCAAAGGGGGTGGGGGTGACCAACTCCATATTAATGCCCAAGATTTTGGAATGACATGTTGGATGAGCAGGTGTCCACATACGAGGGCCAGTCAATCAGTAACCTTAAAATATTTTTCACAAACTGTTTGTTGCATGTACGTGTGTAACAACTGTTATTTTCAACATCATCTCCATTGTGTTCAATGCATTTTTCCAGCTCTTTACTAAGGGCCTGGATTCCTCGAGAAAAAAAGAAAAATATTTTGGCTGCTTGTGTCGGCATTTGTGCACCGTCTCTTGGACCTCTTCATCGGATCGGAAAGTGGTTCCACCAAGCACCTCTTTAAGTGGCCCAAAGATGTGGTAATCCGAAGGGGTGAGGTCAGGCGAGTAGGGTGGATGAGGAGGATACTCGAAATGCATGTCATCAATTGTTGCAGCTGCTGTAGCGCGGGCAGTATGGGGCCGAGCATTGTCATGCTGCAGCAAAACACCGGTAGTGAGTAGTCCATGACGTTTTTTATCTGATTGCTGGTTTGAGATGATTTCTAAGGAGGTCGCAGTATGATGCACTGGTGACTGTGGTCCCTCTGGGCATGTAATGCACTACAAGTGGGCCTCAGCTATCCCAGAAGAGCGTCAGCATCACTTTTCCAGCGGATGGCTGCGTGCGGAATTTTTTGGGTTGTGGAGAAGTTGAATGGCACCACTCTTTGCTTGCCCTATTCGTTTCTGGCTGAAATTAGTGGACCCAGCTTTCATCCCCAGTAACTACGCACTGTAAGGCAGCATCACCTTCTGTTTCGTATCATCACAGAAGTTCTTCACACGCGTCCACTCACCGTTCTTTCAGTCCGGGTGTGAGTTGTCTCGGCACCCACTTGCAGACACTTTGCGGAACCCCAGCACGTTGTTAATGATATGGTGTGCTGAACCATGGCTAATGTTCAATTCGGAGAGCACTTCATCCAGTGTAATGTAATGGTTTTCCCTTAGCACGCACTCAACTCCTGCAACCATTTCTGGAGTGTCGGCTGTGTGAGGCCGGCCCAAGCGAGCAGCGTCTGCCACACTGGACACCACTTTTAAACTTCCTGTCCCAGTTGTACACCCGCTGCAGTGATAAACATGCGTCACCATATTGCATCTTCATTCTGCGATGGATTTCACTAGGATTCACACCCGCAATTCCCAAGAAATGGATGACAGAACGTTGCTCCTCCCTGATGCATGCTTCTAAGGGAGCTGCCATCTTGGAACTCCTCCAAAGACGTCATGTGCTCAACGTTGCCAGATCTAAAACAGGCAAAACATGACTCTTACCGATATATATATATATATATATATATATATATATATATATATATATATATATATATATATATATATATATACACATCATATGTCGTCTACAACTATACGCATTACATTCTCAAATTTATATCACCATTTTAAGGTTACTTATTGACTGGCCCTCATACTTTTGGCCATGTCGTGTATCTCTGAATGCAGATAGTTCCTCCAAAGTAGTTGATAACGTCTCTAAATGCAGAGACAGTCTCCAAAATGGAAATTGGTGGATAATGTCTCCAAATGGAGATATATTTCAAAATCTGCTGTGGTCATAGTGAGATTACTCGGAGAGCTGCAACAACAATTCAGCCTTTTACTGACTGGCAATGTTTCCACAGGAGAGTACCATGACTACAGCACTGATATCCGATTCCAGTAATTATGCTAGCGATCATTTGAGGTTGATTGGTGAGAAGGAAATAAAGAAATTTGAAATGAATCCTGATCTTCAGGCTTTAAATATGACTGCAAATCAGCTTTGCAATTCTTCTCAAAGGTTACTATTGTTGTATGCCAATTTGCATTGAACATGGAGATGGCAGGTGCGAGGTATTTAAAGATCTTGTGAATACTTTTGGAATACGACGCCGTCGTGAGATTGAATTGGGATTTATAAAACTCTCAAAATGGAGTCGTTTCCTTTGCTTGTGCCAGGAAATGGCATCATGTTTGTCACAACATGCTCTGGGTTTGTGCTTTTCAGATTGAACATCACTGTCATTAATTGCTTCAATTAGCAATACGTGGTAAATTGGACTCTCTGGCTGCTTCATTGATTATGGATTGTCAATATATATGGTAATTAGAGACTATAGATAAGCTTCCTTCAGCATTGACGAGGAATTGAAAGTGAAATGATGGGATGTTTTCGACATAACTTGTATGCACAGCAATATGGTGGAAGTAAAGTAAGATGGAGCAAGATCTCCCTAACCATGCCCAATCTATAACCTCCTCGGATGTATGTTCAGTATTCTGAATGTCCACACCAGATGGCTCTCTGGATGACTGTGTAGTGGGCAATTCCAAATGGAAGATGTTCACGATGCTGGAAAAAAAAAAGGACTCAGGAAGTTGTACATCCAGTCCTTCGTTATTGTACTACACACTACAACAAGCTATTGCAAAGCTGGTACAACAATGCGTTGCGAAATTGCTTCTCCAAACACATTTGGCAAGTCATGTGGAGTCAGGTTGTTTGCGAACCCGGTTATGGATCGGGCCTCGTCACATGATGATGGCCCCATCACGCAAGGAATGGAGGACACAACTTTACACCTGCGGTTAAATGTTTGAGATTAATCTTTTCTAGGTCATTGTACCTCCTGCCTTGCAGGTAACTGACCTGTCGTTGCTCTGCACACACATATTGAGTGCACTTTCCCACTGACGGCTGGAATTGCAATTTGTGGAACCAGCGGAAAAAAAATAAAACCCAACAAACCATTGATCGAAAAGGATCATCAGCCTTTGCACTCGCACCATTAGTCAACCAGCTTAGTTATGTGTGCGATTCTATACAGATATTATACAATAAATATATATGTATATGTATGTATATATATATATATATATATATTTAGTATATAAGGTGTTGAGCTTGTATAGAGGAAGAAAGGGACAATGAAATGAAACTTTTCTTGTTGTGTCGCATGTGGTTTGTTTCTTCGGTGTTTTGCCTGAAGCGTGTTGGACGAGTTCAGCAGTCCGGTTGTACTTGTGGAAAACAACATTCAGCTATACTCTCTGCTGCCGTTTTTGAGGATAATGTTCCGATGATTCAATAAAATTTGCTTCCTGAGCTCATTGTGTGATTGCTTGCCTTATTCATTGTGAAATAAACCCCATGGTGGCTCCGCTTGAAGAGCTTTCTGAGCTTGTCATTCGGGTTCTTCCTTGGAAATATCGTCTTATTATCAATTTGCTCAAAGAGGACTTGATTTAACCATTGGTATTATTTATATAACAATTCAACTATCATGCCTTTGGCCGGATAATGTGGTTAATTGTGTATTTGCATGAAAGGAATCTTCCGTTGCACCGATCTGGAAGGTATTTTTTTATGGCAATGATACAATCCATCATGGCTGTGAGATGCTAGTACTGAATTGCTCGATGATTGTTTGAAGCAAAAACTAGGAAATGGAGTGAGGATAACAGAAAGGAGGGGAGAAAAAGGAAAGGGGTATATGAGGTGAGTGAGGTCTGCAGGATTAGGTAATGGGGTATCGTATGGGATTAAGGCATGGGGTATCAGAAGGGAATATCATGCGGGATTACATACTGCACTAACGGGAGAGTTTGAGCTTGAAGCATGATTAAAATTCTTGTTCAATACATGACTTTCAAGATAACGTAATGCACCCCCAGATTGCTCAGCATGCATGCACAAAAAAACCCCGAGTAATGAGGTCCATTTGGTGGCCTGGCCATGTATCAAGCGTGCCAGATAAAGATTATAGCATGAAATGGCTCACAAAGCTTTTAAATAAGCCGAAAATACTTGGAAAAGTACCTGAGAGAAAGGGGTGTGCCTCTGAACAATGAAAGATTTTGGAGAAATTTCTGATCACCTCGTCCAAAAAGTTGATATCTTGCAGCCCGTACTGCAAAGACGTACGTCGTACATGTTTGGGGGTCTCGTTGGTAAGCGTTTCTGTTCGCGCTGTCGCTAATGATTTGCCAACAAGTGATGAAACCAGTCCGGCAGCTGAGGGTGTGTGTAGCGTTGGGATTCTCATGTATGTACTGTTTGTGAACATCTTTACAGCTGTGGAGGATTATTTAGCATTATGTTTTCCTCCTTGTTTCATGATGCCATTAAAGATTACTAGAACACTCAATGGATCAGGACGCAACAGGATAAAAGGAACAGCAGCGATGGGGGAGGGGACACCAACAATGGAGTTGAAGGACATAGATGGAGAATTGGACAAACAATGGGGTAGGGAGGAATGGATTGAACAGAATGGATACAGAAGGGAACTTTTTCCTCCCCGCCCCCACCCCCCCCCCCCAATCCGCTCTGGATCTGGGAGGTTAGTGGTTCGAATCCTAGTCGAGTTTTACCAAAGACTTTAAAAATGGTACATGCTGCTTCCTTTCTTTGTTACCCCATGTCCCCAGGAAGACTACACCTGGGAAGGTTACCCCGTGCTTTTCCTGCAATCAAAGAGCGGGGGTCCCAAAGGCTTTGCCCCAATCCCACCATTCAGTGAGCTGCCCTGCAAAGGTTTTCAGTTTTCTTTGCATTTTTAGTGTGTTTTTGGGAATGAAGTGTTTTATGGTGGCCAGAGAGCAAACCCTGTCACCAAACTCCAAGAAAAAGGTAACCCACTGCAGGACGACATCCAGATATGGGCAGGAGATATGGGTGGCCATTGGCTCACAAGGAGCTCCTCCACTCTTTGACAGGTTTTGTTTTTAGTCCTGGTGGGTGTCTATAGTCCGTACACCCTCCTCATTCAGAAGACCTGGTGTGGGGGAGCCAGTTTAGTCGCCGACACTCAACCATGGACAGATTAGGATAGGTTTTCCATGATACCAGTAGCAAGTCACAGATCTGATCTGGCTTGACCTGACAATCTGGGTTGAGTGCCACAATATCAGTCAGGCTGCTCTGTCCCGTCCAGCACAGCACAGTGCAGAGCTCCCATTCTCAAGAGATCCGCACACCCAAGCCTCCGAGTAGCCAGATTACAGGCAGCACCACTATGCCCAGCAACAAATGGTATTACGACATAAGAAGTCTTATCCAAACATGAATATTCAACCTCATGTAAGTAAATTCCAACTTGATTTTGATAGAAAGTTTACCTGATTTATACCTGCTCGTTACAAGTAGAGTAAAACATAAATAATATCGTTTAACAAATATTTGTCTAAATATTTTGTCGAACAATTTTATAAAGGGGAGAGAGACATCGTGCGTACTATATAGCGAGAGCTTAAATATAATTCGATGAAAAGTCGAACAAGAGGTGTGATTGAAATGGATACCACTTAACCATATTTTGACCATCCAGTGTAATGAAACGATATCTGTCGATAGTTGCCAACTCTACCGCTTTTGGTATACTTGAACAGCCTCCCAATTTTATTGCCCAATAATGGCGAAAGATACCGCTCTCACAAATTAATGTCTCATTGAAGTTTTTCATTGATTTTCATGTTGTTACGAGGTTTCCGTCTGATCTAGTATAAAGCGTAGGGGAAAAAAAAAACACAGTGTCAATGAACATTGCGACCACTTGATCTGTCAGGACATGGATTTTATTGAACAGAGAGTGGAAGGTGTGAGCAGAGTCCTCCTGAAACTCACGTGGCCCTTGGCGATGGATTTAAGGGCATTGTGCTCGAGCAAGCGCAGGCCAAGCTGCACCTGTACTCAAGTACCTGCAGTTCCATTGCTCTGAAGTTCTTGGTCTTGGTCTAGGGTTAATTGCGGGTGCCGTTTTGATTTCACCAACAGGGTGCACTAATAAAAGATCAGAGAGAAATTCTCTTTCATTTAACAGGAATTAAAATTGATTTTATTCAACAGAATTAACTACATTTTAGAAGGTTTTCATATTAAAATTGTGTCCTGTGACTTGTTATATCATCCGATATGCATGTTGTCGCTCTTGGCGGAACTGGATTTAGGCAACGTCGGGTTTTTATCATCAATTTCCAATTTGAATATTTACTGAGTGAAAGAATTATAAACTGATCACAACATATACCAAGAAGTTTGAACATTTCCATTATGTGCTCGCTCGACTAAGCTAGGAGGAGTGGCTGAAAGAGGCAGGATTTTATACATCGAAAGGAGGTGATTACGAGGGGATGTGATGAAGATGTTTAAGATGATGAAGGGTCGAGACAAAATAAATACAGAAGGGTTCTTCAGAAGAATAGACAGCAATAGGACAAGGGGCCACTGTTTGAATGTAAAAAAAGAAAAGATGGAGTGATTAAGAAGTGTGAGAATGGAGAGAGAGTTACAGATGGCTGTGGTTAGGGGGGGGGGTTGTGGGATTGTGGGATGTCACCTATCTACACCTGTCTGAATATACTGCAAGATCCACACTTTAATTTCTCATCACCATCTTTGTTTAGACTCAGAGCTGTTTCTTTTTTTCCTGTATCTCGAGCACTCGTCCATATCGGGCATCTCCATATACATCAGAAACATTTGTACAAATTAAACATATACCAGGAGATGATTAACACACATTTGATATTCACAAATTATCTACGGAACACGAGATTCCGATACACATTGCATGCATGCTACGCAGTAGATACTATTTAAGTATACAGTACTATTTGCTCGCAAATCATTTTGCAAATTCTGTAATCTCAGAAGGATGATGGTCACCTACCCATCCTGACCGCCTCTCTGACCATCTCGATATTCGATAGAGACTGCATTGTTAGATCAATTGTACAATAAGTGAGCTAACTCTCGAACCTACAAGACCTACAAGATTCAATTCGCCCTCCATTTCGATCCAGCACCCTCACTCCTCCAAGGTCAAATATTCCGGTCCAACCTCTCATCAATGTCGACCCTAACCATGGTCTTGCAGCCTTTGCAGACACATACATTTTTAGCTGAACATTCTCCCCTTTCCCCAATATATCCACCCTCTATTCCTCTGAAGTATATACATTGGAATTCTGCCTGACGATTTAATACCAGACTGTGAACACGATTATTAAAGATTCAAAGCAGGCCGATGTCCCCTAACTGCACTAAAATCTCAGCTCGCTGAACATAATTGGCAGTAGCAACTGCCTGCCATTGTACACCTGTAATAGTTAGTTTTTATGCAACAAACGTACGTATAGATAATATACACAGACTCAAAAACAGTATTCATATCCATAGGTAATACAAAGAGGTGGCAGTGAATACTGTAGTTACAATAGTTATCAACTACATACCTGTTAACTTGAATGACACCAGCATGGGATTACTGATTGCCATATTCACAACATAAATTCGTCATGAATTCACTTAACTATTATTTAGATGTAAAATTCAGTTGCGTATTGGTGACGTCATTTGAAAAATAAAGTTGACGAGGATTGATTAGATAGACTCGGTTTAATCATTCTCGTGGCATGAATTGTGTTTGGACAATTTCCAGACAAAAACCTGCATACAACATGATTTATATGCGACTACCCTGCGTCGCAGTGATTCCTTCGTCCTCTGTTGTCTGGATTTGTTGACCCTCTGCAACTGAAGCATCACTGTCGGTTTTGCAAGAGATGAATCGTCCTGATTATGTGGCAGTGGGAAAGAATCAGAAATCAGAAACCCTCACTCGGCATTTCCACCTCGTGGGGAAGAATCAAAGCAGCTTGGTTGCCTGTGCTACACAGGTGGTGGGGTTTTCCCTTTGTCTGGGATGAGATAAATAAAACACAACATGGAAGTAATTACGAGACTCGGTGGTGTCATGATTTGAACGTCCTCTCATAGTCTGGGTGGTCAGCAGTTCGAACCACAGCCGAGTCATACACATTCAAATACTTATATGATCTATCAATCAAATTGGACATGTTGGCCTGTGGTGGGAGCAATTTGTTTAACAGACAACTTCCTGTATTATCTCCGGGAGATTTAGTCAAAGGTAGAGGGAACAGGCATTGTTTGAGAGACAATGGATGTTCCCTCCATATCTAACGCTTCAGTGATTTATCAATTTATATACAGTGCATTTCCAAAATTCTGACAGTTACACATGAAGAGAAATTATGGGTTTCATCTCGTCAATCTCCTCTCATATTTGCACTCCGGCCAACATAAAACACCTCACTTCGCAAAACACAACGTAATGTGTGTCGGGGTGGTGCTGAGGTGTCATCCACCAGACGGCGGTCTCTTTGGGTTAACCTGAGGCAGCCCCTTCAGGTGAGTGCCTGGAATGTCCTAACCCTAAGAGATGGGGATGGACCAGGCATCTGCCTGGATGGCCAGACGAAGGCCCCTGGAGTACCGGCGGAAAGCGGATGCAGCGACGCGAATGCTCCCAATGTATGTATTATGTAATCTCCTCTCATAGAGAAGTCCTCACGTGAGTGCTCTTGTTTAATCAGTTGATGAATAATGTATACATCTATGGTAAAATATGTGTAGCCATCTCTGAAGTGAATTGATATAAATATTGCATCAGTCATGGAATTAGTTAATTCAGGAATAAGCACACTGTCGAAGTAACACAGCGATGTTGATGTGTTTATGAGCCATACCTATGCTAAGTATTTCTGCTAACACCCACAAGTATGCAACTGGTATAATAACATGTTCCTTCAAAAAAAAAAAAACCCCTCTCCTCTTCATTCTATTAAGAAATTATGAGAGACTTGTCATCAAATAAAAATCCCCAAAATTGGAATCAAGCGGTATGCATTCTTTTTCTATACTTTTTCCTATCAAACAACCTTGAAAACCAGTTTCAGTGACGCATTTGGCATTTGATTAAGACTTAAGTTTGATGGGGATCGATGATGGACTACAATCTTCAAGTCTCACCATAAACGTTAAATTGTGTTCAAGTCAGGACTTTGATTGAGTCAGGACTCAAGAACATTTTTTTTTCTCTCTTTCAGCCACTCCAGTGTGGCTTTAGCTTTGTGCTTCAGATCATTTTCCTGCTGAAATGTGAATCTCTGACACAGTTTGAGATTCATGGCTGACTCAAGCAGGTTTTCATCACGGATGTTCCTGTACTTTGTACCGTCCATTGTCCCTTATATCCAGACAAGCTTGCCAGTCCCCACTGATGAAAAGCAGCTCCACAACATGATGCTGCCACAACCAGGCTTGACAGTAGGGATGGTGCTGGCTGGGTGATGTGCAGTCTTCGGCTTGCGCAAAACGTAATGCTTTAAATTTAGACCAAAAAGTTCAATTTTTGTCTCGTCTGACCATAAATCTTTTCTCCACGTGCCTGTAGTATCATTAAGATGATTTTTCACAAACTCCATACAAGCTTTTACATGAGTCTTTTTCAGTAATGGCTTCTTTTTTGTCACCTGTCCATGGAGGCCAGCTTTGTGAAGGGATCGGGATATTGTTGATTGATGAACACTGACCCCCATCTCAGACATTGAGCCTTACAGATCTTTCAAAGTCATTGTTGGATTTACAGTGACATTCAGAACCAGTTTCCTGCTTGCACGGCTGCTGAGCTTGGATGGGCGACCTGATCTGGGTCGAGTCTGGGTGGTATGATACATCTTCCACTTCTTGATGGATTTCATCGTACTCAAAGGGATAATGAGTGACTTTGAAATCTTCTCACAACCCTCTCCTGAATGGTGTGTCTCCACCAATCTACGTCTGACTTCTTTAGAAAGCTCTTCGTCTTCATGTTTGCCTTATTGTTTGACAAAGTGAGTTGTACCTTCAAACTCCTTTGATAAGTGGGGGAGTGTAATTTTTAAGTTAAACCACTGATTCCATGCAGGTGAAACCTATGACAATTATTTTTTGAACCTTTCAAACAAATAATTTACTCCTGAAGTGATTTAGGGTTAATTCGGGAGAGGCTTTGAATACCTATATGAAACTGAGAATCATCTGATCTTATTCACATTTTATCTGCATTTTTTTTTAGCTTTATCACTTTGGAGTAATTTGTGAAGACGCTACACATTGTTTGATTTGAAAGCCTCATGAAATAAGCTCAGGTGGCATCAAAATGTGAAAACTTTGGAGGGGGGTGAATGCTTATGCAGGCTATTGTGTATAATTTTGTGTGATCCTTCCGTGTCTGTCACGCTTTATTCCAAAGGGTTCTTGCTGTTGTAGAATAGTAACAGTTACCGTTGGAACATGCTACATTCAGTAAGCTCCAAATCCCCCTTTTGCTACTTCCATCACAGAAAGACAGGCTTTTAAAACAAGCACCTCCACGATTAAACGGACCAAATGTTTGTTTCTATTAATTTGATTATTGGTTTTCCAAACAAATAAGTCGATTATTAGCATTCCACCAGTACCACAAAACTTTTAGAAGAAAGCAAAACACACACACACACACACACACACACACACACACACACACACACACACACACACACACACACACACACACACACACACACACACACACACACACCTCCTTTTCACAAAAGATGTTTACAAGTCCAATGGCCATAGCCTCATGTGTGATGGTGGAATAGTTATTATATTTTACAAGGTGAGTGCAGATGGAACAGGTGCTTAACTTCGTCTCCAAAGATGATCATGCTTCGTGATGCAGCACCCTTGCTGGCATCAAAGAGCGACCCCTGATCAGAATCTACTTCGTGGATAATGATCGAACCGTTTACTATAATCCGAAGATAATGTCATCGTATGTGGTCATGGTGCAGCACGTAAGATCGGATAATGTGAAATACTTTGGGAGAAAGGCATTGCTATTGAAATAGTTAACATATGTCCACCACAAGTGGTGGGTGAACAAGCTTCAAACCATCAGCAGTTATATAATTAGTACACTTGTTCAATAATAATTAAAATGTTAGGCATGAGGAAAGTATTCAAAATACTTTGCATAATTAGCGATTAATTATAATAATCACTGGACCAGGAAGCTGGCAGTCAGGTTTGATTCCCGACCCTTGAAGTATAAACTGTCGGATTGATGCTTTGCAGTCCAGGCATCACAATCACAATGTGCCGCCCCTGGATTGACGTTAAAGGCCCTGTCACACCTTGACGATTTAGCCAGCGTATGCACGTATGAAAAATTTGTCTAAAATGCTGGCACACGTCGAATACGTTATGTGTAAGTTTTGTATACGTTAAGAGCACGCTGGCATACGTCGTAGTACGCTGGCATACGTCGAAAAATTTTCAACATGCTGAAAATTTGTCGACGTATTCGGCGTACTACGACGTATGCCAGCGTGCTTCAGCGTGCTCTTAACGTATACAAAACTTACCCACAACGTATTCGACGTGTACCAGCGTATTTGGCAAATTTTTCATACGTCGGCATATGCTGGCTAAAACGTCAAGGTGTGACAGCGGCTTGACACTTCGATGTCTAGTGCGGTTATCATTTGAATCGTCAAGCCGCAACCTTTTAACAGCCTACGCCACGTGATCGTCGGCGATATTCTGCCGCGCGCTATGCATAAGTAAGACTATCGTTGGGCATAGGTTGTGAACGCTGACAACACGCTCAGCATTCGTTGATACAAGTTATCTATATGTTATCGAAACGTTCTGTGTACATTACTAATACGTTATGCAAACGTCCAACTCATTATGAATACGTCCAAAACTGGAAAAAAAAAACATCAATAGTTCAGCGTACGCCAGAGTTTTACATACATTTTGATACCTTGCCATATGCTGGCTAAAACGTCAAGGTGTGACAGGGCCTTAAGCTGGATGTCCCGTCTGCTTGTATTCGTTGGCGGATCTTAAAGACCCCATGAACGAGCGAGTTATCGCCGG
Source organism: Eptatretus burgeri (assembly GCF_056783735.1). Lineage (NCBI taxonomy): Eukaryota > Metazoa > Chordata > Myxini > Myxiniformes > Myxinidae > Eptatretus > Eptatretus burgeri. The sequence continues at coordinate 27,040,263 of NC_140968.1, read as the reverse complement.
CACCCTAAAGAAAGTACAAATTCTTACCCTAATGGGTATAGGTAGTGCAGGAATAGCACCACAGCACATTAGTAATGATTGATTATACACCAGTATGCATTCAATATCGACGACTACGAGGAACATGGCAAATGATCTCATCCGGTGAATTAACATCACGTTCTATTCTCCTGAGAGAAGTTCACCAATGCTTTGTCTTTACGACATGGCCCAAAACCTCTCAAAGCCAGAACCAAGCTCAGGCCACAAAGGTAACCAGATAAATGCTGCCACCAATGATATAATGCTCATTATGCAATCGATGTCAAAATAATCAGGGATTGTGTGCAGGCTTCCATGTGAGCATTTCTTTCATGTAAGATCACCAATTCAACAGATATGTACTGAATACTGAAGAATACAGTGAAACTAAATAATATTGGCCATAAAAAAAGCATATAATAGCAAATCAAATGAAGCATTTTCAAGATAGCAAGAAATTCAAGCATTATGTTGGCAAATTGACATTCCTGGTTTGCACACTTTAACTTAATATTCCAAGTTCAATGCATTCCAAGTTCAAGATTCAAGCGACTTTAAAAAAAAAATCAGGAAGTTGCTGTTGATTTTGGGCAGGATAGTCAGCTCAGAGCAAAAATAACAATATTTTGGATGTCACACAGGTTCAAAAAATATAACTAGGGAACATTCTGGATGGAAGTCACAAGTAATACCATTGATGTGATTGTTGTTTTATGTCTACAGCAACCGGCCACAGCCACGACATGACTTTGTAGTGAGATGTGCACATGATGATGTTTGAAATGTAAACCTTGTGATAACTCGATATGAACCGCATGTGTGGTGCCATTCCTGTGTCAACGTTAGTGTCCATGCTTGATGGCAGGTCTTTGGGGTCATATTTTCACAGTCCTGGCCTGGTTTCTGCATGGTTCACACCGGTAGAAATGCTGACGGCACCGGCCAGGAAAAGCGTGAAGTTGGTGAAGATGCTGCCTAAAAAAGCTGCATACAACCGTAGGTGCGGTCAAGAAAGGGTTCAAATGAGCAAGGTCATCCTACAAACTCAACACCCACTGAAAATTGGATCAGGGTACTACCCCCAAAGGCCTACTGCTGTGAAAGATGCTATTCAATCTTTTACATTCACTTGATTTCAGAGGGGGTATGTAACACCAGGCAGTGTTCTTCATGATGCAGTTCCATCTGCTGGGACTGCAAAAAATGGCAGTTTCATTTCCTTCATCAGTCGAACCCAAATCCTGAGAGACGGCTCACATTAAAACGGACTTATCACACCAGCCCGGTTAATATTGGACAGTACAAAAATAAAGGGTGTTTGAGCAATAGGATGGAAAGAGGGTGGTCGGTATGGCTTATGAAGAAAGGCCGGGAATGGCAAACTATATTTGTCTCTCCCGGGTGCTCTGTTTGACTGGTGATAAATCTTTGGCTGCCTTGTCTACACGGAACTTCCTTCCTTCCTTCGCCATAATTTTTTTCATGAGACATGACCTGCAATAAGCACGAATACGACGGTGATGCGGCATGTGCACAAAAGTCCAAACACCCTTTTCCATAAATCATCTTTGTATTCCATTAGGTAGAACATCTGGACGGTGCAATGCATGGCTTCGACAAAAGCTGAAGTGATTCCAGTAAATCAATGTGGAAGTTTAAGTTGACAATTAAGACTTTTGTAGTTTATGCACTAAACAGTTTTATGAGTTGACTTTGGCAGAGATGAAGCTCAAAACATTGCAATATTTGAAATCAAATAATTACTATATCCAAACACCAAAATATTACAATATCAGAACATTACAATATTCAAATATCAAAACATTACTACAGTGAAACTCTTAAATCCGAAATTCCAAAATCCAAAAATAACCCAGAATCCGAACAAAATTCGAACTTCAAAAAAAAAGTATCAAAAATTTCTTTTATTAAAAACTAGCAGGGGTACTAGTTTATTTAAAAAACTAGTTTATTAAAAACTTAAAAAAATTAAAAACTAGTTTATTAAAAACTAGCCGTTTCTGGGCAACGTCGGGTCCCTCTTCCCACCTCACGCCTTCCCCTGCCCCTGCCTCCTCCCACCCCACTCCTTGAGGGACAAATTCATCGATATGGCTGAAATAATGATGCTATAGATGCTTATCCTCATCGCCATGTCATGAATCTGGGGTGTGTTCAGTTACCAAGTTTCTTTGAGGGCGCTTGCCAAGTGGCTTAAGCACTCAAGCAAGCACTCCATTATAAATAGAAATTGCATAATTAGAAACTGTTGATAAAGAACGGCTGGCTTGGCAATCGCTAGCGAGCTGCCTTGGTAACAACACACCACTGGACATCTCAACAGCATACAGTACATACAAAACACTGACAAAAGGACATTAAAAAAAATTAAACACTTCATTCTATTAATTGTGAGTATTTTCATTGTAATGAAAACGTACCTTGTTCAGACCTACACATCCACCCACAAACACGAACTCAGCTTTATATGTCCGATTAGGCGACAGTGAGATGCCTCACACAAAACTGCCAGGCTTGCATGATATTTCCTACTATTGTTAACCTATTCTTCTTCTTCTCGCTCTCATAGTAATCAGCAAATAAAATTTCTATCCTCTATCCTCTGTCATATCATTTTCCCATGAGTTTAAGCATGTTATAAAAATGGCTCCAATTATTAGTGCATTCCTACTATTGCATACATTGCTGCGTGATGACGTCATAATAGGAACATTTTTGCTTGTCACAGTCATTGCAAATTTTGGGAAGCAAACATTGAGTTATAAGCGATACGTCACTGTCTCGCAGACACAAAGTAACTGCGTCTGACGTCCCACAAAGTTTTTTTTTTTTTAAATGAAATATCACCATTTTCTTTCCTCTGCATAATATGAGAATTAACGTACCTTCATTGGGCGGTGTATATTAAACAGCTGCCATGATCGCTGCGGGCAAAACATGCATTACCTCATTTGAGTTGTAATCAAAATGTAACTTTTCTTTTTCTTGAAAACTTTTTTTCTTCTTCTAAAAAAAAACAAACTCTTTCTTGAAAACTCTCAAATGATCGAAGATGCATTGTTCAGTCTCCAAATGTACATGAGGCCTTTAAAACAATCTGAGTTACATGGAGAGAAAAAGATGGTGGCGATTTCTGGATGGTTGTAGGGCGTGGCCTGTAGAATGGGTGCTGCTTATGACTCACAAACAGACAGACAGACCCACAGACACAAACTCAGCTTTATATTTTAGATAAAAAAAATAACAAGTACAGGTACATTGAAAGTACACCGCCCCCATGCCAAATAAATAAATAACAAATCCTCCAGCACGTGACATTGCCAGGGCACTTCGGCACCCCGCGATGCCACCGTGCAGCACATGATGACGGAATTGGCAGGGAACCTTGTACAATAATTGATTGATTAATTGATTAATTGCATAAGTAAAAAAGATAAATAATAATCGTTCGAAAAATTAATTTCTTAATCAATTGGCTAATAGCATACTAAAGCCACCACTGTTTCATCTGAATCTATAACTTTTTGAAAAATAAGCAATTCATCGAAAAATGAATAATCAATTGATTAATCAATAAATAAAAAGTACCCTTTATGAGCCAAATCACTTGTTCATTGTCATGTCCAAATATCAGTTTCCTCGCTCAAAAGGTGCCTGAGATAGTGGCCAGATGAGAAACAAAATAAATAAGTAATTAATAAATCGATAATAATTAAGCAATTGATTGGTTAATCGAACAATAAAATACTGTTTTTGGCCAAAGCACATGTTCACTTTTGTCCCCAAATCTCAGCTTCTTAGCTCAAAGGATGCCTGAAATATCTCCTGGACAAGAGAAAGAAAATATTTAATCGATTAATGGATTAATCAATAAATCAAAAAATACCCTTTATAGCCAAATCATTTGTTCACTGTCATGTCCAAATATCATTTTCCTCGCTCAAAAGGTGCCTGGGAAATTGCAGATGATAAAGAAAATGAATAAATAGGTAATGAAATAAATTAATAATAATTAAGTAATTGATCAATTAATCAATGAATAATTTTTTTTAAATACAGATTTTGCCAAAACATATCTTCACTTTTGTCCCCAAATTTCAACTTTCTAGCTCAAAGGATGAGTGAGATATCATCCAGACAAACAAGAAAGGAAGAAAAACAAACAAACAAGAAAGAAAGCAAGAAAACAAACGGAATAAAAACTGAGTACTCTCTTCCTTCGACACTGCCGATGACGTCATGCATCACCTGGACATGGAATTGAGAAGGAGCGGTGTGCAATTAATACATTGTTTGCTTAATACCGATCCAACTGCTGGTGTGATGGCTACATTCAAGGAGCTCACCATCAAGATCTATATTTGCGACTCGTGCATGGGACTCAGTGACACAATCAACATTTACAAATAAATGGCATAACATATAGCCACTTACCATGTTCGATGACACTAATGCAACCTGAAGACTTTGAAGGCTTAAAAAAATTTCAACTGAGAAGGTTGACGCAGCAGAATTGATTGGTTATGTAAAGGAAATGAACAATGAAGTGGCCAAGGACTTGCGTGAAGATGACATTGTGGAGCGGATGAATTGTGACAATGAAGCACCTGTGGTCTGGCAGATGATGGATGAAGAAATTGTTGACATGGTTATTAACCCCAATAAAGAAAATAATGATGATGGTGAAGAAAAATGCAGAAGATGACCATTGATCAGGGATTAAAACTTGGAGAACAGTATATAAGCTTCTTGCAGGGGATGAATTTTATCTCTCAACAAAAGATAATGAATATTTACCTTATCCAAGAGAAACTAATGAAGGAGAAATGGAACTTCATGAAATGAATTACTCTTCAGGAAATGGCTAAGAGTGCAACAAAGCATTGTAAACAAACATGAAGTAGTAGTTTAACCTCTTTACACATCCTATGTGTTCTCCATTAACAATGATTCCTCCCCACGTCAACCCTTATTTGTCCAACTCTCCCTCTATTTTGTTCTTCAACTCTGCTGTCGGTGTCCCCCCAGCCGTCTCTCTCTACTGTTCCTTTTGTTCTGTTGCATCCTGATCCAGTCAGTGTTATAGCTCTTCCACGAGACTTGGCTTAGTATACAAAAATAAATAAACAAATAATGTTTCATATTCTAAAATCCAAACAATTCCATAATCTATACAACTAAATCAGACACAGGTGGACACATGAGCCCATCATGCCTGAGTGAGATCAACACCACACGAATTTATCAACACTAGATCCGAAGAAGAAAATGCAAGATATATATACAGGGGGCTGCAAAAGTAGGTATACAGTAATGAAAAACAAAACGTGCGCACAAAACGTATTTTATTGATTATACAAGCATATCAATAATAACATACCAATAATAAACATATCAATAATAAACATATTAATCCCTCAAATGTTCAAACTGTTTGCCCCCGGCATTCACACACTCCACTATAATCCTTACTGTATAACTACTTTTGCAGCCCCCTTTATTTATTTATATATATATATATATATATATATATATATATATATATATATATATATATATATATATATAGATATAGATATATATATACATATATATATATATATATATATATTTTTAAGTGTTTTTGTGGGTTATTTAAATATTTATTTTATGTTTTTGAATATATACATATTTTTTGTATTTTTTTTTCTTCTCCTCAGGGGAGGGGGCATGGGCTTGGTTAAAAACACACAACATCAACCATACAACACCCCTTGAGGAGACCCCCACCAACAGCACTCCGTACACATGCACACAATCACCCATCAAAGCTCAAGCTACCTAAAAGTCCTGTCAACATCCCTGTACCCCTCTATCTCCATAACTTCAGGTACCTATCTAATCCCAATTTGAACGTATCCACTGTTTCTGCTGCCACTACCTTTCCACGGAGGCCATTTCATGCATTAACTACTCTTTGAGTAAAAGTCCTCTGCCTTACTACCATCTTAACTCTCGCCTTCTTTACTCTCAGGCTGTGGCCCCTGGTCCTATCACTGTCTACTGTGTTGAATAATTCATATGCACTTCTTTTATCCATACCTTTCATTATATTAAACATTTCTATCATATCTCCTCGTAACCGTCTCCTTACTCATGAATAAAGCCCTGTCTCCTTCAGCCGTTCCTCATAGCTAAGTCTAGCTAGGCTCGGAATCAATCTAGTAGCCCTGCGCTGAACTCTCCATGGCATCTACGTCCTTCCTGAGTTGTGGTGACCAAAACAGCACAAATATTCTAGGTGTGGCCTCACTAATATCTGAATATGAGGAAAGATCTTAATATCAAATCATTACTAGATCTGATTATCAAAACATTACTATACCTGAACATCAAAACATTACTATACCTGAAGATCAAAACATTACTCTCACTGAATATAAAAGTATTACTATGTCTGAATATCAAAACATTACTATCTCTGAATCTCAAAACATTTCTATATCTGAACATCAAAACATTACGAGGTCTGGATATCAAAGCATTGCTAAACATGAATATCAAAACATTAAAATATCTGAATATCAAAACATTACAATATCTGAATATCAAAACATTACAATATCTGAATATCAAAACATTACTATATCTGAAAATCAAAACAAAACCTCATCTGAATGTCAAAACATTACCATATCTCAATATCAAAACATTACGATGTCTGAACATCAAAATATTACAACATCTGAATATCAAAACAATACTCAACATGAATATCAAAACATTACAATATCTAAATATCAAAACATTACCATATCTGAATATCAAAACATTACTATATCTGAATATCAAAACAAAAACCTGATCTGAATGTCAAAACATTACCATATCTCGATATCAAAACATGATGATGTCTGAACATCAAAATATTACAATATCTGAATATCAAAACATGACGATATCTGAGTATTAAAACATTACCATATCTGAATATCAAAACATTACTATATCTGAATAGCAAAACATTACCATATCTGAATATCAAAACATTACAACATCTGAATATAAAACATTACTCGATCTGAATATCAAAACATTACTCTATCAGAATATCAAAACATTACAATATCTGAATATTAAAACATTACTACGTCTTAATATCCAAACATTGCGATATCTGAATATCAAAACATCACAATATCTAAATATCAAAATATTACAACATCTGATATCAAAACATTACGATATCTGAATATCAAAACATTATGATATCTGAATATCAAAACATTACCATATCTGAATATCAAAACATTACCATATCTGAATATCAAAACATTACAATATCTGACTATCAAAACATTACTACGTCTGAATATCCAAACATTGCGATATCTGAATATCAATACATTACAATATCTGAATATCAAAACAAAACCTCATATGAATGTCAAAACATTACCATATCTCAATATCAAAACATTTCGATGTCTATATATCAAAATATTACAATATCTGAATATCAAAACATGACGATATCTGAGTATCAAAACATTACTATATCTGAATATCAAAACATTAGTATATCTGAATATCAAAACATTAAGATATCTGAATCTCAAAACTTGATGATATCTGAATATCAAAACATTACTACATCTGAACATCAAAACATTACCATATCTAAAGATCAAAACATTACCATATCTCAATATCAAAACATTACGATGTCTGAACATCATAATATTACAATATCCGAAAATCAAAACATGACTAAACATGAATATCAAAACATTACAATATCTGAATATCAAAACATTACCATATCTGAATATCAAAACAAAAACCTGATCTGAATGTCAAAACATTACTATATCTGAATAGCAAAACATTACCATATCTCAATATCAAAACATTATGATGTCTGAACATCAAAATATTACAATATCTGAATATCAAAACATGACAATATCTGAGTATTAAAACATTACCATATCTGAATATCAAAACATTACTATATCTGAATAGCAAAACATTACCATATCTGAATATCAAAACATTACAACTTCTGAATATACAACATTACTCGATCTGAATATCAAAACATTACTCTATCAGAATATCAAAACATTACAATATCTGAATATTAAAACATTACTATGTCTTAATATCCAAACATTGCGATATCTGAATATCAAAACATCACAATATCTAAATATCAAAATATTACCATATCTGAATATCAAAACATTACGATATCCGAATATCAAAACATTACTATATCTGAATATCAAAACATTACGATATCTGAATATCAAAACATGATGATATCTGAATATCAAAACATTACTATATCTGAAAATCAAAACATTACCATATCTGAATATCAAAACATTACCACATCTGAATATCAAAACATGACAACATCTGAATATCAAAACATTACAATTTCTGAATATCAAAACATTACTACGTCTGAATATCCAAATATTGCAATATCTGAATATCAAAACATTACGATATCTGAATATTAAAACATTACTCTCTCTGAATATCAAAACATTACAATATCTGAATATCAAACATTCCTACGTCTGAATAGCCAAACATTGCGATATCTGAATATCAAAACATTAATCTATCTGAATATCAAAACAATACTACATCTAAATATCAAAACATTACGATATCTGAATATCAAAACATTACGAAACCTGAATATCAAAACAATAATTTATCTGAATATCAAAACAATACCATATAAGAATATCAAAACATTACCATATCTGATTATTAAAACAATACTATATCTGAATACCAAAACAATACTAAATCTGAATACCAAAACAATACTATATCTGAATACCAAAACAATATTATATCTAAATATCAAAATATTACGATATCTGATTATCAAAACATTACTGTACCAAAATATAAAAACATTACTGATGTGGTCTTCACAGCGGTGAGGGCTGGCAGGATGGCTCAGATGTATGCACACTCGCCTCTAAGCCGTCTAGCCTGTGTTTGAATTTCGGCCCAGCTAAAACCTGTCATCCCGGTGTTTCACAGGCAGGGTGTTTCATCAATGCACGTGCCTTCCCTCAGATGGACGTTAACTTTGTGTCCCGGCATTAGTTGGTAGACGTTAAGGATCCCACGGGGTCCTTCGCAAAGAGTAGGCAAGCTATCGCCGGCCCCATGAACAAATTACAAATTCCTGCCCTAACCTACAGAGGGCATTGCATCAGCAGCACGGCCACACCCTCAGCCAGTGCTTTTATCCCCCATAAGAAGAAGCAGCAACAGCGGTAATAAACCACTAATGACACAGCAGTCCGGGTTGGCCTGTTTGGAGTTCCCATCTGGACACTTAGCTCACAATGTTGGGATCTTCTTAGCTTTAAATCCCAGACGCTGTAATTTGTGCACTTTCTAAATACGTACGTTATTATAATGAGGGAAGTTTATCAATCAGACATTTGAGGCATACACATAATGTGGAATGAGACATTGCACCAACCCTAAGCCATACTTCCACTAAACACACCAAACTCATAAAGGGATCTTTTCTGTCCACATTAACTGTGATACAATCGGTTCAGACAAACATCCGATTTTAAGGACGAACACTTTTAATACAAGTGTGCTGAATTATGCTGGAATTGCAGTAGAAGGTAGATTTAAAGTTGTATCACCCATAAAGGTTAGTCCGGTACGTATATTGGTCCTATAGACAAATAATTAGTAATGCGGATTAAGAATCTCATCGCAGCATTTTCTCCAGAACCGGTCGTGATCCACAAACGTGGTTTGCAGCAACATCCTCAGTCACGTGATGGGTAGCCACACGCACCACCGACTGAATGAGTGTGCTTCTTGCCGCCTGCTCTTTCCTTTTTCACGCCAACGCCAAAACTTGACCTGAGCCAAAACAGACCTGAGCCTCGTCCTGGTGGAGGTGTTGCTCTCTTCATCAAAGACTCTATTCCTCACTCTCCATGCACTGCTCTCACTCCCCCACACCCCCAGGAATACCTCTGGCTTCGGCTTCCCCTCCACTCCCACCTCATGTTTATATGTGTACTGTACCGTCCACCGAACAGTGATGACTCCATCTACACCTCACTATCCGAAAACATGGACCATCTTCTATCTTCTCATCCAAACTCTCTCTTCCTCTTATGTGGTGACTTCAATTGTCATCACGCCAGTTGGCTAGGTGTGGGTACCTCTCTCACCTGCCATGGCACCTCAGCAAAAGCTTTCTGCGACTCATTGGGACTGACTCAATCGGTCAATTTCCCGACCCGGATCTCAACCAATGGTACTCCATCTCTTCTGGATCTGGTTTTGACAAATTTCCCTGACAATATCTGCTGCTCTTCCTTCGCTCCAATTGGTTCTTCTGACCACGTCCTTGTCAAAGTGGACATCTCTCTGGCTGTTATCAGAGAACCACCTCACCGCCGTCGAGTCTGGCATTTCACTCAAGCCGACTGGCAGGGTCTCCGAGCAGCCATCAAACTTACAGACTGGTCTCCTATTACTACTTTCTCAAACATCAACTCATCCTGGGAATTCTTTCAAAGAAACTTGCTCTCCCTCATGCACAGATTTATCCCCTCTCGTGTTCAGTTGTCTTACCCTTCCTCCCGCCCTTGGTTTACTGAAGCTTGTGGCGAGGCAGTTTTCCTGAAACAACTTGCCTTTGCCTCATGGAAAGCAAACCCAACTGAGGGCAATCTCAGTTCTTTCCACAAAGCTCGGAACAAGTGTGTATCTACCCTCAGGAGAGCCAGAAAACAACATCTTTCTCATCTCAAGTCTGAACTCTCAAACCTCTCTCCCTCCTCAAAATCCTGGTGGCGTTTAATCAAATCTGTTTCTGGTGTATGTTCCCCCTCCATCCCCTCCCTTACCTCAAATGGCCGCACTGCTGATTCCACACGTGATAAAGCTGAATGTCAAAACTCGGTGTTTGCAGCTAAATCTTGTGTCCTAAACCCATCACTATCTCTACCCACTTTACTCAGTCACACCCAACTGTCCCTGGACTCTGTATCCTTTTCTCATGACAAGGTGGAGAGCTTGCTCTCAAACCTCGAGTCAGATTCTGCAACCGGTCCAGACGGCATCAGCCCACGTGTCCTCAAAGCCTGCTCTTCTGCTCTTGCTCACCCTCTCTCTGTTCTATTCACCCTCTCATTTGCCCAAGGTCATCTGCCATCTGCTTGGAAATCTGCTAACATCACTGCCCTGCATAAAAAAGGTGCAAAAACAGATCCCTATAACTACAGACCAATCAGCCTTCTCCCAATCATCAGCAAGGTGATGGAATCCATCATCGCTTCAGATATGAAATCCTTCCTCTTCTCCAATGGCTTGATTTCCAATCATCAATTTGGTTTCAGACCAGGTCACTCTACCCTGGATATGCTGCTTCTGCTCTCCCATCAATGGATGGAGGTCCTCAATGCCAGACAGGAAATCCGAGCCGTATCCCTGGACATATCACGTGCTTTTGACACAGTCTGGCACCCTGCCCTACTCACCAAACTCTCTTCCCATGGTATTCAAGGCCATCTCCACTCATGGCTCGCAGACTTCCTCTCCTGTCGCAGTCAACGTGTGGCCCTAAATGGAGTTCTTTCATCCCCTCTTCCTGTGCAGGCTGGAGTTCCTCAAGGTAGCGTTCTGGGCCCTGTTCTTTTTCTGGTTTTTATCAATGATCTCTCGGACTCTCTGGAAAATCCTCTATTTCTCTTTGCCGACGACTCCACCCTCTGCCGTACCATCTGTCATCCCTCAGACCGGCAAGCAGCAGCTTCTTCGCTCACTGCAGATCTGGATAAAATCACAAACTGGTCCAACACGTGGAACATGTCTTTCAATCCAGACAAATCTCACACTCTCACTATGTCTCTTCGAAAGGACCGTTTACAAAACCCCCCATCCACTTTCTCAACAATCCTCTGGAAGAAGTCTTTTCTTTCAAGCTTCTAGGTCTCACTATCTGCCATGACCTTTCCTGGGAAAGTCACATTTCCAACCTCGCCTCAAAAGCCAGTCGCCGACTGGGAATCCTCCGTCGTGCCAAGTCCTTCCTCGGCCCTCTTGAGCTCCTGACCACTTACAAAGCTTTTGTCCGTAGCCTGATGGAGTACTGCTCTCCCCTCTGGGCTGGTGCTCCTGCCTCCCACCTTTCTCGGCTTCACGCTGTCGAAACCAGGGCATTTAAGATCATCGGCATCTCCCGCAATGAAGCTGAGTCTTTGGGCCTCTCACTCAATCACCGCAGGTTGGTCGGTGGTCTTTCTGTCTTCTACCGACTCCTCTCCAGCCTTGCCCCCCTGCTCTCTCTGCGATTTGTCCCCACCACATTTCCACAGGGCGCTCAAGGTCCGCCAACAACCCCCTTCTGGTAAAACTACCAAAATCACGAATCACTGCTCATCTTCACTCTTTCATTCCTCTTTTTTCCCACCTTTGGAATAAACTTCCTCACTCTATTCTTTCCCATTCTTCCCTCCAGGCTTTCAAAACAGCTGTTCACCACCACCTCTTATCTTCCCCCATCCAAATCCTCGATCTTTTCTACCCCCGATAATCCACCCAAGCCCACTTCCTTCATTTCTCCTGCTTTCCTTCCTGAAAGTCCCTGTAATGTCCATCTTCTCTTCGCCATGTTCCCCGTCCCATCCCCATCCCTCTCCCTTCCACAGTTCACCTAATGTGTCTGTTCCCCACTGTTTTGTCCCTTCCACTCACGCCCCTCTTGTCTCATGCCCCCTTGCTGTGAGTTATGTGTTTGCTCTCATACGAGCCTCGACCAAGGTATACAAAAAAAAAAAAAAAAAAAAAAAACTTTCCTCCGGATCAATATCCTTGGGAATTGCTTTGGTTTAGATGCCTATGACATAACAGCAAGCGAACCGACCGGGCTCGAGACGAGCACGTGACCCGCGGCTCAATCGCGAGACATCGTTGATATGAGCAGCATTAAGATGAAGCAAATTAATTAATCACGTGTCGCTTACGGAGGAGTAGAGTCGCTCAGTCTGCGCGCGGATCCTGAGCGCCGTGACGTCATTTCGGGCGGGCGCCAATCTCCGGGGACGGCAGTTCACTAGAACGATCACCTGCAGGCGAGTGGTTGTAGAGAGTGCACATGTTTGTCAAAAGGCCATAGGCGGTTCACCAGATTCGTGGATGCCTTTTATTCACATTAGCTGAAGCTTTCTCCTCAGAGCTCCATTCTGTGGGAATTCGGTTTTCTCTTGTCGTTTTGCGTTTGACTTGTCCTTGATTTGGAGACCCCGGAACTATTTATTTACACACGTCTTCCTCGCCAATAGCCTTACTACCTTGATAGCTCTACTCGACCACCAATTGACCTCTGTATGACTTGCAAACGAAACACCCTAAATTGTGGATATAGATATATATATATATATATATATATATATATATATATATATATATATATATATATATATATATATATATATATATATATATATATATATATATATACAGCTCTGATA
>NC_140968.1:26906695-27021695 GCF_056783735.1 Eptatretus burgeri | reverse complement strand
CACAGGTGTAATTCCAAAATCTGTTGCTTTATAACCATGCTGGCTTGGATCTGGCTTGGTGACTGCAGGATTTGGAGCTTGTAACCACATCTTACACTACAGATATGCTCGCTTTATGTGTTCTCGTAGCGTTGAAGAACAGCACACAAGCTGGTTGAAGTCGAGCTCTTTCTTGGAGTTGTGGTACTGCTCCCAACGATATTCATCGAATGTGGAACAGTCGGTCTTTAATCCAGACACAAGGAATTTTTCAGCATTACTTATCATCTGTGGTGACAGTTCCTCTACACCAAACCCTTCCAGTAGGGAGAGATCCATGGATGCTTTCATGCCAGACAGTTTTGGACCCACCTTGCTGGTACTGTCACACCCGCTAAGTGCATGAATGGCTGGGAGACGTGACACCAAATTGTTGTCTAGTTGATCAACTAACAGGTGGACTGGTACAGTTTTCTTGTTTTTCCGGTTACCAAGCTTTACAAACAGCTTTTGTCGTTGCCAGGTTTTCTTGAAGTGGAAGATGAGGTTGACAAAGACATCTGTGTCAGGTGAGTCAACCAAGACTGATTGAACCCCGTGTTTCACAACACCATCATTAATATGGAACATGATTCTGTCATCGGCTTCTTCTTGGTTGCTTGAGAGCTCTGCGATCTGTGTTTCAGTGCCAGCTAACAGTTTCCTACATTCACCCCCATATACTCCTCCAAAGATAATTTCCTTTTCTGACACAACATTCTGCAGCATCCATTTGAAGACGTACTCCTGCAACCTTACTTTGTTCAACATTGAGCTCCAGAACATATCAATACCGATACAGCCTAGAAACTTTCCAAGGCAAGCGATTACAATCTTCTCCATGTGAAATGGTCCCATTCCAAGGAATATGTTACCAAACTGTTTGGGCTTCAACAGCTGGATTTCTTTTGCGATTGCATACACCTCTTCATCAGACCATAATGCCCCCGACATGGCATTCTTTTGCTTCAAGACATCTTGAAAGTTGAGCATGGATGTGAATATTGTGTCCATTTCCGTCGCGACATATGGAAGGATGGGTACAAATGACGTCTTCGTAATATCAAATTTCAGTTGATCCTGGAGCGCACTCATTTTTGCTGTGAAGCTAGGAAAAGATCCCTCCTCACGATCTGTGTACTTCTGTCTCGCCATGCACCAAAGGAAATAATCATCATCAATACTGTGTTTTCGATAATCATTGTTATCGTGTTGTTGAAAATGACTCTGGTATATCACCAGTGCCTTTGACCAGGTGTGACTTCTCAATGACTTGGCAGGGCAGCACATCAGCCAACTTTCTCTTTCCAAGTGGTTCTGCCACTTGTCATCTGAATGTCCTCAGAATCACCATCTCTCGGTTGGTTCTGAAATATGACAAGAACAGTGTCATGACTGGAATCTTTTCCTGAAACAGTGTTCTCTGTATGGTCAAAATTGTCCATTGCGCCTTGGACAACATACCATTTAGAGATCTTTGACACGGGACATCTGTTGATTAGGGTATCCTCCACCATCTTTTGGGCCACTGAAGTGTTGATCCTCTGCATTGAATCATAGCTGATGGCTAAGTTCATCCAATTCATGATGTCAACAAGCTGTCTTGATGTTGACAGGTTATGGACAGTTTGTGTCAAACTACAGTGAAATGGAGTTTTACTTCTTCCAGAACTTAACCAATAATGAATAAACTGAAAGAGTGTGTCAAACGTCAGGAGCCATTCATCTGTGTTGGTGTTGCTGGTGTTTGGGAACATGAACTTCATGAACTGCATCCACTGTTGGGGGCAATGTGATCTGTAGTGGTCCATTGAAAGTTTAACATCCTCACTCATGCAGTATGTTGCCTCCAGACCAAAGTCATAATTTTTGCATTCATGCAGTAGCTCCAGTGCACACTTCTGTGGGCCTGACTTCACAGAAGATCTCAAAGTCTCGATGATGTTTCCCTGCAAGAGGGAGCTAGAATAAACCATCTGTGATTTTCGTCAGTCATCAGGATAAGTGAAGCAGATTGTGTCCCTGAAGCAGTTGATTCGAAGAACCTTTGTCCGTCTGTTATCTATTTGTTGATCTGTCTCCAAGGTAGCATTGACGAGGTCACAAATGTGGCTAACACTGTAGCTGCTAGTTTTGAAATCGAGACGATCAAACACAAGTTTGCAGTTTAAGTCAATTGTAGCTGCCTCATTTGATCGCTAGATATTTTCAAACAATACATCAATTTGTCTGTTATACTTTAACAAGTATTGTCAAAAACAATTCCCATGATAGAAGACATCTGCAGCAAACACATCACCAGCTGTATCCAGAAAAGCACATCTTGTCTTAACTTCATCCTTATAAAAGTTCAAAGCATCTAGAAAGAATGCTGCTCTGTCAGACTCTGAGATGCGATACAACACCCGATTCCTATCACCACAACTCTCTCTTGCTCTGTCACATAAAACACACTTCCTTTCAATGCCTTTGCAACTGGAACCAGTACCCTTCGTTCGTCTTTTGAGGGCCTTATAACTGTCACTGCTTTCTCCCTCTTCAACTTCTTCAACAAGTTTTGGCTGATCTTTTCGACTTCAGAATGTAAGTGGAATAACAGGCTTTCGGCTTCAGATGGTACTTGAATGTGTTGCTGTCTGCTTTTATTCTTGAGATGATTAAAGAATCATCCAATTGTTCTGCTGCCATCCGGATTTTGGCACGCCCATCATCAGTTCCTGAAAAATAATATGTATGAACTATCACCAAAATAACAGGATCCATCTACCTGTGTTCCAAAGGTACCAAAGATTTGATTTTTACAAGCATGGCGTTGTATACACACATAAGTACACACTTTTTCATCCCTAGACATTGTGAGGTAAGGGAAGTATTGTTCATCAGTTGGCCAAATAGGGTTCTGATGCTATTACATCTGAAATTTACCTGTTAACGTTTTTTCATGAAGCAGTGTTGCCAATAACGCATGAAGTCCTATCAAAAACCCTTCAGCTGCTGACCTTGAAACCACTAAAGTTTCCTTTAAAAAAAATATTTTTTTGCGTTATTAATTGTTGATGACGCAGTTATTATTCAAAAACTTTGTTCAGATGATTTTAATGTGCATAATTCAACTATAATGAAATCATACCATGTTCTCGTAACAGCAAGCAGGGATCCAAGGTAGAATTACTTGCCATCAGATAACTCTTTAACACTTGAACACCGAGCGCCTCCTACAACAAAGGAATAATATGGTTAATTGTAATCTTTTTAATGCCGATTATTGCCCACCTAGAATCTTCAGGAGTCAAGTAATTGAACAAAAGAAGAAGGATCAATTATAATTGAAGTCCGTAACATGTTGAAATCAGATTTTGGCAAATATCTTAAAAACCATTGACTTTTGGACATGGAAATGTATTACTGACCCCCCCCCACCCCATAATGTGGCCATTCTGAACATTTTGAGTGGTCACACAACCTTCTCGGTCCAACGGTTCTGGAGATGCAGTAATGGCGGGTGGTAGTACTTCGCTTAAAAAGGAGCGTGGCCATTTCACCTATTTCACCATCAGTGGCAAATGTGTTAACAACGAAAAATTGTTCAATGACCTTCAATTAGATGATTTTTGAAGAGTTTAGCTCCGGACATACAAGTGCATACAAAACCACCATGAGCTACTAGACTAACTAGAGTAATGAAACCTTCAGGAAAAGGCATGTGAGAATTTGGGATTTTTTTCCCAAATATCCATGCCTTTTTAAAAACTGCAAAAAACATGATTCATGAACCTCAGCAAGTTATTCTTTCAAAACCTCAATTCCAGTGGTTGAGGAAGTGTGCCACGAAGGCCGGAAAAGAACTCCAAGAGCAATAATAGTAGTAGGTTCTAAAAATAAATAAATAAATAAATAAATGAAGGTAGTATCCCTCAAAATAAATGGAGGCCGCAGCTGTGTGCGTCGCCTCGAGGTGTTGCAGATGTTTAAGAAAGAAAAAATTGATATTCTAATGTTACAAGAGACACACACCAACCAACCTTGTGAGGACGAGTGGCGCAGGGTTTTTAAAGGTTGCCTTTTTTTTTTCTCCAGTACCTTTGAGGATGCTAAGGCAGGTGTGGCAATTATTGTGCACCCTAGAATCCAAACCTCGGAGATTTATTGTAGGGTGGTCTGTAAGGGATTCTTAATTGCTGTAGAATTGATAAGCAGCAATCAAAAAATTTGTGTTATTGATGTGTATTGCCCCAGCGACAGCGCTGAAAGGATTCTATCCCTTCCAAAGTTAGCAGGTTTTCTAAACACTGTTGACTTGACTAGTCTAATTTGTATGGGGGGGGGGAGATTATAACTGCACACTCAACCCCCAACTGGACAGGAATACTCCTGATCCCCATCCACCCAGTGCAATGGTTTTGGCAAAACTTGCACAAAAATTTAAATTTTGGGATGTTTGGCGCCTACAAAATCCAAACACCCGTCAATATACATGGGTGTGCTGTTCAAAAAAAACCAGATGACCATGGGCCGACTGGACAGATTCTATGTAAACCAGGGAATGGTGAATCTGGTTCAGAGAACAAGCATAAGTCCATCTGGCTTTTCTGATCATCATATGATTGCAATGGAATGTAGTGTTGTGGTTACCAGATTCGCAAACCACCATTCAGGTCCCTTAGGTGAGGTATCTCGGTAAGTGCATGTGTAGTTAGGCCCAAACCCGTTGTCTAGTGGGAATACATGTCATTTATGCGAGCTGCGACTCTTCAGGATAGCCGTTTTTCTTTTACTATCTTTATTTTGGACCAACCGCCATGATCACAACCACAACATCAACCACCGACCACAACCACCGCTTCACCACAACCGCCACGACCTTCACGCACACCTCACAACCGTAGCATCGCCACCGTTCTTGCCCCGCTGTGGGTACCGGTGTTGGACTCATGCAGAACGCGTCGAACAGCGTGTACAAAATCACGGATTTTCTGCTTCAAAAACGGATCAAAAACGACACACGCCCACTTTTTGCCGTCCAATCGGTGAGCGAGGGGCGAATTGGCCCCGCCCCCAGGGCGATCGATATATGCAAATTTGTGGATCAAAAAGCCTTCACGCCCAACTTTTCCCGCGGCAATGGGGAGCGAGGTGAAAGGTCAAAGGGAGGGGGTCAAAGGCGAAGTTACGGGGGGATAAAAGGACGGTGTTCGTCAGTCAGAAGAGAGTCGCAAACGAGAACGAGGAGGAGTCGAGAACGAGAAGGAGTCGGAACGGAGGGGACGAGTGTGGAAGACTGGAGCCCGAAGCCTGCAGTGGCTGGAGAAGCTGAAGAGAGCCGGACGAGGGGGTGCTCGCGTCGGTGCCAGGAGCTGCACGCCCGAGGGAGGCCGGCAGCGCGACCTGGCCGAGGTGGAGACGCACACCAGGGATAATAAAGATCCTCTATACCCCGAGCATCAGCAACCCCCTCCTGTTTCCCCCCGCGCTGAGATAGTGCGACCAAGGGGGCCCCGTTCCCACCCCCTGCCAGGCACTGTCCACGAGGCCCGCGGGTTGTGGGGCCATCGCCGCTCCGCGTCTCATCACCAGACGGGTAGGCCCGACCCGGTCTCGGCCCCAGGCCTACCTCATTCTTGAGGGTATTTCTTTTCCTTGGTTTTGGGTATGTGTTGTCGGCGCCGTCTGTGAAGTAGAATTGTATAAGTGTTGCCGTGTGCTCGGTAGTCGGTATTAGCTCTGCACTGTGTTTTCACTTTTATGTTTGCTTTTTGTGTAAATGGAATTGTGTTTTCTTTTTTGTGTGCATTTGGTGGAATTGTATTTGTGTGCTTTCCGTTCGTCGCGAATAAATGTGCTTTATTGTTGAACTGTTTCCCGCTTCGTCTTTTTTCCCCATTGAACCCCCATCTTGCTTCACGTAAAGGGTTGGTAGTGGGCTGAGTACGCCCGATAATTAATCGAACCGTCGAGGTCGACGATAACACCGCTCGGTTATTCTGATAGTACGGAACGGGTCGCTTAAGTGGCCCGTGTCCGAAGTCGACCTGCGGCGAGGTGCGATCGCCCGGTCTACCCTCCGCGTGGGTACTTAGGTAGTTCGAATTTGGCGAGCAACCCTATCCCACGCGGGGGCTGATTGGCTCGATCGCGGTGAGACCGAAAGGTCCACCCGTGACTGGTTCCCGGCGTTAGTCCGAGAGGGTCACGACTGGATTGTCCGTCCGGTGGGCGACGTGCCACGATTCGAGTTACGTGGCCGTTCGCACGCCGGCGGGCGCGAAAACCGCAACACTGGTGTCAGGTCGTGCGATACAAATTCATCGCCCTCCTCTCGGCACTGGTATTTGAGAGCGGGACAACAGGCTCTCCTGTCTCCAGCGAAATTCACGGGAATCGGTCCAGGGGTGAGAGAAGCGACCCCCGATTCCCTCCAAATTACGAGCGAGCAAATTAACCCTTCACGAGGAGCAAGATGGCGTCTCAAGGCGAGCGGGAGCCGGGGGTATTAGAAATGTATATGTGTAGTAATGTAGAATCCATGGTCCAGGATGGAATCCCCGAGCAGGAAATGTTGATTGTGCAGGAACACGGACTCGCCCAACTGAACCCAGAACCTGAAATGGGTGCGGCAGCGGCCGCAGTGTATGACACCTCCCCCCCCCTCTCCACCAAAACCCTTCCCCAACCCTTGCCGAAACGACTCAGCTGAGTGCATCCAACATGGCCCAGCTATGCGCCATGCTGGCGGCAATGAACGAAAAGATGAATGCGAAAATGATCGAAAAAATGAATACAAATACAAATGAAATGAAAAACGAAATGAACAAGCAAATAAACGGAATGGGCAAGCAAATGAAAAAAGAAATGAAAGAGCTACGGGGTGAGACGCAGAACATGGGCCGATGCCTGCAGGCGGGCATGAAGGCAGTGACCAGGGAGCTGGGAATGGCGACTCCACGTGTGGGAGCAAACGAGCTGGAAGGGGGTGCAACGGCTGACAGGCCCGCGGTGGAGGCGGGTAAAAAAATAATTCGGGGGGCGTGTTGGGCGAGGGTCGTGACAGAGGAATCGACGGTGACCGAAAGGGAAAAATTAAATGGGGAGACCAAAACGTGTGAGACGAGACACGAGGTGACGACAACAGAAATAATAGTTGAGACAAGGGAGGTAAAGGGTGAAGAGTTGGCAGAGACACGGGAGATGGGAACGATAGAGGGAAGACTACACGATGAAGACGGGGTAAGTGACGCGCACACACACACGGAGGTAGTGGAGGATAATGGGGGTGAGCTCGCGGAGCGTGTAGGAACCCGGTGCGAGCAGCGGGATGGCCTCCTCCAGGAACGAGGGGAGAGAGTATGCCCCCTTGAGGCGAGTCACGACCAGGTGAGTTCGGTCGTGTTTTGCGAGGTTGAGGGGACGAGTGCTGTGGACGGGTGCACGGAGAGCTTGGGGGGTGTAGAGGCCCCGGAGACCCTTGTGGGGACACAAATCCCCAGTGTGGTTGTCCCTGTGTGTGTGGTGCAAGGCGTGAGTGCGTCCCCGTGTGTGGAAGCGACCCCGTGTGTGAGTGGTGTGGTGGCGATGGTGCCGGAGTGCGTGCTTCCCAGCACGCCGTGTGTGGATGAGAGACCGTGTGTGGAAGAGACCGCGTGTGTGAGTGTCGCCGTGTGTATGAGTGAGGTACCGCGGGTTAGTGCCCCCGCGTGTGTGGATGAAACGGCCAGTGTGAGTGAGGCACCGCGGGTTAGTGCCCCCGCGTGTGTGGGTGAGGCACCGTGTGTGGATGAGGCACCGCGGTTGAGTGCCCCCGCGTGTGTGGATGAGGCACGGAGTGCGAGTGAGGCACCGCGGTTGAGTGCCCCCGCGTGTGTGAGTGAGGCACGGAGTGTGGATGAGGCACCGCGGGTGAGTGCCCCCGCGTGTGTGAGTAGTATGGTTTGTGTGAATAGTGAGGCACGCGTGAGTGAACGGCCGTGTGCAAGGTCGCTGTGTGCAAGGGAGACCGTGTGTGTGAGAGAGCGGTATGAGAGGGAGATGTCGGTTGGCATGCGGGAGCACGCAGCCGCGTCTCCCCGTGTGAATGTGATGGAGTGGACTGTGTGCGTCGTAACACGCAGGTGTGCGTGGGTTGAATGGAGGCGACGACGGAGACATGTAAGGAACGAAAGCCGAGTAGCGGCTGTAGTTGTTTGGAGGACCGTGCCGGGTTCACCCAGCAGTGAGCACGCGGTTCGTGCTGTGCAACGCACGAGACCACCACGTGCTCGCTTGCGAGAGTGAAGTCCCGGTCCGGAAACTCACGCGGTGGATTTGCCGATCCCGCGGACGGACAAAGTTTAGGCAGGTAAATGGATTTGGACCGGACGGGTTCTCCACGCGATCGTGTGTGTTAAGCTCCAACGGGCAAAGCACATGTGTTCGCGTGGGAAACCCCTCGAGACGTGGGGCTTGTGTTTTTTTTATGCGCACGGTGACGTCATGGCTGCACGTGTGGTTGGAATCCGGCAGGAGTGGTATCCCGGCCGGATGGTACCGTCCAAGGAGGGACGAGGAACACGTGCAGCTGCATGACGTCACGGGCAGTTGCAAGGTGCAAAGAGCGCGAGTTGCCGCGCAGGTGCTGCGCATGGAAAAAAAAAAAAAAAAGAAAGCCAAGCCTCACTTTCGGGTGCAAAGGATTCCTGGGCAAGGGGTAAAAGACCCCCTTGAACTGGGCACAGGATGAAAACTAGTTAGGGGGAAGGGTTAGCTTAGCTAGACCGACTTCATGGGGCAGGGGTAAGTCCTCATGGAGTCCGTGGAATGGATGAGTTAGAGGGATTGTAGCCAGATTTAGGTTGGGAAATAAAATGATTGATTTGAGGACATGGACAGACTTATGAATGTGTAGTGGGGACGTAGCTTAGCTACGTAGGTTAAAAGGAACGTGCTACTAGTTTAAGGGACGACGTGGGAGCACGAGTTAGTTAGGGAGGTAGTTAGAAGGATGGCAGAGTTCAGCGGTGTGTGTGCTGAAGAGCTGGTGTGTTTTGAGGCGAGTCCATGAGTGAGTGAGGCCAGCGGGTCTGTCTGAGTGGAGTGAGTGGGGAATGCTTGGTGCGATGAGTGATTGGGGGAGGAGGACTCCCACCCAAGGGACCCCGGGGTCAGAGTAAAGTGAGTTAGGGGTTAGTCAAATTGAAAAATGGAGGTTGTTTTGTTGTTGGTGGGAAAGTAGGCTCGAGACCCATTTGGAGGTGCAGGAGCCCTGTTGACGGGCTTGGGAGCGTGGCTGCGAAAGGTGAGTATCGCTGAGTGGGTACCCCGGGCACCAGGCTAGTCGGGCGCGGTAGGGCAAGGGCCCATGGGGGGCCGGGATAGAGTAGTGGGCACGGGTGGGCCTGCTTGGTGCGGGGCCCGGGGCGCCATTAGCCGCGTGGGCAGTGTTGTGGGCACGGGTGACCCTCGGAAAGGGGCCCGGAGGCCGGCCTGCCACGTGTGCGTTTCAGGGAGGTGCCATGGGGGGCACTCCCCGGTGTTAGGGAGCTGGTAGGCTCGGAGGCAGTGTAGTGCCCGGGGGTGCCATAGCGGGAGAATCGGCAGAGGGTCGTGCCTGCCAAAGGGAGCCACGTGTCCCAGCCAGGAGACCGTGTGAGGGCACGGAGCGAAAATTGGGGGGCGAGGCCCGAAATTGTAAGGACACCAACACAGGCGACGGGAATCTGGGTTTATAGAACCAATAGTTTAAGCGAGAGGCGCTTGTTGAAAGCCCCGGGGTAGTTTAACAGTTAAATGGTTAGGGTAGATTAGGAGATGTACCCCCCCGCACCATCCCTCCCCTCGCTGTCGTTGTGGGCCGCTGGACCCACTTGGTGTTAAGATCGCCGAACTCTGGGAGGCCATTCTGAGGCTTCGTTGGGCCTCGACACAGGACGTTAGCTCTCCTTATTCCCTCTCCGGGAAGGGAACGTAGGGGTTGGGAGTAGGCTAGGTGACAGGATAGGTTAGCGGAACAAGGATGATAAAGGGGGTTAGGGGACGATTTATAGTGGGGAAGTAAAAATAAAAACAACAAAAAAATTAAGTTGGGGCTAAATTGGGGTTTGACAAATTAAGGGAGTGGGTAGGTACAGTGACAGGCAAAGGCGATAGGTTGGGAGGGAGACAGGCAGGTAGGTCCGAGCCCGCCTTCCAAGTGGCCAGCACCACCGCACTCCCTCCACCAACCTCCATTGAACGGCAAAGGCTGGCCAACTTCATCGGCTGGCCGTGTTTTGCTTCAAGGCGGAGGCCGGCCAACTTCATCGGCAGCTGTTGTTTTGCTGCAAGGCCTGTGCCATCGGCTGGCCGTGTTTTGCTTCAAGGCCTGTGCCGGCCACTTCATCTGCAGCTGTGGTACTTCAAGGCCTGTGCCGGCCAGTTCATCTGCCGGCTGTGTTTGCCTGCAGCGGCCTTCTTCGGCGGGCTGTGTTTGCCTGCCACCTTTGCCATGCCATGCCCACTGCCCCTGTTCACCAGCCCCGTTCAATTTTTGCTTTGCCCCCCCCCCCTGTTCATTTCCATGTGCGCCAGGATCAAGGCAACAGTTTGCAAGCTGCGAGAACTGCCCTGTTGGCAGCTACAACACGGGCCTGCAGTGGCGGCCCGTGCACCGTGTTTGCGTCCATCCATTCATGCATCCATTCGTTGTGCTCATTGCGTGTGCCACTTGAGCTGGCACGGAGACTGCGTTTGTGCAGCCCATGCACCGTTGTGGTTCACTGCGTTCAGTTCGAAAGGGAAGGCCTTGGACTGCGTGTGAGCAGCCAGCCACGTTCCCTGTCACCTGCATTGTTTGAGTCAGAGACTGCATGCGGGCAGCCTGGCTCCCTGCTAACTGCTTTCTTTTGCAGAGTTCAATGATCCTGGGCCATGGTTTAGTGTAAAATTTGTAAGTTAAGGTTAAGATGTACTGTAAATATGAGTGCGCCCCCGCATGTCTGTCTTAGCGCCGGCAATTTTATTTAAGTCGTCCGTGTGAGTGAGTTTGTTTAGATAGTTACGCAGCCCTTAGGTTATTTATTTTGGGGACACGAATACCATGAATGTCGCACTCAGGGATCCGTAGGTAAAATGTACTAGGGGAAAACTACACATGATGGCACACGAAAATTTGACGACTCGGGACGAGTCTGTAAAAACGGAAGGGGGTAGTGTTGTGGTTACCAGATTCGCAAACCACCATTCAGGTCCCTTAGGTGAGGTATCTCGGTAAGTGCATGTGTAGTTAGGCCCAAACCCGTTGTCTAGTGGGAATACATGTCATTTATGCGAGCTGCGACTCTTCAGGATAGCCGTTTTTCTTTTACTATCTTTATTTTGGACCAACCGCCATGATCACAACCACAACATCAACCACCGACCACAACCACCGCTTCACCACAACCGCCACGACCTTCACGCACACCTCACAACCGTAGCATCGCCACCATTCTTGCCCCGCTGTGGGTACCGGTGTTGGACTCATGCAGAACGCGTCGAACAGCGTGTACAAAATCACGGATTTTCTGCTTCAAAAACGGATCAAAAACGACACACGCCCACTTTTTGCCGTCCAATCGGTGAGCGAGGGGCGAATTGGCTCGCCCCAGGGCGATCGATATATGCAAATTTGTGGATCAAAAAGCCTTCACGCCCACTTTTTCTCGGCCAATGGGGGAGCGAGGTGAAAGGTCAAAGGGAGGGGGTCAAAGGCGAAGTTGCGGGGGGATAAAAGGACGGTGTTCGTCAGTCAGAAGAGAGTCGCAAACGAGAACGAGGAGGAGTCGAGAACGAGAAGGAGTCGGAAGGGAGGGGACGAGTGTGGAAGACTGGAGCCCGGCCTGCAGTGGCTGGAGAAGCTGAAGAGAGCCGGACGAGGGGGTGCTCGCGTCGGTGCCAGGAGCTGCACGCCCGAGGGAGGCCGGCAGCGCGACCTGGCCGAGGTGGAGACGCACACCAGGGATAATAAAGATCCTCTATACCCCGAGCATCAGCAACCCCTCCTGTTTCCCCCCCGCGCTGAGATAGTGCGACCAAGGGGCCCCGTTCCCACCCCCTGCCAGGCACTGTCCACGAGGCCCGCGGGTTGCGGGCCATCGCGCGCTCCGCGTCTCATCACCAGACGGGTAGGCCCGACCCGGTCTCGGCCCCAGGCCTACCTCATTCTTGAGGGTATTTCTTTTCCTTGGTTTTGGGTATGTGTTGTCGGCGCCCGTCTGTGAAGTAGAATTGTATAAGTGTTGCCGTGTGCTCGGTAGTCGGTATTAGCTCTGCACTGTGTTTTCACTTTTATGTTTGCTTTTTGTGTAAAATGGAATTGTGTTTTCTTTTTTGTGTGTGCATTTGGTGGAATTGTATTTGTGTGCTTTCCGTTCGTCGCGAATAAATGTGCTTTATTGTTGAACTGTTTCTCGCTTCGCTTCGTCTTTTCCCCCCATTGAACCCCCATCTTGCTTCACGTAAAGGGTTGGTAGTGGGCTGAGTACGCCCGATAATTAATCGAACCGTCGAGGTCGACGATAACACCGCTCGGTTATTCTGATAGTACGGAACGGGTCGCTTGGCACCGTGTCCGAAGTCGACCTGCGGCGAGGTGCGATCGCCCGGTCTACCCTCCGCGTGGGTACTTAGGTAGTTCGAATTTGGCGAGCAACCCTATCCCACGCGGGGGCTGATTGGCTCGATCGCGGTGAGACCGAAAGGTCCACCCGTGACTGGTTCCCGGCGTTAGTCCGAGAGGGTCACGACTGGATTGTCCGTCCGGTGGGCGACGTGCCGCGATTCGAGTTACGTGGCCGTTCGCACGCCGGCGGGCGCGAAAACCGCAACAGTATGTTACCCTTTCATTGTTGTAATAGTGCATACTGGACTTTCAGTGTTAAGTTATTACATGATGTACAGTTTGAAAATGCCTTCCGACTGGTATGGAAGAAGTGAGAACAACAAAAGTGTTCCTTTCCTAATACCCGACAGTGGTGGGACTGTACAAAATCCCAAATTCGGATTTTCTGTCAACAATATTGATCACATACCACCTGTAATGCATCTGGGTTGATAAGTGCTCTCAAAGAAGATGTACTTAAATATGAGCAAGAAGCTGGAGCATCCAGTAGAAGTGATCACCATCAGCAGTTGGTGGAAAAAAAAGACTTTACTGGCTGAACTAGTCAAGGAGCGTGTGGCTGGAGCAATGGTTCATCTTCGGATGAGCAGAATTCATCTGGAGGCTCCAAATAAGGAATTCTTCTACGTTGAGAAGGCCGTCAAGACCTCTCGGCAGATTCACAGTTTACGCTCTCCTAACGGTGTTCTGACTTGCCAGAGTGACATTAAACATTCGATGCAGGTTTTCTACTCAAATCTGTTTACACCGAGAACTGTGGACGAAATGATTATAAATAAATGAGGTGATTGAACTTCTTCCATCCCTTTCTCAAGAACAGCAACAGCAACTTGAATGTGACATTTCGTTTGAGGAGCTCACTGCGGCGTCAAAACTGCTCGAGGACGGCAAAGCCCCCGGGCTTGACGGACTTCCTGCTGAATTCTACAAAGCTTTTTGGAACTTTTTGGGTCCTGCTCTCATGGAGACCCTGCTTGAAAGCTTAGATCAGAGTGAATTGCCCCTGAGCTGCAGGAGAGTGGTTTTGTGTCTCCTCCCAAAGAAAGGGGATTTGCAGCAGATTACAAACTGGCGGCCTGTTTTTTATTGCTAAACACTGATTATAAGATTGTATCAAAAGTGCTTGCAATGCGTCTTAAAAATGTCATTTCTCTCCTGATTGGAAATGACAAAACGTATTGCATACCTGAACGATCCATCTATGACAGTATTTTTTTAGTTTGAGATTTAATTGCCATCGGTCAAACTGTGCCCCAGGGGTTTGGGTTGTTACTCCTGGATCAGGAAAAAGCCTTTGACAGTTTGGATCATTCTTTCTTATTTGCAGTCCTTAATAGAGCAGGGGTTGGGGAAAAATTCGTATCCTGCATAAAACTTTTGTACAGAAATGCATCATGCCTGCTAAAAGTTAATAATAGCTTGTGCCATCCCTTTCCTTTTCAGCGTGGTATACATCAGGGTTGTCCACTGTCAGGCATGTTGTACACACTTTCTGTTGAACCTCTACTGGCTATCCTTCGCACCTCATTGTCTGGGTTATCCTTGTCAAACAGTCTGAACATTTTTATCTCTGCTTATGCAGATGACCTGTGTGTTGTGGTCAAAAACCCAAAAAGATGTCAGTGAGCTATCCCGTTGTCTTGCCAAATTTGAACTTGCCTCATCAGCAAGAGTAAATTGGAACAAGAGCGTAGCTCTTTGGCTACACCCAAATACACTCCCCTCATCACACTCCTCATGTGCACCTCTCCCAACTCTTCCAGGAGGAGTGTTATGGAACACAGATGGGTTTAAATACTTCGGAATCCATTTGGGAACTATGAGCTATATCCAAAGGAATTGGGATGGTTTCCTCGACAACATTAAGCAGAAACTATCAAGGTGGAAAGGAATGCTCCAGTTCTTGTCACTTAAGGGCAGGTTAATGATCATTAATAACCTAATACAGTACTTCCAACCGTATGGCACAAGGTTATCGCACTCCAGCCTCCTCAAGCTGTGATCACAAGCATTCAGAAAAGTCTGATTGATTTTTTTTTCTGGGGAGGCCACCACTGGCTTAAGCCAGATGTATTGGGCAGGCCACGAATGTCTGGTGGCCAAAACTTGGTGCACATCCCGAGTCAAATAATGGCTTTTCGACTCGTGGCAATAAAACGCCTACTCTTTGGTGAAGTAGTGTCCTGGCGTCCTCTCACCAATACCTTGCTTCGGCAAATGGGTGGTTTGGATTATGACCGGGAACTCTTCCTTATAGACCTAAAGCAGGTTGATAGAGCTCGGGTCCCTGCGTTTCATCAATCTCTTCTGAATGCTTGGCAAGCTCTTTGAGTACAGCGGCTAGAGATCTCCTATGATGCCAGGAAATTTGTGCATGAGCCACTGTTCCAAAACGTATTATTTGCTGTAATATCTACCAGCCGATCCTTCATAAAGTACTTCACAAATAGTGGAATAAACCAATGTCACCCGCAGGGTGACCCGTATCTTGCCAAAAGGTGACCACGTGTGACTTCTTTAAGGTCACACTGAGGTGAACAGAGCTGCTATCCACCAGGAGCGACTCCTTGAGGAATATCTGCCTACGAGAGATTCCGATGAGAATCGTTCTACAGAGTAACCATGAAAAATATGCGTTTCACTCAAAACGTCACCAAATGACGTCATAATGTCTCAAGCTTGACATATCTAGAAAGCACTCATCGACGTGTTCAATTTGAGGTACTACACGATATGGTTCCTAAAACTTGAAAATTTGACCTTGGGGTTAAATATGTTTGACCTGAGGCGCTAACCATGAAGGTCAAGGCCAATCGCCACCAAAATTAATCATCTGAGCGTCAGACCATGCACTATATTCCCATGAAGTTTGAAGACGATCCGATCAAAATTACTCAAAAAATAAGGGTTTCGTCGACTCCCTTGATTTGCGAAAAAGTGACCTTGACCTTTGACCTTGACCTTCAAAATTTTATGTGCTGAAAGGGACCTCTATAGGCCTCTGATATGCGAAGTTACAAAAATTTCCAATGATAACTGTGCTCTGCAGAATTTTTTATATGTGATTACAGACAAAAAAAAAAACATACAAGCTGACTAACATATCTTGCAAAAACTTCGTTTTGGCAAGATAATAAATAAAGTGCGAGATCTTATGGAGCCTTCCTTGAAACGCTGGTTGCCTGCTGGCTCAATTTCTAAAAAAAAAATGGATTGCATTCAATGAGAGTAGTGGGTGAGGTCATGAAGATAGTCACCCAGACTTCCCTACATTTAAATATTGGGTGGAATGGGGTAAGTGAAGAAGTTGATTTTTGCCAAAATTTTCCTGATCTTTCAATCACCGCCCAAAAACACCATGACGTGTTCTCTTCAAACATTGAAGTTGGGATGCCGCTGGTGCATTGTCCCCCTTACCAGTCATTTTGCCGACCTCGGAAGGATGACAGGTTGAGTCAACCTCCTGGTGTATTAATTTAGCGGCCCCACGGGGCTTGAACTCAGGATCCTAGGATCCCAAGCCGCCACCCTAACCAGTAAGCCAACACCAGGCTTCCTGCAATGCCTGGTCCATGAGAACATATCAGGCCCATTACATTTTTGAGATATCGTGCTATATATCGTTTTTGGCTCTATCGCTCAATGGTGAAGAATCATTTTAAAAACTTATGGGATCCTGATCCGGATTCGGATCTTCACCAAAATTGAATCAATTCTTCCTTGTTACACACCCAATGTGTCCACCATGTTTTGTCCGAATCTGTCCACAACTTTTTGAGAAATCGTGATAGCAATTTATCCCTATCTCTCAATGGTGAAGAATCACTTTAAAAATTATAGTAGCCAGATAGGAGGCAAGTGACAGCTTGCAGGCAAGTGTGTGGACCAGACCATCCTGTCAGCCCTAGCAGCATACTCGTAGACTACTTATTCTGGAGCCCGTCGAGCGGCATAAGGAATTACGGCTTTCTCTGTGAGTTATGTGAATTTTAAGAGGTGACACTCACATCCTCATAGTAGGAGATCCAGAAATTGAAAACGCATCTGGAATTTGACATTTGACTGGCAAATTTGGCATACGAGTACTCAACCGGAGCACCCAGCACCCAACTTTTTAGGCGTACTGCGAGGTACATGTATGCACCAACATGTAACGGAATCTACAAGGTATCAAAATTGTCAGCAGCCTCTTGTGTTGGACCTTGTCATCACCAACATACATGAAATCATTAACTCTGTTGATTATCTGCCACCACAGGTACGAAGTGATCACAGGTGCTTCGTATTGGAGCTGAATTTTCCTGCTGATGCCCCTACAAGTACTTCACATAGTCGCTTTAACTATGAGAGAGGAAGTTGCGACAAGATGAATAAGCAACTGTGGAATCGTGAGTGGAATGACAGACTCAGAATTCTGGATTGTGAAGGGGCTTGTCTAGATTTTAGATAAGTACTGAAAGGGGTAGTCCTGGACTGTATACCAAAGTAACCAGAGTATGCACCTAAACAAGTTATGCTGAAGAACATCTACAGGACAAAGAGAGCTTTGGCTTGGTCAAGGAAGAAACACTCGGCATGCAAGAAGTTTCTCAAATCAGGAAACGATACTGACTTGTCAAGGTAGAAACAGTTGAAGAACGGCCTAAGTGCTACCACAAGTAACCTCTGCAAGGAGCTCCGAGGGGAAGGTAGTGAGGATTGCGATGGAGAACCGGAAGAAATTCTGGTGGTATGTAAATAGCAGGACCAAGACGAGTCAAAGTTTGAAATCTGAAAAAGAATGACAATACAGTTACCACATTAACCAAAAGAAGGCTGTGACACCCTCAGCATGACAATTGAAAGAGTGCTCATCATAGAGGATACAGCTCGGATTCCAACGGTCCCTCACTAGCGTACAGAGCCTTTGTTGAGCAATATTGCAATATCGGAGGAGATAGGCAGGAGGAAATCGGCAAACATGAAAACCAGCAAATCTCCCTGGTCCAGATGGAATTGACCCGAAAGTGCTCAAGGAGATGGCTCAAGGGGATAGCCATTCCCCTGACTTTAATCTTTAACAAATTGATGGAAGATGGTGTTCTGCCATGTTAACATCACTCCCATATATAAGAAAGGGAACCATAAACGACAGACC
The DNA here is from genome assembly GCF_056783735.1 of Eptatretus burgeri. Lineage (NCBI taxonomy): Eukaryota > Metazoa > Chordata > Myxini > Myxiniformes > Myxinidae > Eptatretus > Eptatretus burgeri. Next base: position 27,003,930 of record NC_140968.1, on the reverse strand, counting down.
TGTCAGCTTAACAACAACAGTTGCAAAGGTCATAGAGTTGATCGTGAGGGACACCATAGTAAAGCACTTGATGTCATGCGACTTGTTTTGTGATGCTCAACGTGGGTTCATCTCTGGGATGTCTTGCATAACTCAGCTCCTGCGGCAGTTGGAAGACTGTACTAAATCACTGGATGACAGAATGCTTGTGGATGTCATTTTTTTCTTGACTTTTGCAAGGCTTTTGATTCGGTCCCCCCACTGAAGACTCTTAGGGAAAGCAAGATTGTATGTTGTTGAAGAACCACCCATCATGCGGCTGGAAGTTTTCCTCACAAAGGGTCGTTGTGAATGGAGCTGAGTCTGATTGGGCAGACGTACTCAGTGGAATACTGCAAGGTAGTGTCCTTGGTCCATCACAATTTGTCATCTTCATCAATAACCTGGCAGTTTCAATCTGTTGCACTAGCCAACTCTACGCTGATGATGCCAAAGTGTTTGGACCAGCTTTTGAGCAATCATCGACATTAATCATCCAGAAGGACCAATATCGTGCCATGCAATGGTCACAACTATGGTTACTAACTTCTTTTCAATCTGAACAAATGCAAGATTCCGTTTCTGCGTGGAGGTTGTGCATCGGAAAGTCGTACCATATGGGAATGTAGAATTGCAAGAAGTGATTGAGGAGATCGACCTTGGAACTATCAGGTATAGCGAGTTGACCTTCCATAAGCATGTGTCAGTTCAGGTTGACAAGGCCAACCAAACACTTGGGCTTATCAAATGATCCTTTGTGAGTGTAGATGAGGAAATCCACCCTGTGATGTTCAAGTCACTGGTAAGCCCATTATATATATGTTGTATACGTCGTTAAGGCTCATGGAAGAGCTAGTACTAGAACACTGAATGGCTCAGGACACAAGGAACAGTTGAGAGAAGGGGAAAACATCAATGGCAGAGTTGAGGGCCACAATAGAAGGAGACTTGGACAAACAATGGGTGTGGGGAGGAATGAGGGGGCAGGAGAGGATGCATAGGGTGGACAAGATGGATATAGAAGGAAACTCTCAGGAGGGAAAACTGGAAATATGGAAGGAAGAGGGATTGGGTTGGGTGGTGGGGGGTTAACGAGGATAGAAAAAAAAAGTCATGCTTTTGGATTGGAGATGTTCTGAGATGGTGGTGAATAGCTGTCTTTAAGACCTGTTGGGAAGAAGGAGAATGTGGAAGTTGGTTCCACAGGTAGGAAAAAAAAATGAGTGGGGGGGGAGGCAAAGTACAGAAAGAGCAGAGGGTGCAAGACCAGAAAAGAGGTGGTAAAAGACAGAGAGGCCATGGATCGGTCTGCGATGTCGAAGTGATAGACTCATAGACTCGGCTTCATCACGGGAGATCCCAATAATATTGAAAGCCTTGGTTTTCCACGGCGTCAAACTGAGCAAGATGTGAGGCAGGGGCGCCAGTCCAAAGGGGAGAGGCACCCTCGGCCAGTCCAAAGGGGAGAGGCACCCTCGATTCCCGATGGACATTGATGGAGTTGAGAAGGTCCAGAGACAAGCAACAACGATGATTCCCATATTCTGTGAACCTTCCTATCCAGAGAGACTGCATTTGAATATGTTTTCACTTTTCTACTGCTGCCACTGTGGTGATATGATCCAAATGTTTAAGATGCTGTATGGAAACGACCAGATTAGACTGAAACTTTTCTTCACTCTGGCTGAATCTCCTTCAACATGAGGCCGCTCCCTTAAACTATTCATGCCGAGGTGCAGGTTAGATGTGGGGAAAATTTCTTCAGTCAGAGTGTATTTAAAGATTGCAACGGTCTTCCCTGGAATGTAGGGGATGTTCAGTCTGTTGAAGCTTTCAAACAGGGTCGAGACGAGGTTTGGTGGGGTGAGCGTTTCAACTTGCACTGACCATCACCCAATCATGAGCACTCTAAACTAACACCAACTACCAATTTAACCAAGTACCATCCATAGTGCAGACAAGAAGATATACAGGACTACCTTCACTTCTATAGACGTGATAATGAGGATGAGGAGGGAGCCGATTTCCCCAGGAAGAAAAGGAAGGAGTGGAGGTGACAGGTGAGCAGAGAAGCCAGACTTTTTTGGAGTTAACAAGGAGAGTTTTAATTACTGGATGAATGTGTGCATCATGTTTGGAATGGGGGAGTGGGGAGGGGGGGGCTAGGGTCTTTCACTCAGAGAGTGGTTCACGCAAGGAATGTTCTCCCGAAAAACGTTGGGGCGGCAGAGATAGTAGATGGGTTTTAAAATTGGAATTAGAGAGGTACTTGGAACTATAATTATTGGAGATAGAGGGCAACAGTGATATTGGCAAGACCCGTAGGTCGTTAATTGTTTGTGGAGGTATGATGGTATGTGGTGTTGGTGCAGCGCAGGCTGTCACCATGGTCCTGCGCCAAAGTTCCTTGGATACGTTTGTATGAACTCAAAAAAGTTGCTTCCTCGATGTAAAGGATGTAAAGATGTAAAGATGTAAAGCGCAAGATGTAAAGGGCATTTTTTTTCAAGTTTTTAAAAAGTTTGTTGATGTCGATAGTTTTTATGGGCAAATTCTCATTCCAGAAGCGTCATGGGTGTGCCTTTAATCCTTTGGCACAAAATAGTTCTTTCCAATGGGTCTAATTGAAGAAAGCTGCGAAGACCACATGGCCGAAACGTGTTGACCTTAACGTATACTTGGTAGTGGTACAATGCGGCAGTTTATCAATGGTGGGGCAATTGGCTTTTTTTTTTCTTTTTTTTGAGCAGCAATTGCTTGATTTCTGTTTAAAAAAAATATTGACCTGTTATTTCCTCGAAAATGGTGTTGTGTAGAAATTATTTTATATTTACTTACGGTATTCGGACAAAATAATTGCTAATGTATTTGTCCTAAAATGCGTACCAAGCCGAAGGAAATTGTGACAACGAATGAGTGCAGGAATGGTACAAATACCCTCTAGAAATAGATCAGGTGGACAGGACTGCAACACCACCCTCAGAATTTGAAGGTGGGGAGGGGAAAGGGGTTTGATGGGTGGGTGAAGTCGAGTGTGGGTGGGGAGCAGGAGAAGGGAGGTGTTGAAATGACATGAAGAGTTAGGGCACTGATCTGATGCCTTAAAGGTCATGGGTTTGAATCCTATTGGTAAAAACAAAGGAAATTCATCACAGAACAAATTCCCTGAAAGGACTATTTCGTTTACAAATGGTGAACTTTGCAGGGACAAAATCTTCTTTCTCACTGAACGCCTGTGGCATATATTTCCAGTGTTGCTATTGGGTGATACTTTTGTGAAGTCGCAAGTCGTTCACAAATGAATGTCCTTACGCATGGCAAACCCACCATCCCTACACATCACTGATAAACCACACACAGAATTTGGAGAGGGTGGGGGATGTTCGTATAAAGATATGTGCTTTGAGTATGTTGACAAGATCATGCATTAGACAGATAATAGTAGGTTTTGTGGGTTGACAAGATGGCCTAGAGGTAACGCATACTCACCTCGAAGCTGTCTATCCTGGGTTTGAATCCAGACCCAGCTGTAAACTGCCAACTTGGTGTTTCACAGGCAGGATGATTCAACAATGTGTTTGCATCCCGCGGATGATCCTGTCTGCTGGCATTAGTTGGTGGATGTTAAAGATCCCATAGTGTCCTTCATGAAGAGGAGGCGAGCTGTCACCGGCAACTTGAACATATTCCAAATTGCTGTCCTAACTCCTTCTGGGAAGACAATGGCAAACCATCTAGTATAACACTTGCTCAGGAAGCTGCTTCAACAGCACAGACGCTCTGTGAAGTGTATGGTACATCAGAGAGACAGAGACAGACGAGGTTTGGTGATGTGACGTAGGTGTGATGGACCCAACGGCTTATTTTTTGGCATTTAATTAATCGATGTTTTTATTTGACAAGTAAAAAAAAAAAAAGACATAAAATATCATAGCCTCCATTGTTTTAGTAATTTCCCTGCATGGAGTGAAAGGGCTAGCACATATTTATGTACAACTAAAATGGCCACCAACCAATCTTCCAGTCGGCCATCTTTGATCAGATTGCAAAATAAAGTGAGCGACATGTGTATGCCACCATGTACCGTGCTTGTGCCAAGTTTGAACAGAATTGGACCATACATTTCTGAGATATGGTTGCGGACGCACACACGTACGCGTTGGAAAATCGAGACCAAATCCATAAGCCCCCATTTCGGACTGAGTCCAACAGGGGCTAATAATATTGCTGCACACCCTATTTACAAGGTTTGAAATGATAGCTCAAAGGTAGCATACTTGCATTTGAGCTGTCTTGTCGACGTTTGAATGTTGGCACTACAACTGTAGCCTAAACTGTCACCGTGGTACTTGTCAGGCAAGGAATTGAATCGACGAGCATGCCCTCTTTTGGAGCGACGTTGTGTCCCACCATAGCATCCGCTGGTAGACTTTCAAGATCATATAGTGTGTTTCACAAGGTGTGGCTATTGTGTCCCTGCACCTTTCAGGCTCAATCCGAACCTGGTCCAGAGAGGAGATGGGCCTAAATCACCATCTGATGGAGTGACGACTTTCCCAGGGTTGCTTCTCAGATGTATGAATATGCCTGATTTGTCATGCGTATCCCAATATTTCTTCAAAAAGTTTTGGACTGAGACAAAGACACTCTTAAACTGTTTGTTTAAAGATCCATAACACAAGCAAGAAACGATCACACAGAGACATGATAGAAATAAATAGACACCATGATTTTAAAATAATTTATTTATTGAATATTTGAAGAACATTTGATCCATTTTAGTACATACACTAGTATTTTGTGGACTTGCCATTTGCAGATTTCAATGCTTTCACTCTTTCCGACACAGAACTAACAAGTTCCGAAATTTTCGCTTGTCGGATTTCTGCCCAGGCTTCACGCAAAAGGTTTAGCAATTCTGCCCATGATGTTGGTTTCCTGGACTCTTTCCGCACAGCTCGATCCAATATGGCCCAGAGGTGTTCAATGGGATTCATGTCAGGAGACTGACTTGGCCATGGAAGTCGCTTGATCCCATTTCTGTCCTGCCATTCTTTGGTGTTTTTTGCAGTGTGGCATTGAGCTCGATCTTCCATGAACAGAGTTGTTTTTGACCATCTGATCAGTGGAGAAGACGGGGAGAAGTCCATCCTCAAGGATAGAGATGTGTGTCGTAGAGTTGATGTTGCCAACACACTCCACAAGCTCTGACCGACCAGTGCTCCAGATTGCTCCCCACACCATCACTGAAAAACCACCGTGTTTGACAGTTGGCTGCAATCGGTTCAAAGAGAACTCTTGACTGGGAAGTCTCCAGACCCATACACATCCACTTTCAGAAATTTCAGCAAATTGGGACTCATCTGAAAAAACGACAGTTTGCCAAAACTCCAAGGGTCTGGTGGCCATCTCATCAGCCCACTTCTTTCTCCTTTGAATGTTGGCTGGTCTCAGAAGAGGTTTTCTCCTAGCTGCTCTCCCATAGTTGCCCAGTTGATGAAGGTACTGCACGGCAGTTCTTGAGCTAACTTGGACCTCCTCTGCAACATCTGCTGCCTTGCAATGGGGAGTTTTCTCAATGGACCGCTTGAGAGCTCGAAGACACCTTTCTGAGGGCCTAAGTCGACCAGAACGGGAAGCTCTGGATGCCTTGCCTTCGCTGGTGAATTGCACAATCACCCGATTGACCGTAGAAAGCCGAATGCCAAGGTTCTGAGCTATCTCACTCTGGCTGACTCCACCTTCCGATTGGCCAACAATTCGTCCTCCTTGAAAATCACAAAGGTCTTGTGTTCACTGGGTTTGAGGCATCGTTAATTGTCATACATGACCCAGGAACTCGTTTCTGCAAATGAATAGTTGAATATGAGTAGAAAATCACTGAGTAAAACTTGCTTTATACAGATGAAATGAAGAAATTTAAGATGTCTATTTACTACTGTCATGTCTGTAGTATTCTCATATAATTTCCTTGTCAAAATGTACCATCTTCTTTGCTTAAGCGATATAATTGCATGTTGCATGTCAGAAGAAGCACCTTCAGGTGGAACACACACCTTCCAACGTAGTCAATTGTAAAGTCAGTCTGCTTTGTATAGCACAAATAATGTATACTCTTATAGAAACTGCAGTTATCGGCTTCTACTCGACACTAAAGGTTGATGACTTTGTCCAGTCTGAGCTGTGTTCCATAAGTTGTGAAGCTTGAGTGCATGTGAATACAGTCATGAGTTCAATAAGAAGCAAGAAAAATGATGACTGCAAAATGGAGAGCTGCCAGGCAAAGAAACATCGTCACCCTTTCGTTTCAAGCCTTTTTCTCTTTCCCTGTCCCGCAAGGCGGAGGTCCTTGAGCCCCGTAGTAGTGTCAGGCAAAACGATTTGTTAGAAGCCAGATTTTTTTAAAAAAAAACATGCCTGCATGACTGCTATTGGTTGGACAAGTCAATGGAACAAAGTTCATGATATAAAAGTACTAACAAATTGGCACTGATGAAAAGTACTCGACACTCTCTTACAAGGAGTTCCAACTCCGGAGGAGGCCATTTGGTCCATCGAAGCCTGTGATATGGTTGTTTGTCTGTGTTCTGTCCTTTTTTTTAAATGCTGAATGTCAAGCAAGCAAGCAAGCAAGCAGCACAGCCATTTTATAACCTTTTGCTGTGACTTGGTCGGGGGTTCGACCTCCCAGATTCAAAGCGGACACTCTTACCATTCCACCACCGAGTCCAGTTAAATGTTGCACACAAGTCTGAGACATGTTCTATACAACACACCAGCCAGTTTATGTGGATATTTAAAGTATGACTGATCGAGATCTACAAACAAGATTATGCTCGAGCGTAAGCATTGAATTATAATGGCTTTGCATCGAGGCATGGATGTTGTCCATTTCGAACCGGTCTGTTCTAAAGCCACCCTCCTATCTTCTATTCTTACCTTACGATACAAGGCCAAGAGAAGGTGTGACCACATTGTGTTCTCATCTTAGCACATGGCTAGTTCATCATGCTTGTGATATACCAGGTTCAAATTCATATACCGGTTTCAACTGAACGAGATATTTGCTTACAAATTCCCATTGTAAATTCACATAAAGGTTTTCTAATATCCTTGCTGTGCATGTAATATTGTTTTTTGGGGGTTCATGTCTTCAAAGCATTTTGGGGGTGGGGGGAGGGTCTTCATTTGAAGAAACAGACCAAGGTTTGGATGAGTAAAACATGTAAAAAGGTTGTAACAAGATGGTCCCGTGGTTTTGCGAACACATATCCGTGTGAATGCCTTAAGGCTGTTGTTGGTGCTGAGGGACATATTGATTGAAGATAACGGTGCTGAGATGTGAAGACGGCCGCAAACAATAACACACAAATCAAAAGAGGATGTCAAATTATTTTCATAAAAGACATTAGCAGCGCTGCTTGATAACTTTGCCAATGTGTGGGTGGGGGTTACATGTGATACTGATAACTTTGATGGATTATGTCCATTACTTTGTTGTCATGTTCTTGAAAGATCCTTGTAATCAAACTGGAGTGGCCACATTTGTAGAGAGAGACGGTCATTTAAAATGGAGTGGGAGACCACCACTGTACCGAGCAAGCCAGGTTCTTAATGCAATGTCATTACCTCCACCACCGAAGATGAACCGAGGTTATGTTTTCATCCCTGTTTGTCTGTCTGTCTGTGAGCACGATATCTCAAAAAGTTATGGGCGGATTCGGACGAAACTTGGTGGACAGGTTGGTTGTGTGACAAGGCCAAATTGATTCGATTTTGTTGAAAATCTGGATATGGATACAATCGGTTTTTTTTTTTAATTTTTGAGGTCTTTCTTCACCATTGAGACATAAAGCCAAAAAAATTATATCTATCACGATATTTCAAAAATTTGTGGTTGGATTCGGACAAAATTTGGTGCATGAGTTAGGGAGGTGGATGAGGTGACGAGAACAAGCTCATTCGATTTCGGTTTAGGTGCGGATGCGGATCCAGCCTATTATTGGGGTACAAAACTTAAAGTGTTCAACTTGGTGGTGGTATGCACTCGGACTCGTGCCATTATAGTGTTGACATGCGATGGTAATAATGTTAATGTCTTAAGCTCTGGACATATCAGCAAGTTTAACCAAGTGCTTCACTCGTGTTCCGGCCAACTTTTTGTGGGTGCTTATATTATAAGGATTGGAGCGCACCCTATTCAAATTAGGCATTGGATAAGGCTATGGTCACACAGACTCGTTCTTTACTCTTTTGAGCCAGCTTCCATTGGAGTTTGTTGATTGAAAGCAAACCGTTCCATGAAAACAAGTGGAGCATATATATATATATATATATATATTGGATTCGCTATATATGCTAGATATCCCTTATTGTCGGGTTTTCCGTCCGTCTGTCTGTGTGTGTGTGCAACGCGAGGCTCCACAGCACGAACCAGCAAACCGATTTCGATGAAACTTTGCCAACATGTGCAATATGTGCTGGGAATGTGTGCGTTTGAATTTCGTTGCCTAGCATCCACCGTTGCTGTGCAGTGGCCGAAAAACCGCGTACAGTATTTTCAATACTTGTCCTTCAGTTTTGAATGTAGAGAAACGAGACCTCGTAATTAAACACTTCGAGATATTTAGAAAATTTTACTCGAGCCGATTTTTGATTGAGGTTTTATTTTTCAAATGGTAGTCCTTCAAAAATAGGGTGTCTATTTACCGTCATTTTTTATGAGGAGTGCCAGTTGGCAAGATACGCAATAGGAAAAATCTTGCCAGGCAGAGGAACAATTGTACGTCAACCAATACGTCTTGGCAATGAATCTTCGGCGGTGGATCGGTCAGAATGAAAAGCATCGTATCCAGCGCTTCGATCCTCGCGAATCCCTCGTCGCCTACTGGCTTGTATATATCTTTATGGTTCTGTGGTCATGGTAGATCCCAACAAGGAAAGGCTTTTTCGGACATGAACAGAGAAGACCCATGAGTCTGAGTCTTTTGCACGAAAGATGCATTTCTTTGAAATCCATCACGAGTAACGCATAGAGCAATTACAAGAACATGATAAGGGCAATGGATAATTTACCTCATTATTTGGTGCAAGTTGAAAAATGGGTCTTGGACTAATTTTATGGCTGATGTAGCAACCCAAGTACAATTTAGAGGTATTGAGATATTTTATACAAATCCCAGGGGTGGTGTAATTCAGCTTAATATGATGAAATAAATTAATTCTGCCCCTTATGTGATTTTTACTACCTTGATTTATGATGCTGCTCGTGATGTGCAGAATGGATATGAAATCTAGCATTCCTGTTTTATTCGTTCCACGTAGAATGCCATTTCATGTTGTTTGCATTGAACAACAGGCAAAGATATCGAGGTACAAGGAAATTCTTGTGCTCCATGTTTTTCTTACACTCATCTCTGTCTCTCTCAAATCAAATGAACTTATTTTCTTTCTTTTCTTCACGATCTCCCTCGAAAAACATTCAATACGCCATTTTAAATCTCGGCTGTGTTTGCATTCGACTGTTTCAATGAAGCAATTCTTATGCTTTCCATATTGCACAATGGCATAATAAATTATTTTGCTAATTACAATAGTTTTGTGTTATTTTCTCTTGTGTACATAATAGTATTGTTGTTTTTTTGTGTATAAAATCAAGGCTTCTCGCTCAGATGACATCGACCAGTTTTTAACCACTCCTCCCCACTGTCTGCCCCTCATATGTGGTGATTTCAATTATCACCATTATAATTGGCTGAATGATTATACCTCTCTCACCAGTCATGGCACTTCTGCAAATGACTTCTGTAGCTCCATGGGACTGACTCGATCTGTGAACTTTCTGACCTGGATTTCTGTCAATGACACATCCTTCCTTCTGGATTTGGTTATGACCAACTTTCCTGCCAATGTATCTTGCTCTTCCTCTACCCAAATTAGTTCATCTGATAATGAGCTTGTGAAGGTCAGTATCTCTCTGGCCATTCTCAAAGAACAGCCTCAGTGCCGGCGAGTCTGGCAGTTAGTTCGCTCTGGCAAATTGGCATGGACTGGAAGCAGCCATCGCATTTCAGGAATGGTCTCCCATATATTCAACATGGGAATTCTTCCACAGAAACCTGCTCGCTCTTATACACAGATTCATCCAATCTCAACTTCAGTTATCCTCCCCTTCTTCCCCTCTATGGCACACTGAATCCTCTGATGAGGCACTTGCCTTGAAACAACTTGAATTCTCTTCCTGGAAGGCAATTCCGACCAAAGGCAACCTTAGATCATTCCACAAACCCGCAACAAGTATTTGTCCACTCTCAGGCTAGCCAGAAAACAATATCTGTCCAACCTCAAGAATGAACTTTCAAACTTGTTTCCTTCTTCTAAAACCTGGGAGCACCTTGTCAAGTTTGTCTCTGGTGGATGTTCCCCCTCAACCCCTCCCCTCTCTTCAAATGGCATCACAGCCGACTCCGCTTGTGAGAAGATCAACCAAGTGCCTCAATTCTGTACTTGCTTCCAAATATTGTCCCCCAACATATATATCTCTCTCTGTCTCTCTCTGTCTCTCTCCTCTCTCTCTCTCTGTGTCTCTCTCTGTGTCTCTCTCTGTCTCTCTCCTCTCTCTCTCTCTGTGTCTCTCTCTGTGTCTCTTTCTGTCTCTCTCTCTCTCTCTCTCTCTCTCTCTCTCTCTCTCTCTCTCTCTCTCTCTCTCTCTCTCTGTCTCTCTGTCTCTCTCTCTCTCTCTCTCTCTCTCTCTCTCTCTCTCTCTCTCTCTCTCTCTCTCTCTCTCTCTCTCTCTCTCTCTCTCTCTCTCTCTCTCTCTCTCTCTCTCTCTCTCTCTCTCTCTCTCTCTCTCTCCCAACCCTTCCCTGTCATTCCCAACTACTCCTGGACGCTGTGTCTTTTGCACCTGAGAAGGTGGAGAAGGTTGTTTCAACCCTCGAGTCTGATTCTTCAACTGGACTGGACGGAATCAGCTCACGTGTCATAAAAAAACTGCTCTGCTACTCTTGCACTTCCTCTTTCTGTCGTTTTAACCATATCATTTGCATTAGGTCATCTTCCATCTGCTTGGAAGTGAACTGCAGACCCATTAGCTTGCTTCCAATCATCAATACGGTCATGAAATCCATGATCGCAGTTGCCAAAATAATTCCTTTTCTCCAATGACCTCATCTCAGATCATCAATTCCGATTCAGACCAGGTCACTTACCTTGGACATGCTGCTTCGACTCACCGAATAATGGATGGAGGCACTCAAGATCACACATGAGATCAGGGTCATCCCTCTGGACATATCTTGAGCTTTTGATATGGTCTGTCATCCTGCCTTGTTATCCAAACTCTGCCAATGGCATCGAAGTGCAACTTCACTCTTTGGTTACTAACTTCCTCCACTCTCATAGCCACCATGTGGCTCCTAACGGAATCAGTTCATATTCTCTCCTGTCAAGGCTGGAGTGTTCCAAGGTGTTCTGGACCCCATCCTATTCATAATCTTCATGAATGATCTCTGTAACTCTGGAAAATCCTCTTTATCCCTTATGTCCGTCTATACTTGTCTTTTATAACAAAGGATTATGTCTGTTAATGTTAAGAAATTTCTCTCCCCCCCCCTCTCTCTCTCCCCCCCCCCCAACCCAAAAGACCGTACAGCAAACCCTACCATCTACTTTCTTAACACGTCTCTCAAAGAAATTCAGTCTCCATCCCTGATGTTGCTGGTGGATGTCTTGGAACTCACCATTGGGTGAAGAAGAATTTTGTCTCTGAAGGGACACTGGATACCATTGACCAGAGTTGCAGGGCCAGGCTGAATGGCAGAGCTGAGCTGTTTAGCGAGTTGAGGCATAAAACTGTACAAGCACTGAGGGTGGACAAGGAGGCCTATGTGCGAGGAATCTGTGAAGGGGTAGAGCAACACCTTTGGTCAGGAGATTCTCTTGCTGCTTTCAGGGGAATCCACGCATTGCGTTCCTCCAAGCTCGTCCCTTGGTGTACTGCAGTTAGAGTGGAGGGCCGTTGGCTCTTGACAGTGACATCATCTCAGATCATCTGAAGTGAAGGCCTGTTGGGTCAGTTACTTTGATGGGCTGTACCAGGCTGATCCACCAGCTGCAGGGTTGGATATCAGGGGTGTTACTATCCTGATTGCTGACCCTCCCATCAACTGTGATCCATCTTCGTTTGTGAAAACATAAGCTGCAGTGAACCGGTTGACATGAGGTAAAGCACCCGGGATCTGTGGCATCCATGCTGAACTTCTCAAGGCTGGTGTAAATGCTGCACTCATGTCATTACATCCAGTTCTGTGCTCTGCCTGGAACACAGGCATCATCCCAACTGACTGGGAGAGGGGCCTCGTTGTCCCTCTATGGAAAAGGAAGGGTGAATGCCAGGACTGCAACAATTACCGAGGGATGAAGCTGCTCTCAGTTCTTCTTAAGACCTTTGCTTGGATAATCCTTGATAGGTTTCACCACCATCTGCTTGAGCACCAGCACCCAAAGCAGTCAGGCTTTACACCAAAGAGGTCAACGATTGACCATATCCTTGCTCTTCGGGTCTTCACCGAACGCAGACAAGAGTTTTGGCAGGTGCTGCTTGCAGCCTATGTATAACTTTGCAAAGCGTTCGATTCATTGAATCGGGATGCCCTCTGGAGGATTCTTGGTCTTCGTGGGGTGCCACCAAAACTGATCAATCTGATGTCTGAACTCTACTCTGGTACTGGGAGCGGTGTGAGATGTAGTGATACCACCTCTGACTTATTTCCAGTTGTTACTTGAGTTCGTCAGTGGTGTGTACTGGCCCCCACACTTTTCAGCAGTACTATAGACTGGATTCTGGGGAGGATGTCGGAGAGATCAAGCTACAGTGCGTCATTTGCGAATGTCAAGATCTCTGACCTTGATTTCAGATGATGCAGTCATCTTTGCGGAGACTCTGGATATCCTTTTGGGGGCCCTCAAGATGCTGAATGAGGAGTCGGAGCCACTGGGATTATGGGTTTCCTGCATTAAAACTAAGATCCAGGCTTTCAATGACATCTTGGATGCTGCTAGCTTTTCTGTACCTGTTTGTGGTGAGGATGTTGAGGTCATGGAGAGATTCACTTACTTTGCCAGTGATATTCATGTCTCTGCTGGCTGTGAGCCAGAAGTCAATAGATGTCTGGGTCGGGCTTGGGGAGTCATGGATTCACTGGATCATGGGGTGTGGCACTGTCGGTACCTGTGCATGAGGATGAAACTCTGAGTCTTCAAGTCGTTGGTGCTTCAGTCTTGCTCTATGGATGAGAGACTTGGTCTCTGACCAGGGATCTGAGATGGAGACTTAATTCCTTTGGTACCAGGTCTCTTGGGAGAATCCTTAGCTATCACTGGTCGGACTTTGTGTCCAACAAGCGGTTGATGAGAGAAACTCAAATGAGATTTGTTACCTGCATAGTCCGTGAGCATCAGCTGCGGCTATTTTGACATGTGGCTCGCTTTCCTGATGCTAATCCTGCTCACCACATTCTCTCATCGAAGGAGTCTCATTATTGGAGGAGGCCAATGGGCCGATCACGTGTCTCGTGGCTGCAGCAGGTTGATCAGCATCTCAAGGAGATGGCAATGGGCCAAACAACTGTCTGGGGGATGGCCAGATGGAGACCTTGGAGTATTGGTGGAAAGTGGATGCAGTGACGCGCTGCTTCTGTGTATGCTTCCATACCTGTCCTTCAAAGCCACTTGCCAACTGGGCGTCCTCCATCTTGCAAAGTCCTTCCTTGGCACACCTGAACTCCTGTCCCCTGACGAGGCTTTTTTTCACAGCTTGACTCTGCATTCCAAAACATTGCTTGTGGATGAGGAGAACACAGAAGAGATCAGGACCGAACAGAACAAAAAGAACAGTAGAAAGAGATGAGGGGGAAACACCAACAGCAGTTCTGAGGGAGAAAATAGGGGGAGACTTGGACAAATGAGGGATGTATGGAGGAAGGAAAAATGTGATATGGCTGCAAACTGTCGCAATGCTGTTTCACAAGCATGATATTACATCACAGAGTCTGCTAGATCGACAGTATGAACTCAGTCCTTCTCATATATGTATTCACAAGCAAGCTTGGTAGATAGTTGGATGCCTGGACAGCTCAATCGATGATATGAAATTTGATCACAGTCAGATTTAAATTCACTATCTGGACAGATAGCAAGTTAGATGCCTAGATAGTTACAAAGATAGTGTGAACTCAATCCCAATCAAGTGCATTTTTGGTGAGCTATTGCCAGCACACTGGCCGAATTTCAAATTCCTGCTTTAACCAACAGAGGGCATTGCATCAGCAGCACAGCCGCACATCTGTGCTATCAGCCAATGATGCTACTTGCAGCCTTGTGCTGAATATGAAAAAAAGAACAGAATGTGCTGTCCTTTCAGAGGGGAGGATTATTAGAAAGCATTATCTTGACGACCTTGGTGATCCCACAGTGACTTTCAAAAAGAGTTGGCCATTGTTCGCTGTCACCCTCACCCAAATTTTAATTCCTGGCCTTGGTTGAATTCCTTGCAGTGAAGAGACATATTAGAGCAGGATGGCTAGCATTTGGTAAACTAGAACCGCATTCGGTCAAGTGCATACCTCTTCCAGGCTGAACAGTTTCCGTTTTATATCCACCGGTAGGCCGGATCTAGATCCGCACCTGAACCAAAAACCAATCGGCTTATTATTTTCAACAACCCAACTCGTCCATCAAATTTTGTCGTAACTCGTCCACAACTTTTTTGAAATCTCATGCCATATGTCCTTTTTTGGTCCGAACTCTCAATGGTGAAGAATCACTTAAAAAAATTAAAACATTCTCGTACGTCCACCCTCATATGCATCCGCATCTTCAACAAAATCGAATTAATTTGTCCTTGTCACATCCCCAACCTGTCAAGCAAATTTTGGCTGAATCCATCTAACTTTTTTGAGATATCCTGCTCACAGACAAACAAACAGACAGACAGGGGTGAAAACATAACCACCTTCGGTGATGGAGGTAATTAAATGGCTTGAATAGCAAACCGCCCTTGTGTCTGAAAAGAAAGGTTTACAATCTGTGTGTTCTTGCAGAATGGCATGTAGCTGCGAGATGCGGATTCCATCAAACAAGGAGCAAGCATTTATCACCATGAAACGACCTGTGCAAAGATATTTTGGTGTAACCAAAAGGGACAAGAAAATAAACCAATATAAATCAGATAAAAATAAAATATCTCTATAACATTCTGGTCACAATCCAAAAAATAGGACTGCTTGTCCTGAAGCACACCTGGATCAGGAGCAACAGTCACTCAAACCACCTGCAGACCCCCACAGACCCTGAATTTTTTTAATGCCGTGAACAAACTTTGGTACGTCAAAGGTGATTGTGGGTTGTGGTCAAGTTTCCTTGAAATTGTGTGTGTAGTTCAGAGAAGAGAGCAAATATGTACATATTTTGGGGGTAAAACCCCACCGGTAGACTCCTTAATGAGTGCAGATTTTGATGCAGTCAATAAACTTTGGTATATCACGGGTGACGAATGTTGTGTTCAGGTTTCATCAAAATCATGTGTGTCGTTTCGGAAAAGAGAGCAAATAATTATTTTGGGGGTCAATTCCCCACCCGTAGACCCCTTTAATGAGCGCAGATTTTGATGCGGTCGATACACTTTGGTACATCATGGGTGATCAAAGTTGTGGTCAAGTTTCATCAAAATTGTATGTGTAGTTTGAGAGGAGACAGCAAATACCTATTTTGGAGGTGTCAACCCCAACCTTAGATCCCTTTAATTTGCGCAGATTTTGATACGGTCGATACACTTTAGTTGCATCACTGGTGATGAATGTTGTGGTCAAATTTCATTAAAATCGTTTGCGGAGTTTCGGAGTGGAGAGCAAATACCTATTTTGGGGAGTTCAACCCCCTGCCACCCCCCCCCCCCCGTGGATCCCTTAATGAGCGCAGAATTTGATGCGGTGAATCCACTTTGGTACATTATGGGTGATGAAAGTTGTGGTCGTTTCTTCAATATCTTGTGTGTAGTTTTGGAGAAGAGAGCAAATACCTATTTTTTTTGGGGGGGGGGTGGGGGGCAAACCCCCCCTCATTGGGTTTGGGTACAGATTGAGATCCCCTCATTGGGTACAGATTTTGATGCGGTCAATACACCTTCGTGCAGCATCAGCTATGAAGCTCGTGGCCAAGTTTCATCAAAATCGTTTGGTTCAAGTGATAATGACTGAAGTGTTTACTGACTGACTGACTGAATGACTCACCTACGTACACTGCTTGATCGCATTCGTTCAACACCTGACTGAAGTCCAGGTGAGCTAAAACGAAATATAACTGGCCTTGACTTATCCACTGGGAGTCTCTTCTTCTGTGTTACAATAATAACTATTATGGCACTCGGTAGAGCGCATACTTCCACCATACAATACCTGCCTGATCCATGAGAACATATCGGGCCCAATACATTCTTGAAATATTGTGCTATATATCGTTTTTTGCCCTATCTCTCAATAGTGAAGAATCACTTTAAAAAATAAATAATTCTCGTATCCAGATTCAACAAAATCAAATCAATTCGTCCTTGCCACACACCCAACGTGTCCACAACTTTTTGAGATATCGTGTTATATATATCATTTTTGGCCCTATCTCTCAATGATGAAGAATAACTTAAAAAATTCTCGTAGTCGGATCCGGATCCGGATCCGGATCTTCACCAAAATCTAATCAGTTCGTCATTGTCACACACCCAACCTGTCCACAAAATTTCATCCAGATCCATCAACAACGTTTTGAGATATCCTGCACACAGACAGACAAACAGACAGAAAGGGGTGAAAACATAACCGCCTTCACCTTCGGTGGCAGAGGTAATTGAACTGTTAACCTCGAGAAGGTGCTGGAAGAAGCAGAGGCAATCAAAGATCAAATGGAGAGTACATTGAAAAATTCACTGCAACACACAGCTTCAAATTGCATTGAATATTGAATAGGATGGGCTATGTTGAGGTAGGTCTTTATCCTGCAGTCGATTGGATAGGCTGTTTAAGCAAGTTAAGTCAATCCTTGGTTGAGGGTTACTTTGGCAATTAAGTTATCGTGTATGGAGTGTATTTTCAACTATCAAAAATGCTTCCAGCTTGATGCGGGTGTCCCATTGTCAGTCATCAGAGAATAATAATGGTAGATTGTCGCTTATTTTTTCCATTTCAGTACTGCCAATAAATTGGAGCAAAAGGTCTTCTTTTGATTTCAGATTGCTGTTGTGGTTCTAGAAAGATGAATACTGTATCTTAATTTATAGAATGTGCAGCCATTTTCCAATGAGTTGCTTTACAATTTACAGATATAGGTTTTGCATATCTTACATGTTTATATTTTTTCAGATGTTACCATTGTAATCAGTACAACCCTTTCAATGGCCTGGGGGAACCACAGCCACACATGCTGAATAATTTCCAGGTATGGTCTACTCTAAATAGTCTGATCCCTTCTGTGTTGTTATGATTTAAAACATGACGAATCATTGCTCGATTAACCATTCATAACCTTGTATACACTCATAATGTTGTATAGATCCATCGTTTATAAACTAAACCCTTAAGAGCTTATTTATTATGTTAATGTTTCAAAACTTCTAACATTCTTTCCAGGAAGTATCTTTGAAAAGGAAGTTTTAATTTTTGAAATTGAAATATTGTTGCAGGACGTGACACAAAATTCCCAATATACTGCTATTTTGTGAACCAATTACACTTGAAAGAGGAAACCAATCCATATTGTAGATACAAATGCTGGTAAAAATGTATTGTGGTTTGTGAAATGAGGTATTATTCGACTTTCGAAATGACGTATTCCGCTCCAGAATGCTCAGCACGCATGCGCAGAAACTCCAAGAAACGTCGGTGTTCAGGGCATCATAAAGTATTGTTGGGGGCTGGGGTCTGGTGGCGTGAACGACCACGAGGTGGGGGAAGTTACGTCGTCTCCCACCAGACTCCCGGAATTATAGGCCGTCGCTCACGGATAATTCCGTGATGCGGCGGGTCACTTAACCGACCGTGGACGCCAATACCTCAACCGCGTAGCGTCGGGTCTTCCTGCCAGGTGTAATCAGTTTACCTAATTAACCACGCGGCTTCGACTACCGGGGAACCACGCCCTCGGTACGCCTTGCCCAAACCGGATCACTCTACCAACTGCGGTAGAGTACCAACTACCAACTCCGGATCGGATGCAGCTGAGCGGAACTGCCAAGGACGTACCGGCTAGAATGAACAGATTATCGGGGATAAAGACCCGGGTAAACTTAGATCCGAACCATGCTGGACCAATGGAGGAAAAGACAAAAACAAGCTGGGAACATTTCTACAATGATTTATTTACACTAGGCGAGGAAAAACATGTGGCACAGGAGGAACAAGGTTTATTGGTGTGTTATGCAGGGGAAAGAAGAGAGATGAAGTGCGCCAATTCGTACAGCAACTTATGAAAGCGGATACAGAGCAGACTTAACGTGAGATAATCAAATAACTTATACAGTTTACTTATAAGACAGGTTCCACACACTCAGACACACACTCAGATAAAATAAACCCAATTAAAAGAAAAGAGGACCTTTTGCAGCCAGGAAGGGAGGGAGCTGAGGTCGCAGTTCTCTGTACCTGAGAGTTTCGGGGGGAGGGATGCTCCGTGGTATGGCACCTGACAAAGGTTGAGTTGTTCAGCCACAACCATATGTGTGGAGTTCGTGTCCGTGAAGGAGCTTGAGTGGAGAGCGCGGGCCGCCTAGGCGAGACGTGGGTAGACACTTCACAACAACGCCAACGAACCCACCGAACTCTCCGACCACCAAAGAACCAACGACCTTCCTTCTTTCTTGCTCAAGACCATTCCACCAACTCAACCACCCCCCACCCTACTCTGAGGATCGCTTCATACTTTATAGATCCCCCTGGGCGGGGAGGGGCCTTGGCGAAGCTGACGTCATCGTCCATCCCGATTGGACAGGGCCTTCATGGGGTCTGCCATTCCTGGGCGGGGTTTCGGCCAGGCAGGCAAGCCCACCCACTTAACGCGTGTTTGGACCCGCCAAGAAGGAACTACTGCAAGATTTTGCCTCGAAAAAACGAGTCTCTGGTTAGGCGAGTAGGTGGTGAAGCGCTTGTCCAGCCCAAAGGAGAGTAGCAAGCGAGAGGAAGGTACTGCGGCTCCAACAACAGGGGAAATAAAATACAAGGGGAGAAAATGATTTATTAATCTAACTAAAAAAAACATCGCAACGCACCCCTTTTGCTTTCCCACTACACACAAGGGAGGGATCTATCTGCACATATACTAATGGCATAACTAACTTCGGGACAACTGTATGTTTGTATGCATACGGTTCCTAGAACCGAAACAGTATATTGTGTGTCAGAGATAAGTTTTGTTACTTATAATGGCTCACTAAGCTTTTAAAATACGCTGAAAATACTTGGTAAAGCACCTGAGAGAAAGGGCTTTGCCTCTGCACAATGAAAGTCTTGGAGAACTTCAGCTCGCCGAATGTGAAACTGCTCATACTGCAAACTCCCGACCATGTGGACTGTTGCAAGGCTTGAGCGGATGGGCATTTGCGACACAACAACCCCCTCCCCTCACAACCCCCATGTCATCAACCCTCCTCCCAAACCACAAAGCCTCCACCTCCTCCTCCCACCCTTAAGGCATCAATCCCATCCCCACTCCAAGCCTTCAAACTCCATCCCCACCCTCCTCCACCACAACTCCTCAACATCCCCCCACCATGAACTAAAACATATTTTCCTCACCAACTGCAAGACCGATATGGACCAAATTTTGTGCGATGCATCGGAACAGACAGGTCTCATGGGGTTGTGCTCCCCATCTGGATCCGCCCCTACAAGAAGCTGAAAAGGGAAGTTTCACCTCAAATTCAAGTAATTTATTTTAAATTCTTCTCAGGAACTGACGGCCAGACGTAGACTAAACTCTTCATAAAACATAAGGATCACGCCGTTAACTTAAGTTGTGCTCCCCATGAACGTACCGCTTCAGGAAGAAGGGCCATCGCCCCTTCCCCCTCATGCCTCATTTTTACTGTGCATGTTGGGGAAATAACCGTCAGTCTTGTTATGAATATATTGTTTGTTTGGTTCTGAGGCCAAAAGAGAAATTATACTCGATTTTTGCATCTATTGATAAAAGTTGAAGCATGTGTGTGCTTTATACATTCACTGTGGCCACTGATTGCATGAACATGAAATGATAGGAAATCAAATCTCAGTCACATCCATGGATAATTCTCTTATTTCCTCGTTTTCCGTGAGTCCGATTTGCATCTCGGAACACAACAGTTTTGGTTAACCATCATAAAACTGCCACTTTTTGATTGAAATCCTGAAAATTATGCTGAAAAGACAATTTGAATTGGAGATTTGGGACTAGCGACGACAGGTCAAAAGCGACCGGCGAGCAGAACAGAGTCACTGTAAACACACACACACACACACACACACACACACACACACACACACACACACACACACACACACACACACACACACACACACAGCACATGCACAAAAGGCCTCATTTAGCATTCAAACCTCATTTTGAAAGTCCTGTATTGATGAAAACCAATATTTGAGTCTGTTTACTCACTCTTTCTTCAATTGTCACTGAGGGCATGCATGGAGAGATCATACACACAATGATTGAAAGTCTGTTGTACTCTTTAATCAATGTTGCTACCTGCTCTGGACTCACTAAAACAAAATTATTGATGGAAATTCATGTTTTTTTGAAACTGAGTATTTCATATTTTGCGAGAAAGAGAGCTTCAAAGTTTTCCCACTCACCTCTGAGCTGTCTAGTATGGACTCGAATGTCGACCCAGTTATAAGCTGTCATCCTGGTGTTTCGCACACAGGGTGATGCGTCGGCGTGGGTGCCGTCCCTTGGATGGACATTAAGTTCAGGGATGTCCTGTCTGCTAGTATTAGTTGGTGCACGTTAAAGATCCCACCGTGTCTTTCACGAAGAGCAAGTGAATTATCACTGGCACCATGAAAAATTACAGATTCTTGCCCAAGACCTCTTGCAGTGGACCTGGATGGCTCATTTGTGAAAATAATTGGGCCAAATGTCCATGATACTCTATGGGTTGTGGCTGACATTACAATAAGGTGGGATGAATTAGGAACATTAAAGTAGTAGTAGAAAGTTAAATTATGTCATTGTAATTTAAACAAACAAAACGTGCAACAGATAGATTCATCAAGACTAAAATAAGAGCTCTCTTTCATTTTGATAAAAGTCAAGTTTGGAATATGGGTCTGTGTAAGTTTTCAAAAAGAAGCAATGACGGAAGTAATATCTTCTGCTTCAGGTCACACATGGAGACGGAGGTCCACATAATTCGAAAGTTTTACTGCGGTCATTGCAATAAAGTGTGGACCGGTATTCACGATGTGTCTTGCCACCTGTGCAGTCATTGTCCCTTGTCTTGATCTTGCACTGAAGGTGGTTCCATGACGGCCATGTCTTGTGTCATCCATCACACAGCATGGGAATCAGGCCACAGTGGTTAAGGGAAGTGATGTTCGTCCACCATTTCCATCTACCCAAGGATGTGCTATAACTTTGCACCAATCTGCATACTGCTCACAGATGAACCTGTCAGGGTCCACCTGCCTCCCACGTGTGTTCCTAAGGCAATCAAAAACCAGATTTGCCTTATCTTAAACACAGGAGAGATTATGTGCAAAACTCTGTTCCCTTCCTCGCCTTTTAGGCATGATGTATAAGACTATCCTAAGTGGACACGACAAGCGTAACGGCTTAAATATATATCTACGCATTCTAATTGCCTCGTTATAGTTTGAATAACAATTCAAACAGCCATTAGAGAAACCTCCAAATGGTAAATTATTAAAGTATGGAATAATGGATGGGCACGCAGCAATTCGATGATGATGTGAAATCATGTAAATTTGGGAATAAACGAGCAGGAGGAAATACATGAGATGAATGGGATGGACATGCATGAAAAATGTATTTTGAGTATTCGGATGTTTTCATACTTGTTGGTTGGAGAGCGTGGTGCGCTCACATCAAAATGTGCAATAGTCTGCGTCGTTAACGTTGTCGCCACAAACGCGGAGAATATGTGACACTAACCGGGGCCGCAAACCGTCTCTTATTGCCCTGGAAATGAGTTTTTCATATCTGACCTCTTAGCAGAAGAAGCAATTTCAACGGTTTATCTTGTTTTGTGATCTATGATAGTGCTCTGCATTCAGCTTTGTCTTACATTCTCGCGAATGAATTTCGCTTCAAATTCTTCACAAAACAACGAATATTCACCTTTAAGGAACGGAAAAGGTGACATTTTGTTGGTCTAAAACTATGTGGCTCGTTCAAAAAGTTCCTTCGAACAAGATATTGGTAATAGTCGAAGAAATGCCAAGGTTTTATTTATCAACAAATGATATACAGCTTGTTTAAAAATCAAAATAAATAAAAAAAACCTTAGTAGTTATACATACTTATTGAAAACTATAAAGAAATACGTTGGCGTATCTTCGACGATTGGGAGTATCTTGTTATGATAACATTTTGAACAATTTTTGGAATGCAGGTAACTCTGAGGATACTTCGTGAACGTTAGGACATTTGTGGGGGGGAAAAAACATTTTCTGCATTATTTTAACATTATTAAAACAATTTATATATTCGATGAAGTTACCGGAAGGAAACGGGCACCTTATTTATATATTTCTGCAAATGAAAATATCAAAAATTTGTCAGCACACTTTTCAAGAAAATGATTGACAACTCTGAAAATGGATAAAAAGATTATGCAAGTTCAAAAGACTTTCGCTACGTAAACATATACGGTATCCACAAATTATTACCGTTCCAAATTCAAACTGTAACGAGAAAGGCACTTGGAAGAGAGCAGACCTCCACCAAGCTGATTTGGTCTCTATAAATCAGGCAACACACTGCACTTTTTTTTTCCTGGAGGGATGCCATTTGCAGTAAATATGATGTCACATGTCACAAGAGACACCAGCTGGAAATGAATAGAAGGTCAAAACTTTGAGAAATGTTATTTCACGTGCAGGAAATGGCATAGTTGTCTCCCATTTAATCATTCATGTATTTATTATTGTTTGAATTTGAAACAGTAATTTGTGGACACCCTGCATATCAAAATGATAAGATAAGAAAGAATTGTTTTACCTCTGTAGCCAAAGAAGCCAATCACATCAAACGTTTTAGCAACATCACTGTCCTGCATAAAACGGTGCAAAAATGGATCCCGCTCAACCCCAGACTTATCAGGTTACTTCGAATCATCAGCAAGGTTATGGAATCCATCATCGCTTCAGACATTAAATCCTTCCTCTTCTCCAATGGCTTGATTTCCGATCATCAATTTGGTTTCAGAGCAGGTCACTCTACCCTGGATATGCTGCTTCTGCTCTCCCAACAATGGATGGAGGTCCTCAATGCCAGACAGGAAATCCCAGCCGTATCCCTGGACATATCACGTGCTTTTGACACGGTCTGGCACCCTGCACTACTCACCAAACTCTCTTCCCATGGTATCCAAGGCCATCTCCACTCATGGCTCGCAGACTTCCGCTCCTGTCAGTTACCGTGTGGCCCTAAATGGAGTTATTTCATCCCTCCCCCTTCCTGTCCAGGCTGGAGTTCCTCAAGGTCGCGTTCTGGGCCCTGTTCTTTTTCTGTTTTTCATCAATGATCTCTCCGACTCTCTGGAAAATCCTCTTTATCTCTTTGCTGATGACTCCACCCTCTGCCGTACCATCTGTCATCCCTCAGATCGGCAAGCAGCAGCTTCTTCTCTCACTGCAGATTTGGGTAAAATCACAAACTGGTCCAACAAGTGGAACATGTCTTTCAATCCGGACAAATCTGACACTCACTACGTCTCTCCGAAAGGACAGTTTGGAAAACCCGCCCCATCCACTTTCTCAACAATCCTCTGGAAGAAGTCTTTTCTTTCAAGCTTCTGGGTCTCACTATCTGCCATGACCTTTCCTGGGAAAGCCACATTTCAAACCTCGCCTCCAAAGCCAGTCGCCGACTGGGAATCCTCCGTCATGCAAAGTCCTTCCTCGGCCCATCTGAGCTCCTGACCACTTACAAAGCTTTCATCTGCAGCCTGATGGAGTACAGCTCTCCCCTCTGGGCTGGTGCTCCTGCCTTCCACCTTTTTCGGCTTCATGCTGTGGAAACCAAGGCATTTCGGATCATTGGCATCTCCCGCAATAAGGCTGAGTCTTTGGGCCTCTCACTCTCTCACCGAAGGTAGGTCGGTGGTGTTTCTGTCTTCTACCATCTCCTCTCTGGTCTCGCCCACCCCCTCTCCCCCCTCCCCACCTGCTGTGTCTGCAATATGACCTCACCATATTTCCACAGGGCGCTCAAGGTCCGCAAACAACCCCCTTCTGGTAAAACTACCAAAATCACGAATCACTGCTCACCTTCACTCTTTCATTCCTCTTTTTTCCCGCCTTTGGAATAAACTCCCTCACTCTATTCAATCCCATTATTCCCTCCAGGCCTTCAAAACAGCTGTTCACCACCACCTCTTATCATCCCCCATCCAAATCCTCGATCTTTTCTACCCCGTTTATCCACCCCAAACCCACCTCCTTCAAATTCCCAGCTTTCCTTCCTGAAAGTCCCTGTAATGTCCATCTTGTTTAACATATGTTCCCCGCCCCATCCCTCTCCCTTCCACAGATCTCCTAATGTCTCTGTTCCCCACTATTTTGTCCTTCCAACTCCCGCCCTTCTTGTCTGATGCCCCCATTGCTGTGCGTTGTGTTAGCTCTCATACGAGTCTCGACAAGGTATACAAAAAAAAACCAAAAACGTGTGAACTATCTGGCAAATATCTTTCTACTGCAGAAGTTGCTGCCTAAACAGCAACCACATTCTGATTTAGCAAGCTGTGCAGTAACCAGGTGTAAAGGTTGCGACCCACAACTAAAGAAGGAATTTGGAATTTCGACAGTGTGCTAGCTCACCTACTTTTCATGAAGAATGATCTTTTAATATCTGCCATTGGAAGGACGTCATAGATAACTAGTTTAACATCCATCCAATGGATGGTGTACACGATGTCTTTCTTGTCTTACCTGTGAAATACTAGGATGACAGTTTATAGCTGGGTAGATATTCAAACCCAAGCAACTTGGCTAGGAGAGGGTGCACATACCTTTTGGCTATCCTGCCAGCCCAAGATAAGGTAAAATGGGTGTTTCTTTACAAAATAACGATCAAAGGTAAGATATAATATTTTGATTGTATTAATCAAGATAATGATCAAAATGGCACTTTTGAAAATACTTGATCTGCCGAAGAATGCTCATTGCGGATGTGCAGATCCCTTTGGCAGCAATGTTGTTCGGGGCATGCAAATGGATATCATGTGTGCGATACAAGGAAATTGTTACCTAAGATGTCTCACAAAGATTATATAAGAAGCCAAAAATACTTGGATAAGTACCTGAGAGGTACCTCTGACCGTGCCTCTGGACAACAAAAGAGTTGGAGAACTTTATCAGCTCAACCCAAAGGGCTGAGATCTTGCAGCTGCACTTACTTCAAAAATTCCTGACAATGTGGGCCGGTGCAAGCTCGAACGTTTTACCCAACACCCGACGATCGCGACCAGTGAATAGACTTTGAACCTTGCAGGAGTTCCTCCTGTGAACATGGCAGGGTTGGCGATTTATTTAATAGTCTCCTGCATTTGGAATGCAATGCCTTGATTTATGACTAATAAAGTAATGGCTACCAACTGTTCAACAAGACATCGTCATGATGTGAAAACACACAAAGCTATTTACATGGGAGCTGTATGTATGAGGCAGATTTCTACAGTTGCGTGTGTGCGCGTGTGCGCGTGTGCGCGTGTCCGTCGTTCGTCCTTGGTTGTCTCCATAAGCGGGTTTCAGAAGGTTGAACGGAGTCCTCCCAGGTTTCGAAGTATGCACCTCCGTTTTTATAAGGGATAACGATTCATAGATCAAGTTGTGAAGTTTTCTTGTTAATCCTGCCACCAAGGGTGGATGGAGGTTATGTTTAACACCCCTGTTTGTATGCCTTTGGTTGTTATCTCCATTTGTGGGTTTCAGGAGGTGGGAGGAACTTCTCCCAGAACTCAAAATCTCCACCTCCTTTTTCGATAAAGGATCATGATTCACAAACCAAACTGTGAAACTTCGTTCTCATAGCCTTGTTTCAAGGGTTCATTTCAAAATCTTCACTGAACCTCTGACAGCCTCCACTTGTAGTGATAATTCCTGGACACTGCCATTTGAACACTGCCATTTCCTGGGGTTTCTGCATATGTGCACCATGCATTCAGGGGAAGATTAGGTCATTTTAAAAGTCTAGTATTGAGAAATAGGGCTCAAAACGAAAAACAGTGTGCAGCGGCCTGTAAAAGTATTCACCTCCTCTCAATAATGCCAGATTTACATAACTACATATGATGTAGAAACACTTTTCTCCAAATTAACTTTTTTATTCATAACTGAAGAGATCAAACAAAAACATTGTTATAGTTTAAGGAGATTACATGTCAGAAATACCGGCAAAAAACGTGTACAAATCCAAATTCTGTGCGAGTCTTTTTGGGTAGATCTCTACCAGCTTTGCACAGTGAGATGGCAGAACTAGAGCAATTTTCACATGAGGAATGGACAAAGATTTCACCAAGTTTGATGGGGATTGTCAATGGACTGGCATCTTCAAGTCTCGCCATAAATGTTTGATTGGGTGCAAGTCAGGACTTTGATTGGGCCACTCAAGAACTTTTTTTTCTCTCTCTATCAGCCACTCCAGTGTGGCTTTAGCTTTGTACTTTAGATCATTTTCCTGCTGAAATGTGAATCTCCTACCCAGTTTCAGATTCATGGCTGACTCAAGCAGGTTTTAATCAAGGATTCTCCTTCACTCTGTACTGTCTATTGTCCCTAAAATCCAGACAAGCTTGCCAGTCCCCACTGATGAAAAGCAGCTCCACAACATGATGCTGCCACCACCAGGCTTGACAGTAGGGATGGTGTTGACTGGGTGATGTGCAGTCTTTGGCTTGCGCAAAATGTATTGCTTTGCATTTAGATCAAAAAGTTCAATTTTTGTCTCGTCTGACAACAAAACTTTTCTCCACTTGCTTGAAATATCATTAAGATGTTTTTTTTTTTACAAACTCCACACGAGCTTTTAGTTGCGTCTTTTTCAGTAATGGCTTCTTTTTTGCTGTTTGTGAAGGGATTGGGATATTGTTGACCGATGAACACTGACCCCCATCTTGGACATAGAGCCTTGCAGATCTTTTCAAAGTTATTGTTGGATTCACAGTGACATCCAGAACCAGCTTCCTGCTTGCCCGGCTGCTGATTTTGAATGATTTGGGTGGAATCTGGGTGGTATAACACGTCTTCCACTTCTTAATGATGGATTTCACTGAACTCAAAGGGATAATGAGTGACTGAAATCTTCTTATAACCCTCTCCTGAACGGTGCTTCTCCACCAATTTATGTCTGACATCTTTGGAAAGCTCCTTGGTCTTCACGTTTGCCTTGTTGGTTGACCAAGTGAATTGCACCTTCAAACTCCTGAGATACGTGGGGGGGGGGGGGATTCATTTTTACCTCGCCTGTTTGAAGAACAGAGAGCTATAGCGATACCCCTGGTGTGAGCGTGAGCGTCGGCATTAGCGTCAGCGTGAGCATGAAAATGTTAAAGCTTTTGGTGCAAGTTATTTGGAAGCTTGCCATTCATTTAATATGTGTACTAGGATGCTGATATTTGGCATGGAGGTTCCTTTGGGGTATACTATTGGTGTAGTGAAGTTGAAATTAAAAAATAATTTAAAATGTTTTAAATTTTTGACCTGTTTTGAACTTAACTTTTTTGTAGCACATCAATGTTAAAGTTTTTGGTGCAAGTTATTTAGAGGCTTGCCATTCATTTAATATGTGTACTAGGATGCTGATATTGGCATGGAGGTTCCTTTGGGGTATACTATTGGAGTAGTGAAGTTGAAATTAAAAAATAATTTCAAATGTTTTAAATTTTTGACCTGTTTTGAACTTAACTTTTTTGTAGCACATTAACGTTAAAGTTTTTGGTGCAAGTTATTTTTTAGAAGCTTGCCATTCATTTAATGTGTACTCAGATGATGATATTTGGCATGGAGGTTTCTTTGGGGTATACTATTGGTGTAGTGAAGTTGAAATTAACAAATGATTTTAATTTTTTTTGAAATTTCAACCTAAGATGGTGTCAAAGCCACCCAATGCTCGCCTGTTTATACTAGACGCTTGCCATTTAATATGTGTACTAGTTTACTGATTACAATATACAAATACATATATTGCTTTAAAATTATTTGGATCAGACTTCACTGCAATGCTTTATAAAAAAAATATTATTAGACTAGTCCGAAATGTATAAACAGGCGCGCATTGGGTGGCTTTGACACCAACTCTGGTTATGTTAAACCACTGATTACATTCAGGTGAAGCCTATTACATTTATTTTGTAACCTTTCAAATAAATGATTTACTCCTGAAGTGTTTTAGGATTAATTAGGCAAAGGGCTTGAATACTTATACAACTGAGAATCATCTGATTTTTCTCTGTTAATCTGAACGTATTCACATTTTATCTGCATTTTGTTTAAAGCTTTATCACTTTGGAGTAGCTTGTGAAGACGCTATACATTGTTTGATTTGAAAGCATCATGAAATATGCTCAGATGGCATCAAAATGTGAATACTTTGGAGGGGTGAATACTTTTGAAGGCCAATCCAGCATGATATTTCAAATAGGGTAGGTGACAAGAACAAGCTGATTCGATTTTGTTTAAGGTCTGGTCTATCAGTAGAATACAAAACGTTAACTCTTCAGCCTGGCGGAGGTTCAGTATGTGCTCCACCGAGTGCTGTTGTACTTCTAAAATGTTGTCATCAATGACGATTACCCTGCCATAATTCCCATGACTAAGTTTGTCAGGGTAATAGTCATTACCCTGCCATACTTGTAATGCAAGAGGAAGGCAGAGATGCTTCTGTCAGGTTGTACTACCTTCCCTTCCATCCTGCGAATCTGTTCCAATCCATACTTTTGCCTGATGTACGGACCCATTTTGTCTACTCGGTGCCAGCGTAATTTATCTTGCTGTGCTGGCACAGGCACCCCATTGACACGACTGCTTCTAAGAAACCTGGAAAATTGCCCTACTCTGATGGGCAATATCAGTCAGGAAAAAGGTCTCAAAACTGACGGATTTATCATCCCAGCGGGGGGATGGGACTGGTGTGCTCTCACCAACATTTTTATCTTAAATCGGCATTGGAATGAAATTAAACTCCGACTGATTGTCACACCACACATTGCTGAGCACTGATGTGAGAGCTTTGCCAGAAAGACATTGCTTCGCGACCTTGTAAGGCGACTGCCCATTATGTCCATCTTGGCTCACTGTGAATACCACCAACCCGCTTGCCTTAACGAGGTCTGCATTTTGAAGGAAGCTCCAATTTATCGTTCCACATTTTGCTGGCCCATTAAGGTGTCACTGCATCCAAAGGGCAGGATTGTAGTTTGGATTTAAGCCAAGTTCATTCCCACTGCGGTGGTGATAAATCAGTAATTACCGTTTCTAACTTTCAAGCATAACATGTAAATTTTCCAATGTATTTGGAGATGGGCATGTATCACATTTATTAAATTATCAATAAATTCACTGATATATATATATATATATATATATATATATATATATATATATATATATATATATATATATATATATATATATATATATATATATATACATATGGCTGCTTATACAGTATGTGTGTGGTGAGGGCCGAATGTTGAGGACATTGGGCTGGTACTTTGGAAGTCATGGTTTTCAAATCTGCTTTCAGGTAGCAATAATTAAAATGAATAACTATTCTTGGTGGTGAAGGTGAGTGTCAGTCTTTTTAGGCATACAGGTAGAACAATGGAAGAAATTGATAAGCCATCAGTCGAGGTATGCTAACCACCGTGGGAACCAAAGAGAAGCTCTTGTTTCGGGCATTAACCCTTTGCCGGAGCAAAAGAGAGCTTGACTTTGCTTCCCATGGTGGTGAACATACCTCGATCAACTTCATGTTGATTTCATCGATAGCAATAATTAAGGGTTTGGATTCCAAGTTGCAGGAAAGTAAACTAGTCTCAGAGTATCATGTTACTATTTGATTGTGATGAAAAAATCCAGCGTGTGTGTGTGTGTGTGTGTGTGTGTGTGTGTGTGTGTGTGTGTGTGTGTGTGTGTGTGTGTGTGTGTGTGTGTGTGTGTGTGTGTGTGTAAAACAGGTTGATGCAAAGGTAACTTACCTATCTTTGAGAAATCTGGGTTTGATTCCCAACACGGCTAGAAACTGTAAGATTTGTGCTTCACAAGGTGCATGTCCCTCGGATGGACGAAGCAAAGGACCCATCTATAGCTAGCATGAGTGAATGGACGTAAAAATCACACTGTCTTTCGACGGATAGTTGGTAAGTTATCGCCAGCACCATAAACAATTTCCTACACAAAAGAGCAGGTAGAAAGGGGTTCCGCTTCTCAGATAGTACTTCACACATTGTTGCACAACTTCTTCGACTTATTATTGTAGTAGTAGTAGTAGTAGAAGTAGTAGTTGTAGTATATCCCTGGACAATTCTTTTGAACAAGGCTGCGGTATGGAGACAACCGATCGATCTCCCAGGAGTGACCCAGAGATCCCCCACATCCAGGACTCCCGCCTTCACGAAGCCAGGGCCATGACAGAGACAGACAGACAAGAGGGAAAGGGCTGACCCATGGTGACTGATTGGCACTCTGACCGTGACGATGTTGCCCTGATTAATCTGGGAAGCAGGGAAGAATGGGGTAGATTTGGCCCCCGACTTGCCTTGGGGGGTACAACCACTGTGAAGAGGCATAAAATTGTTTTATCCTGGAGTGTGGTTGCTTGAAGGCTGCAGTCCCATGATGTGGTTCTCCGAAGCCGGTGCTCCTACCAGGCAATGGCAGACAACATATAGCAGTCCTGAGACAGTTATTTCATTGGTATCCGTTTTAGATAGCCCTTTCCTTATATCTAGTGGGTTTATGGGACAAAATGCATTGTGAGGGGTTTTAGTTAGGTCTTTATTCCCATTCGTTATTCTTTATCTTTTACTTATTTTAACATACACACACACACACACACACACACACACACACACACACACACACACACACACACACACACACACACACACACACACACACACACACACACACACACACACACACACACACACACACACGACACTTCCTGTCGTTCATGCATGCATGCACACCACGGACCATGGCAACAGAAGCTACTCATTTGCATATGCTGCCAAAACCCATTCAAATCTCGTGCCATTCCTTCAATGACACATGACCTCAGAACTTCGCCATATTCGAACCACAATGCTACAACATCTCTACAACCACCACACCACTTTCCTAAAAATCCCCACGTCATTGGACCACAACCCAAGCTCGCCTCCATTCACCATTGCCGCCACAATCTTGATCACAACCGCCTTCATCACAAACCCGACACACTACAACTCTCAAGTGTTCCACTCTCAAGTGCCCTCCCCTCTGGAAAATTACAAAAGAGAGCTCTCCTCTTTGGGCCACCCTCTTGCCCACCCTTCTCTCATCTGGCATGCCCGCTCTTCTCCCACATCTTTTTTTTTTTTTTTTTTTTGTATACCTTGGTCGAGGCTCGTATGAGAGCTAACACACAACTCACAGCAAGGAGGCATGAGACAAGAGGGGCGGGAGTGGAAGGGACAAATCATTGGGGAACAGACACAGGTGAACTGTGGAAGGGAGAGGGATGGGGATGGGACGGGGAACATGGCGAGGAGAAGATGGACATTACAGGGACTTTCAGGAAGGAAAGCAGGAGAATTGAAGGAAGTGGGCTTGGGTGGATTATCGGGGGTAGAAAAGATCGAGGATTTGGATGGAGGAAGATAAGAGGTGGTGGTGAACAGCTGTTTTGAAAGCCTGGAGGGAAGAATGGGAAAGAATAGAGTGAGGAAGTTTATTCCAAAGGCGGGAAAAAAGAGGAATGAAAGAGTGAAGATGAGCAGTGATTCGTGATTTTGGTAGTTTTACCAGAAGGGGGTTGTTGGCGGACCTTGAGCGCCCTGTGGAAATGTGGTTGGGACAAATCGCAGAGAGAGCAGGGGGGGCAAGGCTGGAGAGGAGTCGGTAGAAGACAGAAAGACCACCGACCAACCTGCGGTGATTGAGTGAGAGGCCCAAAGACTCAGCTTCATTGCGGGAGATGCCAATGATCTTAAAATCTGGCCCATCCTTTCTTGTTGCTGGAGTCAGGGAACAGTGGAATGGAATGGAGAGCCAGTCGCCAGATCTAGTGCCACCTTGGCCCATAAACATTTACACGTACAGAATTTTCTCGGGTGTGTGTCTGATGGCACCTGTAATGTTTGCATAAGATAAGATTGGAGAAATTTTATCACGGTTTAGTTCTGCTCTGTCTTCTTTTTGTAAATAATTGCATTTATTTTGCTGCACCTCATTAATCCTTGCTTTCCCTGCTGTACATATTGCTGAATTAAGCCTTTTAAAAAATTGTTGTGCCACATACTTTTCTATGCCCTTGCTTATAAATAAATTGCTTATAAATGTACCAAGCCCATTTTGTCTTTTCCTTCATTGGTCCAGCATGGACCAATGATCTGTGTCTTTCTCTCTGGGCTATTCTTTAATCTTCATCCGTGTCTTTCTCTCTCAGCTATCTCTAATTTTCCTCGGGTTTGTTGTGTGTGTGTGTGTGTGTGTGTGTGTGTGTGTGTGTGTGTGTGTGTGTGTGTGTGTGTGTGTGTGTGTGTGTGAGATGGCCCCTGCCGTAGCGTAAGCTATGACTGTGTAAGAACATGAGTTTAGCCAGGAAGTTCTACCCCATTAAATTACTCTTGTTAGCCAGCGCACACTCACTGTATCGGCTCGTCAGTAATCTGGGTGTGCACTGAAGACACAAAACCACAATTGGTTCGGCCATCCACAAGCAAGGTATCACACGAGGTTGTGTAACTATGCCCAGATTGGCAGTGCAAACGTCAAACAGTCGAAATAATAATGAAGGACCCACGCACATCTCTCACCTGTGAATGGATGAAAACACATGATAAGGTCAGTGAGCAACTGAGACATTTTTCGCATTCAGGGCCTGGTGGGATGTGGCTATGACTGCTATGGTCCAATGGGGGAAGCGTGATTTTGCTAACAGCCCCATTTGATCTAATTCATAGCCCCTCCCCTCATCCGGGCTCATAAAAAGGGTATAGCAGAGCAGATCAGGGCCAGAATTGAGAGGCGTGAGAATTGCGGAGCCAGAGTTGGAGGTCGACGAGCAGACGCAGACTGGGCAGAGGCAAGCAGATCGAGAGGGGTAGAGCCGGAACAGCACGCGCCAGACATCAGGCCTCGCCGAGGAGAACAAGTACCATTGTAAGGCACCGTGAGTCCGCGTGATCAAGTGTGGGGTCACGCGTGACTGCCTCGAGGCGAGGCTGCTCCATTTCAAATAATGCTCACTAGATTGAAGACACTTACACGTGTACAGATTCCTGCATGAATAGGATTGGGACTTTCTTCTCACACATCTTCATCTACTATCTCTCTCTCTCTCTCTCTCTCTCTCTCTCTCTCTCTCTCTCTCTCTCTCTCTCTCTCTCTCTCTCTCTCTCTCTCTCTCTCTTACACTCTCTCTCTCTCTTACACTCTCTCTCTCGTCTACTGTGGACACACAAAAGAGCAATCAACGCTGGTGAAGCCCAACTGTTCTTTTCAGGGCAGGAACTAAAACAGCGATCCGGGTTGACTTGCACCTCACATTTTTCCTCTTGCACTACACCGCACCCCCACATTGTATCACACTAACACCTCACACTCCCACACCCTAGACACCCCCAGTATTCCACCCACGTCCTTTTTCCTAAGTATTCTTGGTTGCGCTGGTCTGTCGGCCACACCAGATATTGAGAGGCTGTTAATCTTCATCTGCGTCTTTCTCTCTGGGCTATCTCTAATTTTCCTCGTGTGTGTGTGTGTGTGTGTGTGTGTGTGTGTGTGTGTGTGTGTGTGTGTGTGTGTGTGTGTGTGTGTGTGTGTGTGTGTGTGTGTGTGTGTGTGTGTGTGTGCGAGATAGATGGCGTCTGCCGTAACGTAAGTTAAGACTGTGTAAGAACTAATGGGATAACTCTGCTCGGTGTCTCCTTTTGTAGAATTGGTTGCCTTTTTCAGCACCCCACGGATTCCTTGCTTTCCCTGCTGTACATTGCAATAAATCCCATTTACTGGGCCACATAACTTTCCTTGCATTCTTGTTTTAAATAAATTTGTTGTTTAGAAATGTTCCCAGCTCGTTTTTGTCTTTTCCTCCATTGGTCCAGCATGGTCCGCACCCTAGCTTAGCCGGGACATTATTCCACACGAATCTGTCACATAGCCGGTACATACTTGGCAGCTCCGCTTTGCTGCGCCTGATCCGGGAGGTAATCTGAATAACACAAGTACATACCGAGGGTGCGATCCCTGGTAAGGAGGTCACATGTCCTTAGGTAAATTGTTTGACGGAGGACCCTAAGTCACGTGGTCAAGTTATTGGTGTTTGTGGTCGTTTAGCGACCCGCCGCGACATGAAGTTATTCGTGAGCGATGGCCTGCGATTCCGTTGAGTCCGGAGAGGAACCTGAGACAGCCCTTCCCTCATTGTCTCAGCCCCCCTCCTGCGGTGCTGGGCCACAACTATATATATATATATTTATATATATATATATATATGCATATTTTTCTGTGTCGAAAATTAAATTAGCATCTGGAGCAAGTGTGAGTGTGTTGGAGTCAATATTCTTGAATAATGACACAAGAAAACAACTTCATGGCCTATCCCCTTGTTGGTGAATGAAAATCAACAAACTGAGCTGAACCCATTTCCAAGGCATGAATATCCTTCATGATTGTAGTGCAGTATTTTAATATATTCATACTGGATACTTCTAAAGTGCAACATGCAACCTCCTCACCAATGCCTTGAACTATATATCCTTGTAAATGTCGATTGATCTCTGTTACTCTGCTTGCATTGAAGTGTTCTTGAATGGTAATATTGGAGTGGAACATGCTGCTTGTTAACAGCATAAAGTGCCATATCATGCAACACAGAAAATGTACGTTTATTGCATCTCATATAACCCATATTGGAGCTAATTTCACCAGGCAATTGCCGTAGGCAGACACTTGTTACAACGAGAGTTAATTTGGCCTGAACACCAGCAGCCACTTAAGACTTGCTAATAGTGCAAGAGAGTCTTTAATCTCCATAGGCGTGATGCTTGGCTGCCTTTGCCAAGCTTTACAGAGTCCGTTTTCACCCTGTCGACATTCGTGTTCTGCCCCACGCAGGAGCATCCTACTTTGGGTTCTGCTTCGAATTATGAAGCATCTACGTATCTGGTATCTTTCAAGTCTGACAGGATGGTGCGGAGGTAGTGCCTTATCCTCAGAGCTGTCTATTATGGGTTCAAATCTCGATCTGGTTATATAACTGTAGGATTTGTATTCGCAGGCAGGGTGTTACATCAATGACTGCGCCATTCCTTGGATTGACGCTAAGCTTGGAACCCGTATACCTGCATTTGTTGGGGGATGTTAAATATTGCACACTCTTTCAATGAAGAGTAGACGAGTTATCACCTGTACCCTCGCCAAATTCCTGATCTGACTGACTGCTATGGAGGCAATGGCAAACCATCCAGCATAATACTTGCCACAAATTTGCTTCAGCATCACCGATGCTTTATCAACAAGGAATGGAAATAAGGGAAGAGAAGAATCAAATAGAAACCCTTTCACTGTTTTGATCTCAGGAACCACGTGCCACACCCACTTCTTTCGCATTGATCCTGACTAACAAGATGTGTGCCACAGACCATCCTGCCTGTGGTCCTCAAGTCAATCTGTAGAGATAACCTGGAAAATTACAATTTGATAGAAATACAAGGAACTTCAATGCAAGAGGAGGCACCAATGCCCACAAAGCCTGTGTAATCATCCCAACATATTAGTACTCACCCATCCCCATAACCTCCAGATACTTATCCAACTATTTTAAAACAATCCACTGACTCTACTGTGACTACCCTTGCAGCTCGGAGACCATTCCATGCATACACCGCTCTGAGTGAGTGTCCCCTGTATTACGGAATTTCGAACTCTCCTCTTTTTATTATTATTTTAAATATCTAATATATAAAGCTCTTTCTTACCACTGATTCACTGACTCACTGACTGACTCACTTACTCACCGATGACTGATATTGAAGGTTGGTACCTTCTAGAATCTAGGTGACATGGAAAGATGAAATTTTACATGCTGATGGACATTGAAGCTAATACACTGGGAAAAAATCATAGAACCATTGGAAAGCATCCGGAAAATTGAAATATAAATAAATGAGTGAAAAAAATAAATGAAAAATGCAGATGATCGACCCAAGACAATGGGGAAGCACAGTGATTTTGTGTGCTGACGGACATCGACGCCGATATACCAGGAGAAAAATCACAGAACCATTGGAAAGTGTCCATAAATGAAAATATAAACATATGAAAAATAGAAGAAAACAAGTTGAGGTACATTCAAAGTACACTGCCGCCCCATGCTAAATATACAAGTACCAAATCCTCCAGCACGCGACATTGCCGGGACACCTTCGGCGCCCACCAAGGATGCTGTGCAGCGCATGTAGATGGAATTGGGAGGGAGTGCTGAACTTCCAAGGTGAATGTGTACAAATGATACTTAGTTTATGTGCACAAATGTACTTCTGGGTTGAATGTGTACAAATGATACTTATTCGCCGTGTAATACATTGAGATGGAATTGGAAGGGAGTGGTGTGCAATAATTTATTGATTAATTGCATAATTAGAATAAATCAATACCAAAAGATGTCAGTGTGTCAGTGTGTCTCTTCCATAACTCCAAAACCATAAAAGCAAGCACTCTGAAACTTTGCCTTGCATACTACTAAAATTCGAAGAAAGTGCATGACTGAAAATTGGATGTTTGGATTCATTAAAAAAACCCCTTTTGAAGACATTTAACCGTCTTATTTAATTATATCCTTCATCAGGAGATCCTCAGCCACCTCGCTCGGGGGTCTTGAGGCGTTTCCTGGGTAACCTCGCCGGGGTCTGAAGCCGCCACGTTTTTGACGTGCTCAATCTTGCCTTGACTTGGAGCAGGCCGCAACGATTTCTTAATGATAAAGTTTCTTTTTTTCACTTTCCTCACATATTATGGATGCCTGTTGATCAGAGCTACGAGTCGCTGCGTACATTGCATTGCTTATAAACACCTTGAGACGTCAGCGTTCGTTGCTTTATTTCATTTCCGTACATGCGATCACCATGAGTATCTCTTAAACTAAGGAGAATTACAAAATTTAAGCTCCAGAATCGAACTTACAAGCAGTTACAACTCCTAGAAAAGTGTTCTTTTGTCCAATTCGGACATATTTGACATTTTTGTCGTCTCTTTAGGGTGGTGAGCTTGGGATCCTAAGATCCTGAGTTCAAATCCCATTCGCTGTTGAATTAATACCAGGTGTGGTTGACTCTGCCTGGCATCCTTCCGACGTTGGCAAAATGAGTGCCAGATTGCTGGTATCCTTTGTCGGAGTGGCGACCCGTTCGGGATTATGACCGACAGCCAACGAGACTGCTTTGGCAGCGCCAACGCTCTGCACAGAGTATGGTCCCAATGGATGGATGGATGGGCATCTCCGGGAGGTGTGTTTAATTTGATGGTTCATTGATTGCAAATTGCATGCCAAGGGAGCCGTTTCTTGTCAACCGTTTCGTTGGAGTGCTTAAGCCAGCACTCTACAATATTCACACTGTCACCGAATACTGTATATAGATTGACTTGAACAAAGTTCAGGGCTACTTGCCTGCACTGGTCACGTTTTGTTCTGCAGTGCAACAGGCAGTGACTGCCTCACTGAAAATGTGAAATTTTATTTTCCACGACATTTCCTGTTTTTGACGATGTTAAACAACCCGTCACTTCGGCAGAGATAAATACAAATCGAAATTAAACATTTAGCTTAAACCCCTCATCTCTCCACTCTGTCTCTTTCTCTCTCCCAACCCTCCCCATTGTTCCCCACATCTCCCCCTTGTTGAGGGGACTGTAGCATGTACGAATCAGTGTGTGTGTGTGTGTGTGTGTGTGTGTGTGTGTGTGTGTGTGTGTGTGTGTGTGTGTGTGTGTGTCGTTGATTGGTATCTACGTAAGCAGGTTTCAGAATGTGGAATAGAGTCCTCCCAAGGTGGGCTCAAAGTAGCCACCTTTATTTTGGTAAGGGGTCACGATTCATGGACCAAGCTGTGAAGTTTTCTGTTCTCAAAGTTTTATGCCGAGGGCTCTCTTTTAGGATCGTCGCTGAGCCCTGGATGGCTTCTCACTGTAGTTTGTTTGTAATATTATGCCCAGGGATTTTTTTTAGCTTGCCTGTAATGTAGTTCTGGGGAGCTTATGGGATGGCGTGTCGTCTGTCCGCCTGTCCACAAATACTTGGAACTTCTTCTCAGAAACCACACATACGATTTCAGTGAAATTTGACCACAACCTTCATCACTCATGATGGCATGAAAAACAAAAACGGGGTATGAAGGGGTCTACAGGGGGCATGGAGAGGGGGGGGCATGAGAGGTATTTGCTTTCTTCTCAGAAACGATCCACACAATTCCGATGAAATTTATTTTACCAAGAATGCCACACACCCCCCATCTTCCCTTTCCGATCACACGCATACATATTGTGGCCTTCAAATCCAACCCTCCAACGACTCTCTTTATGAATCCAACTCTCACTTACTGTCACTATATTGTACAACTTGTTATCTATTTAGCCTCAAATTCTCACATCTGAATAGCCCCCATTGGAGTTAGTCCGAAACAGGGGCTTATGGATTTGGTCTCGGTTTTCGTGACTGTGCTCGCACGTGTCCACAACCATATCTCGGACATGTATGGACCGATTTTATTTGTACCGGCACATAGACAACACATGATGGTATACATTTCCACATCATTTTGTTTCACGATGCAATCAAAGATGGCCAACTGGCGGCCATTTTTTGTTTTAAAAAAACCCCCCCAAAACCTGGTGTCGAATATGTCTTCAACCATTTCTCAGACACGCATTCACCGATGGTGTTCAAACTTGGCAGGCAGATAAGGAATGATGATTTACATATGCATGCCATTATATTTTCGAGAACAGATGAAAGATGGCCAACTGGTGGCCATTTTGTTGCTTAAACTCGTCCCCAACCATTTCTGGGACATGCATAGTCCGATTTTGGTCATACGTAGCATAAGCACAATACACCATGGCATACGCTTGCAAATAACTTTATTTTGCGATCTGATCAAAGATGGCCGACTGGTGGACTGGCAGCCATTTTAGTTATTAAAAAAACCTGATGTTGAACACGTCCTCAACCATTTCTCGGACATGCATTTATTGATGTTGTTCAAACTTGGCACCCAGATAATGAATGATGGCTTCCATATGCACATAATTTTTTTTTGAGATCAGATCCAAGAGGGCTGACTGGCGGCCATTTTGCTACTTAAATGTGTCCCCCAACCATTTCTCACACATGCATGGTCTGATTTTGTTCAAACTTGGAACAAGCACAGTACATGATGGCATGCACATGCCCCTCATTTGATTTTGCGATCTGATCAAAAGAGGGCTGACTGGTAGATTGGCGGCCATTTCAGTTGTACATAAATATGGGCTAGCCCTTTAACTCCGTACAGCAAAATTACTAAAACAATGGGGACTATGACGTTTTATGTCTTTTTTTACTTGTTATTTAAATTTCTGGCATTGGTATATGATATCCTTCATTTTTTTTCTCCTCTCCTGTAACCACCCTTTTCTGCCTGCCCCAACCATCTATGCCATCAGCAGCAGGTCCACCATCAACAGAATCTTCACCATCCTCTAGCCCCCCCAAAAGCCTCAATTCCCTCTTTATTGCCCCCCCTTTCTCCATTGCAAATTTTGTTGCCCCCTTTCTATTGCCAGCATTGTGGAAACACCCCCCTTTGCCTCCAAAAGTGTCCCAGTGCTTCAAAAGCTCAAATCCATGCTGCAACCACAGGTTAACATCTATTGCTTTACTTGTGAATTCCCCACTGTCACAATCAGGAGAATACCAGGCAAAATTTCAATGAAACACCTCTCCCTCAATTGATAATCCCATAATTCGTACCTCACCTTCAAATCCTTTGACTATTGTCGCATTGGAGGCTCTCAAAGAAAATATTCCTCAGCGCTGGGATCTTTGATCCCACGAACAGCCGAAATGTGATAAGCTAAACTGCATTGAAATATGAATTAACCTGCATTGAAATTCAATCGAATGTGATATTTTGAACACGAATTGGAACATGAATATGGAGACAAGTCTTTAGTTTTAACGTACTTTGTCTGAATTCATCCCGATCACACATGTGGAGAGAGGAGTGAGAATATTTATCTTGCCAAAACGAAGTTTTTGCAAGATATGTTAGTCAGCTTGTATGTTTTTTTTTTATTATTATTATTTTTTTGTTTGTTTGTCTGTAATCACGTATAAAAAATTCTGCAGAGCACAGTTATCATTGGAAATTTTTGTAACTTCGCATATCAGAGGCCTATAGAGGTCGCTTTCAGTGCACAAAATTTTGAAGGTCAAGGTCAAAGGTCAAGGTCACTTTGGCGCAAATCAGGGGAGTCGACGAAACCCTTATTTTTTGAGTAATTTTGATCGGATCGTCTTCAAACTTCATGGGAATATAGTTCATGGTCTGGCGCTCAGCTGATTAATTTTTGGTGGCGATTGGCCTTGACCTTCATATGTTTTTTTTTGTTGTTGTTTTTTTTGTCTGTAATCACGTATAAAAAATTCTGCAGAGCACAGTTATCATTGGAAATTTTTGTAACTTCGCATATCAGAGGCCTATAGAGGTCCCTTTCAGCGCATAAAAATTTTGAAGGTCAAGGTCAAAGGTCAAGGTCACTTTGCCGCAAATCAGGGGAGTCGACGAAACCCTTATTTTTTGAGTAATTTTAATCTAATCGTCTCCAAACTTTATGGGAATGTAGTATATGGTCTGGCGCTCAGCTGATTAGTTTTTGGTGGCGATTGGCCTTGACCTTCATGGTTAGCGTCTGAGGTCAAATATATTTGACCCCAAGGTCAAATTTTCAAGTTTTAGGAACCATATCGTGTAATACCTCAAATTGAACACCTTGATGAGTGCTTTCTAGATATGTCAAGCTTGAGACATTATGACATCATTTGGTGACGTTATGAGGCAAACACATTTTTCATGGTTACTCTGTAGAACGATTCTCATCGGAATCTCTCGTAGGCAGATATTCCTCAAGGAGTTGCTCCTGGTGGATAGCAGCTCTGATCACCTCAGTGTAACCTTAAAGAAGTCACACGTGGTCACCTTTTGGCAAGATACGGGTCACCCTGTGGGTGACATTGGTTTATTTTACTGTGTCTGCCTGTCTACTGTGTCTGCACTCGGTAAAGTGCATACCTCCACCAGGCTGAACAGTTCACGTTTCGGATCCCACTGATAGGCCGGATTTGGATTCGGATATGAGCCAAAATATAATCGGCTTGTTCTCGTCACCTACTCAACTCATCGACCAAGTTTTGGCATAATTCGTCCACAACCTTATGAACTATCGTGCTATGCAGCATATCGTTTTTGGCCTCATCTCTCAATGGTGAAGAATCACTTTAGAAATGTTTTTTTTTATTGTATCCACATCCAGATCTTCACCAAAATCTAATCAATTCGTCATTGTCACACATCCAATCTGTCCGCCACATTTTGTCTAGAATCCATCCACAACTTTTCGAGATATCCTGTTCACAGACAGCTAAACAAACTTGAAATCACTCGTGGAGTGACACTTGGCGAAATAGAACCAATCATTTCATATCTCCAATAAGATTTTCTGTTTAAAAATAATATTTAAATGTTTAAATAAATAAATATATTAATTTAAAAAATTGGGTCAATGTTGACCTTTTAGCCTATGTTGACCTAAAAAATAATTGGTGGTTGAATTCAGTGACCTAATATGCAAATCCTCTTCAAATTTTAAGACAATCGGATGAAAATTAAGGATTTTATAAACTTGACAAAGCTGTTGACCTTTGACCTATATTGACCTTTGAACCTCAAAAACAATCGGCTTCTTGTTTATGACGAACTCCACCAAGTGATAAAGTTTCGTGAAGATCAGTTTAAAATTGCGACCCTTTAGGCGAGTGACAAACAAGAAAGATATTATATCATGCATAGCATGATACTTGCGAAATCTATAAAATATATTCCACCTTAAGAATTTTTTTCCAGCCGTCACAGCTGTTTGTAAAGAATAACGTTTGTGAACATATCCCTGAAACATCTATATAAATGCAACGTCATTTTTCGTTGAAAGCTATACAAAGTTTCTGGATTGTATACAGTTCGTACTGTAGCTGGTAATCACACTGACTCCAATCTGCCGATTCCCAAAAAATTGCTGATACCGGCCAAGCACGTGTGTATGTGTGTGTGTGTGTGTGTGTGTGTGTGTGTGTGTGTGTGTGTGTGTGTGTGTGTGTGTGTGTGTGTGTGTGTGTGTGTGTGTGTGTGTGTGTGTGTGTGTGTGTGTGTGTTGTTCATAAAGCATAACTTATTCTTTCTGCTAACTCCCCTACCCCTACCTCTCTCTCTCTTCTCTCTCTCTCTCCCCCTTTGTCCCATCCTTGCTCTACCCCCTTCCAATACAGTGCAGTACCCTCTTCCCGCATGTCCTCTCTCACAATCCCCTCCCCTCTCTCTGTCTTTCTCTGTCTCTGGACATATCCGGATGGTAGTTATGTCTGGACGGTGTTTGTCTCTGGACGTATCCAGGCAGGGGCTGTCTCCGGATGTGTCCTGGCAGTGTTTATGTCCAGACGGGAGTTTGTCTCCGGACGTGTCCAAGCGTTGTTTGTCTCCAGCCAGCTTGGCTCCAGACGCATCCGGGCAGTGTTTATGTCTGGATGGGAGTTTGTCTCCGGACTTGTCCAGACAGAACTTCGTCTCCGGACGGGAGTTTGTCTCCGGGCTGTGTTTATAGTATGAGCGGTAGAAAATGAATTTGACATTATTTTGTTTCAGTTTTTTACTGTTATTTTCTGCATAATCATTTTAATAAGATGGTATGAATCATAATTAACGTTCCACCGCACGTCTGCCTTCCCTTCCTCTCACCTCATACTGTCTTCCCTTCCCCTACCCCTCCTTGCTCTCTCTCCTCTTTCCTTTCCCCTCCACCTCTTCACTCTCCCCGCTCTCTCTCCTCCAACCCTCTTTTTCTGCCTTCTCCCTTTAGTATTTCCGTTAGTAAAGCAGCAGGTGGTATTTGCTAGGTATTTAATAATGTAAGGCAATCTGTTTTGTTCTTGTGTATGGCAGCTTGGCTGCCAGGTAGCTATCATTTCTTGGAAGCACAGCTGTGCCCCTCTATCAGTAAACTGATATTCATTTCGCTGACCTCAGAAGGATGACAGGCTGAGTCAACCCCAGCTCGTGCTAATTCTCAGCCAACGGGGCTCAAACTCGGGACCCTATGATCCAAAGCCAGCCACCCAATCGCTAAGCCAACATCCATCCATTGGGACCATACTCTGTGCAGAGCGTTGGTGCTGCCTAAGCAGTCTCCATGGCTATTGGGCACTATCCTGGATGGGTTGCCACTCCAACACAGTATACCAGCAAGCTGGCACTCATTTTGCTGACCTTGGAAGGACGACAGGTCGAGTTAACCCCACCTGGTATTAATTAAACCGCTGAGCGGGATTTGAACTCAGGACTCTAGGATCCCAAGCCCACCACCCTCACCATTAAGCCAACACCAGGCTTTTTTGTAAGGTAGTGTGTGCTGTATACAGCAAGCCGATGTGATAGTCATTAGGGTCGTGATGCTTTGGTCATCGAACCACATTGTTGTTGTCTTTTATTTTATTATTATTTTCCCCTCTCAGCAGTCAAAACCAGGTCAATGCCTCAACAAATGCCATGGAAAGGAAACGGATTTCCTGCATTGAATCAAAAGGCCAAAGACTACTTTGCTCCTCAAAACCTTTATCTAGCCCGTCCTCTTGCCAAAGCTGGCCTCAGGGCATGATTCATCGAGTGAGCCGTCATGGCTCATAAAATGGCTACAGCTGGTGGGCAACAGCCTTAAATATTGATGGCAGCAGTTAAAGAAGAAATGGAGAGGGTGGAAGCGAACTTCTTTCTTTTAGCGTCATGTTGAAATATGAGTTTTCTCCAGATACCCCATTGATGAATTGATGTTTCTGAAGCTTTATAAAATCTTGTGAACCCCTAAGGCTCATCAACTACCCACCTCTGAATACTCAGTCACATTTGCTATTTTGTAATAATGTGCAAGTAGTCGTAGTCGGCATCGTCACTTTATTATTGCAGTATTTTAAGAGACTCCGTCGTGTAATTGTTGGTGTCTGCGTTGAGTCTTGGAGGCTGGTGGTGCGA
The DNA here is from genome assembly GCF_056783735.1 of Eptatretus burgeri. Classification (NCBI taxonomy): domain Eukaryota; kingdom Metazoa; phylum Chordata; class Myxini; order Myxiniformes; family Myxinidae; genus Eptatretus; species Eptatretus burgeri. The sequence continues at coordinate 26,959,097 of NC_140968.1, read as the reverse complement.
CCCCAACCGGTTATATCAAAGGCTTGAAAAAGTAATTGCTATGTGCTCTTTCTTTTGTTGACACTCATCATTTAAAAGGATAGGTTGGTAATAATAGCACAGGTTGTGATGGGCCAATGGCCTCCTCCTACATCAAAAGTTCCTTGTAAGAATGTAAGGGAACATATTTATTATTATTGTCCCATATCCAGGGAAATTCTTCTTCAGTGACACAGTAAATTCAAAACATCATACAGAAACAAAAAACATCAAAAAGGAATATGAATAGCAAGTAAAATATGAGAGATGGACTTTGTGCCATGTTTATTAAATTATTATTATTATTATTATTATTATTATTATTATTATTATTATTATTATTATTATTCCGTCTCAACAGTCAAACACCAGGCCAATGCCTCATAAATCACAGAATTCTTTGCTCATTTCCACCGTGCTTCCTGTAAAGGTTTGCAGCTGGGACATGAGCCGTTTCACTTTTGCCAGTGCCATGCACCATCAAATGGAACTGTCGTGGGAGGAGAGGATAGATGTAAATGGAAGTCATAACGTGGGCAAAAATGAATCGTACATATGGGACATTTGACGACATGTTTACGCTGCTCACTGTCATGTCCTTGAATGATAATTTGCTTTTATATGGGACGATAGGAGGCCAAAACGTGATTCTGCTATATTGTCCTTGAATCTATCAGCTGACAAGGGTGAAATAGCCAGGCTTATGTGTATGGACTTTCCATGGAGAAATGAAGTCTTGCATCCTCTTCTATGTCTGGGAAAAAACAAGGTGTGTATTGCTGTGTGTGGGTTTCAGAAGGGGAAACCGAGCCCTCCCAGGTCTCGAAGTATCCACCTTTGTGTATGTGTGTGTGTTTAAAATTAATTATATGTATATGAAAGTACACACATGAAGGAGAAAACATTTACAATTTTTGCAGACATCGATGTGGAAGCTGAACAACGATAAATGAACAAATGATGCAGAGCCATGATTATAAGGTCATGTGTGGCATGGCATTTACGGCAAAAGATTGATATGTATGGGTCATACAACAACTTGCTTCAATCTGAAATGAATGAGCCACTTGTGGCTAACACTGAACCATTATTTTATGTAAATGAATAGCGACAGCTTGCTTTGATTATGAACTTGGCCTTACAGCTACTTGATAGGAAATACACAACACACACACACACACACACACACACACACACACACACACACACACACACACACACACACACACACACACACACACACACACACACACACACACACACTGGACACATCACCACGGTATATGAGATATCTCCGATTGGTGTTGGCCTGTACTTGCCTATCTATACAGTGCAGTGGTGTGCATGCTAAATTAGGGAAACTTAGTACAAGTCAATGCAGTATACTGCACATAGTATAACACAGTGAAACATGGTGCAGGTCAATGGAATATCATGTAACTGTTACATTGTAACACATTACAGCACAGTTCAAGTCAATACTGGTTCGTGTTTATGTTTTGACCGAACATATTGATGTACTTTATATTAGAAACAATAACCAAGATAAATCCATAGACACATTAATAAAGCTCATTACAACATTCGACATCACATCCAAGGTGATGATGAAAACGTAAGGTCTTACCATTTACTCCACTGGTCAAAAGTTTTAGAACATCCACATTTTTCAGTTTTTACTAAAATTTAAGCAGTTCAAGTTTAGTCAATAACCTGAAATGGTACAAAGCGAAGCGGTAAACCGACAGAGGTTAAAAAAAAGAAAAGTTTAGGTAACAAAAAAGTGAAAAATAATGCAAATTTCAGAGTTGTTAAAAAAGGCCCTTTTCAGGGAACAAGTAATGGGTTAGCAACTGCAGCTGTTCTGTAGCAATGGAAGTAAATTATGCCTTGAAAGTTGATGCAAACAATTCCTGCAGATGTCCCAACATTTGTTGATTAGTGACAAACTCTCTGTTTGTATAAAAGTAGTGTTGGAACAGACTGTGTTGCTACACCCTCTGAAGTATTATTTGGACAATATTGCACTGCAAAAAGTAGTGTCTTGCTATCATAATGGCGAGAAAAGGACAATTAACAAAGGAAGACAGACAGACCATTATAACCCTTAAAAGTGTAGGTCTTTCCTTCAGAGAAATTGCAAAGAAGCCAAGGTGTCAGTGAGTGCAGTTTCCAACACCATCTAAAGGCACTTGGAAACTGGAGGAAACTGATAGGAAGAGGTCTGGCAGACCCAAAGCCACAACACAATCTGAAGACAAGTTTCGAAGAGTCAACAGCTTGTGTGATAGATGACTCACAGGACAGCAGCTTCAGTACAGCTTAACACTGGTCGAAGTAAGGAAGTCTCAGTAGATGATAAATGGAGTTTCTGGGACTCCCATTCAAATGAATGGGGGAAAAGGGAAAAACTTTCTGACTCAAGCCCCAAAAGCCCAAAATAGGAGATTGATTTTCTCCCCACCTATCCCCTTCCCTCCCATACAAGCAAATGTAAAATTGAGACTCATTACCTCCCCCTCCCATACAAGCAAATATAAAATTGAGGCTATGAAAGATTGAGACTTACTGATTGAAGCACTTCTTCCCTTTCATATTTTCATTCCACTCAAAGAGTGAACCAACGAATATTTGCCCATGTTCTATTTTAGGGAATAACTTAATTTTCTTATAACATTCATTTCCATCGAGTATATTCACTTTATCTCTTCAAGCACGAAAGAAAGGGTTGTTGTACCAAGAGAATATTTTGTTGTACCAAGAGAAACCTCCTCAAATATTTGTCCTTCATTCCTCAATCGCATATGTTCCTCTACTGAAATATAGTAATAATCTTCACCTTCTACTTCGCCATGTCTTATTGCTCTCGTTGATACAATACCAACTACATGGTGCTTTTCAAGCAAATTTAAAATATTTTCATTGGAACCATTCAAGAACCTTGATTTATGAAAGTTTTTTTTCCAGAAGCAGATTTACCCACAAGATTTATAATAATAATTGCCATTTATATATGTAATTGTTTATAAAATAAAAATATATCTTTAATATATATCATATTGTTTCACAACAATACATTTATATTTTTCAGTCGTGTGCTTCATATAATTCCCAAATTCCTTTTTACTCCATAATGTAGAACAATTGTCTCTCCAAAAATTGTTTATATCTATTGAATTTAACTTGAATAAAATAAAAGTATTGGCATTGTTTCTTATTGAGCGACGAGTGAGTTGAAAGTATAATTGACTAAGATAAATACAATTACAAGAAGAATGTCTCCCTCTTGTGTAGTAGCTATCCATTACCGTTTGGTTTCTCTCATTAACACAATCATTAAAGATTACGACGTTCTTTTTTGATTTATCCAAATCTTGGGGAGAAGGTATATCATCCATATTATCACTAAGAATACAAGTTATCGGCTTTGATTTATTTTTTATATCTCTGTGTATCACAAAATAGTTGGATTATATCTTCAATGTTGTAATCATTTTGTTTGTTTTGAAGTTTAAATAAACCGATTATATCTTCTTTTTGAAGACCAGCATTAGAACCTTGTGAGAGTAGTTGATACTCAGGTTGAAAACTCAACTTTGTGAAAATTATTAAATTATCATAATCCAAAAAGTTGGGAGTAAGGAGCATCTTTAAAAGTAAGCAGGTTTTTCCACACCCACTTGAACCAACTATGAGACATCTAAATGAATTTGGTAGATTTTTATGGTTGTTAAATTTTATCTTATTTTCCCAAAGGGGTAAAAAATCATTCATTTATATATTTGGAAAACAGGTTATTTAATGTTTTATTGGCTTTTTTGGAAACTCTATGTTTTATCCGAAGTTCAGGTTTAATTTCAAGATAATCCATGATTTTATTTATACAATATCTTGTGTTGATATTTCGCTGAAAATGGCAATCGTTAATAATATAAATCATCAATCCATGAAACATGGTCGTCATTTGTTCAGTCTCTTCTCTTATAAGAAAAGGTGTCTTATCATCCTCATACTATACATTCATTTCTCAAATCAATCTTGTAAAGTAATTCATTTTTGGTGTAAATTTCAAAGAACTATATTCCTTTTTATATTTTTTAATATCAATAATTAGAAGATAATCACAGAACATACATTGTTTATAGGCTTTTGACTCTGTGTTTAATCCCCGTCTTTCACACACAGGACAATTCTCAAATTTGTCATGTGGAGAATCAGGAAATTCAAGAGGCTCAAAATCTAGTAAACTATTCATATTTATAAAGTAAAGCTTTACTTCAAATAAAATTCATCTTCGGTGTCATCTTCGGTACTTTCATTGGTGCTTTCACAATCATCCATAAAACTACTTTCATTATTATCATTTGAACACAAACTCTCGGTATTATAACTGTCTTCTGTTCCAACAGAGATACTATCATCACTCTCATAATCTTCAAAATCTTCAGTTGAATAATTACTCATATTTAATTAGTAGAAAAAACATTACCATCTATATCTATATACTTTTTTTCATTAACAGATTCAACCACAACATTTTTTAGATTAAAGGTAATTTTTAAATGATCCTTAAATACAATTGAATGAAATGTCATTTCACTTGATATATTAACATCCTTTATTTCATCAGGATTTATATCTTTAGGGTTGTTGAAAAAAAAATACAAATTTCTCCTTGCATATTACAGATGGTCTTATCTTTTCTTTCTAATGCTTTATCCATGAGGTTTTTCTTTTTTGATACTTTTTCTTGTTTCATTGCTTTTTCTCGTTTTGAATATATTGCCAGAAGGAGAGGAGAAACTTTTGTTTGAGCTACTTTAATTGATGTTCTTCCAGATATACTAAAAGCCCTTCCACTGAAGGAAGTTGAAGAACTCATATTATTCACCATAATTGTTTTTATCGAATAGTTGTTATATTTATTTTATTCAATTTTACATCCTCGACATATTTCCCAGTATCTTTTACAAATGAAGAGGTTGATTGAAACTTGGCTTTTGTGTCTTGATACATTGTATTTATGAAGTGAAAAAAGTTGGAGGATAAAATGGTTTTAAGCACAGATTCACCTATAACTTAAACGGAATTTTCATCAAGAAAATTTTATTTTAAGCAAAGTTTTATTGTATAAATATGGTGAATACAACATACTTTCATACATGATGTTTGTAATCATGAATATAAATTTTATAAAAAAACACCTTCAAACCAACAAACACACATTCAATCTTTTCAGACAAATATCTCCACTTGACCAAGAAACAAAACATCGTGATAGATGTGATAATGATATTCTTTAAAAAACATTATAATAAACACCTTCAATCATACAAACACAAGAATAATGAAGAAAGGGAAGGTGCCACTAAATTCTTCATTGAAAACACTGATGGGGCATTTAAAGGTCATATAAAAAAATATTGTTTTGCTTTCAAGACCCTGGGGGACCATCTTCAATCATGGAAGCTGATGATATGGTTAAACAAAGGATTGAAACTGTAATTAAAAACACATTAAGTGAAATGAAAACTTTTAAGTTTTATATGGGAGTAAAATTGAATATGGTAAGAGAAGGCGATTAAACTACTCCCTATATAAGGACAAACCCTCACTTTATCTAATCATTTCAAGATTTTGTAAGATGTGATGTTTATGATGAACTCCAGAGACAAGAACAAGATGTTGATAACACTGTTGTAGGTGGTGGATTTGCTATTACAAAAATAATCTTTTTAGATATACACATCTTAAAATCAGATCCTCTTCAAGCTTCTTCTTATATTGATTTACCAAAAGAAATAAAACTTAAGAAAGCAGTTGTTAATGTTGAAAACAAAGATAATAAATGTTGGTCTGTTCTTGCTCACTTACATCCTCCACATTGGAAACCTGAAAGGGTTGATCATTATAAGAAATACGAGAATACATTGAATGTTAAAGATTTGAAGTTTCCAATGTCATTGAGAGATATTCCTAACTTTGAGAAATGGAATAATCTATCTGTTAATGTATATGGATTAACGGATACAAACAAAGTTCAGATATTAAAAATTTCAAACAACTATAAAAATGATGAAACACACATTGACCTTCTCTACTTTACTTCAAAGGAAAAATCACATTATGCTTTCATCAAAAATTTATCAAGATTAACCAAATCACAACTATACAAGAGAAAATGTAAAACATATCCTTGTAAGAGATGTCTCAACTCCTTTCATAAAAAATAATGATTAAATCAACATTCAAAATATTGCGGTAATCATAAATCAACTGTAATCAATTTAACAAAAGCAAGTTCAAACATATCATTCAAAGATTTTAACAAATCTATAAAACATCCGTTTGTGATACATGCTGATTATAAAGTATCCTTGAAAAGATAGATACTGTTTCTCCAAATCCAAATAAATCGTACACAAATAAATATCAAAAACATACTCCTTGTGGTTTGTGTTATTATATCAAATCATCTGTTGGTGATGAATACAAGTTAAAACTTTATAGAGGAGAAGATGCCTCAGAGGAGTTTGTAAGACGATTGGAAAAAGACTGTATAAGACGAAGAGAAATAATGGTTAAAACCCATCAGCCAATGTCATTAACAAAGGGAGAGAAAAAGGAATTTAGAAAGAACAGTATTTTTTCATATTTGTATACCCCGGTTAAAATAGGTGTACCATATCCCTGTGTCGTAAGAGGCGACCAGGGTTGCGTCAGGAAGGGCATCCGGCGTAAAATATGTGCCAAATCACGATGCGGATCATACGGATGATCCGCTGTGGCGACCCCTCACGGGAGCAGCCGAAAGAGGAAGAAGAAGTATTTTTTCATATTTGTGAGGAGAAAATTGAGGGAGAGTTCAAAATTCGGGATCATTGTCAACTTACTGGAAAATATAGAGGTTCAGCTCAATCCCATTGTAATCTAAATTACAAGCTCCCAAACTTTATTCCCATCTTTCTTCACAACAACGCTCACTATGACACACATCTATTTATAAATGAACTTTCAAAGACATCTGGAGATATTTCTGCCTTTCCTAACGCATCAAAAATACATCTCATTCACAAAAACAATTCATACATCCCCCATAACCTATATCAGATTTCTTGACACATACAAGCTTATGGAAGTCCATTTTCTAACTTAGCATCAAATATTAAAAACTTACCGAATCTTAAATCACATTTCTCAAATGAAGAAGAGATTGATCTCTTATCACAAAAGGGATTATATCCGTATGACAACATGGATTCATTTGAGAAGTTTAAAGAAACATAACTTCCTTCAAGGGAAAGTTTATATAGCAAGTTGAATAAAACTGATATTTCCGATGGAGATTATATACAAGCTAAAAAGGTTTGGGAGAAGTTTAATACAAAGAATCTTGGAGAATATCATGATTTTATCTTAAAACTTATGTATTGTTATTGACTGATATGTATGAAACTTTTAGAACAGTCTGTCATGATAAAAATTCTTATGGATTAGACCACGCTCACTATTACACAGCCCTGGGTTTGGCTTGGAGTGCTATGTTAAAAAATGACAAAACAGAATTTTGAATAAATCAGTGATATAGATATGCTTTTAATGATAGTGAAGGCTAAAAGAGGAGGAATATCTCAAGTATGTTCCAAGAGATATGGTAAAGCAAATAACAAATATCTTCCTGATTATAATAAGAATGAGGACAACTCTTACCTGATGTATTATGATGCTAACAATTTGTATGGGTGGGCTATGTCTCAATCTTTACCTTTTGGAAAACTTAAATGGGTTGAAGAAAAACATTATGAAAAAGTTTAACAAGACATTGTTGTCTCCTCTCAAAAATAATTGGATGAAGCTGAAGTTGGATATTATTTTGAGGTTGATTTAAAATATCCAGAAGAACTTCATCACAAACATAAAGACCTACCTTATGCCCATGATAAAGAAAGTCCAAGAAAAGAATGGTGAAGTGATTACCAACAGTCATTTAATATAAAAGGTAAATCTCCAGAAAAACTACTTACTGCATTAGATGATAAAGAAAGTTATGTTTTACATCAAAGGAACTTGAGACAATATTTATCTGCTTGGTTGGGAGTGAGGAAAATTCATAGGATTTTGAAATTTAAACAAAGTCTTTGGTTAAAGAAGTATATTGATTTTAATACAAAAAGGAGAACAGAAGCAAAAACAGATTTTGAGAAGGACTTTTATAAATTAATGAATAATGCTGTATTTGGAAAGACTATGGAAAATGTTAGGAATCGACAAAACATTAGACTTGCTACATCTTGGAAACAGGCTTCAAAGTTAATTAATAGACCAAGTTTTGAGCTAGGGGAGGTGTTCTTAGAGAACTTTTGTGCTATTAATTTGAAAAAAGAGAGTATTGAAATGGATAAACCTATTTATATAGGAACATCAATTTTTGACTTGTCAAAGTCGTTAATGTATGACTATTACAATCATAATTTAAAATCAAAGTATAAGGATAATGTGTCATTGTTATATATGGATACAGATTGTTTTATATTAGAAATTAAGACAAGTGATGTATATGATTGATAATATTGATATATATGATAGAAGTAATTATAAGTCAGGTGATGTGTTGTTTTCATCAAAGAATAAAAAGGTTATTGGTAAGTTTTTAAAGATGAATTGGGTGGGAAGGTCATGAGTGAATTTATAGGATTGAGATCAAAGTCTCATGCTTTTACGTATATTGATAATAATAGCATTGAAAGGTGTGATAAGAAGCTAAAGGGAATAAAGAAAAATATAATGAAGGAAACAATAAACTTTAAACATTATTACAACTGTTTAACCTTAAATAATGAAGAGTACAGAAAAATGAATACAATAAGAAGTTATAAACATCAATTATATACAGAAGAGATAAATAAGAAAGCATTAGGAGCTTTTGATGATAAAAGATATATTTTAGAGAATGGAATCAATATTCTCCCTTATGGTTGGAAGGTTAAGTGTGAATGTATTCGGTTGGGAATTTTAACAGGCTACCGCCGTCTTTTTACTGATTTATAATTGATAGAACCAAGCAATAACCAAACCAAAGAGTGGAGATGTAATCAGCCTTGGTATTTAAATGGGAAACATAAAGAATGTGAGAAATATCAAATAAGTCTTATTGAAGAAATAACCGGGATAAAAGTAGATAAATCAAATAAGCGGATAAATTGAATTACAATTAAGTTGAAGGATGTAAATAAAAAAAATTAATATCCTTGAATGGACTGAAAACTTTGATGGTTATCAATTGAACAATGGAAAAACAATTTACTACAATCTCAAAATGATATGTGGCTCAGGAGGTGGTCAAATAAGAGCATTAAGAGAAGTTTATCATTTCATTTCTGCTCAACAAAGACACTTATACAAAGAACCAAGTTCCAAGTTATTCTTTGTGAATATACTTGATGGAAATGAATGTTATGAGAAAATTAAGTTATTCCCTAAAGTAGAACACGGGCAAATATTCGTTGGTTCGCTCTTTGAGTGGAATGAAAATATGAAAGGGAAGAAGTGCTTTAATCAGCAAGTCTCAATCTTTCAGTCTCAATTTTACATTTCTTTTCTGGGAGGGAAGGGGATAGGTGGGGAGAAAATCAGTCTCAATTTTACATTTGCATGTATGGGAGGGAAGTGGATAGGTGGGGAAAAAAGTCTCCTATTTTGAGCTTTTGAGGCTTGAGTCAGAAAGTTTTCCCCTTTTCCACCATTCATTTGAATGGGAGTCCCAGAAACCCCATTTATCATCTACTAGTCGTAGTTTCAACTGTGAAGAGAAGACTTCGAGCTGCAGGTTTGACAGGTTGAGTGGCAGTAAGAAAGCCATTGCTAAGATGGCAAAATGAGAAAAAGAGGCTTGCCTCGGCCATGAAGCACCACCAGTGGACTACTGAAAACTGGACGGTCTTATGGACCGATGAATCAAAATTTGAAATCTTCGGTTCTTCACGCAGGGTTTTTGTACGCCGTCGAGAAGGCAACAGGATGGTTCCTCAGTGTGTGACACCAACTGTCAAACATGGAGGAGGAGAGTGATGATCTGGGGCTCTTTTGCTGGATCCAGAGTTGGCGACTTGCACAGAGTGATTGGCACCCTGAACCAAAAGGGCAACCACAGCATTTTGCAGCACCATACAATACCCTCTTGTCTATGTCTAGTTGGTCAGGGGTTCATCCTACAGCAAGATAACTACCCAGAACATACCTCCAGGCTATGTCAGAACTACCTTAGAAGAAAAGAACAAGATGGTAGGCTTCAAATCATGGGATGGCCAGCACAGTCTCCAGACTTAAACCCCATCGAGGTGATTTGGGATGAACTGTAAAGAAGGGTGAAAGCAAAGCAACCTACAAGTGCAACACATTTGTGGGAACTTCTGCAACAGTGTTGGGAAGAACTTTCCGAACAATATTTGATTTCCATTGTGGAAAGAATACCACGAGTATGTTTGGCTGTTATATCTGCAAAAGGTGGCTACTTTGATGTTAAAAATTTAGATTAAGTTTTGTTCAACAAAACGATTCCATGATTTCTTTTTCATCTGCAATTGTTTATTTGTTCTATGCTTTAATTTCAGAGTACATTGAAACATTAAACTGCTTAAATTTCAGTAAAAACTGGAAAAATGGGGGTGTAGTAAAACTTTTGACCAGTAGAGTATACATATTATTACAGATTTCCGCCCGCCGGCGTGCGGACAGCCGCTTTTAGCCGAATCGCGGCCGTACGCCCACCGGACGAGCAATCCAGTCGCAGCCTTCCGGATCAAACGCCGGAATCCAGCTATGGGTGTGTTTTTAAGCACGCCACACCCTTGTCAGCACTCCACCCGCACGCTACAGGGTCCGATCGCCGAACTGTCGATTTACCTAATTATTAGTGCGGGAAGGCTACTGAGAGGTTGTACCTCAACGGGAGCTGCTTGGAAACGAGCCACGTACGCAGCTCGCTCCGTTCTGCGGATACCGAGCGGTGTATTTATCGCGCAGCCCCGTTGGACCCGATCACTTTATCGGCTATTAAAAAGCCAGCTATATTCCGAACTCAATGATGGCAGTTCAATGAAGGACAAGGACACGGTGCACGGGTTAACATTCACACAAGGACATTTATTTATAAAACGACACATATGCAATCATGCAGTCATGTATGCAACCAATGCATGTATACAATCATGCAGTCATGGATGCAACCAATGCACGTGTGAGGCAAAACACGAGCAAGAAGAACTACAACCGTCTATTATTATCTATTTACATGCACTTAACAGTTCTACTTAAAGACGTGGCGCCACAATGTTCATTCAAAACCCCAGAAAGAAAAGGCCCGGGCTCATAAGCCTTTAATGTTTCTCAGAGCTTGGGAGACTGAAGGAGCTCCGAGAGGCCGCGCTGGTTACCTGCCGCCTTCGTGGCGACTCGCTGGGTGCTCCTTGGCGTCCCGTCCACACGGCAACTGGCGTGACTGGGGCGCGGCCCAGGCCTCGTCGAGCGGCCCGATCAATCGGGCTTAGTCGACAACGCCTCTGAGGAACGAACAGGCCTTTGCTCTTTTAGAGTTGATGCTCTCTTAAGAGCCTGTCCGTTCCTCCGCGTCGTTCGGACTGTTTCGGGGCACGATCACCTCGGACCGTTATGCCGCTGGTTGACGACTCCTCTCCAGCCTCTTCCCAGCGACCCACAGCTCGGCACGGCATGGCAGGATGCGCTCCAGGCTGATCCAGCTCCCAACGCGGCCCCGCACAACTGCGCGCTTGGCGTCTCTGCGCGCCTTTATATGGGATCCGTGAGGCGAGGTTTGATCTCCGATCCCTCACCTCTGACCCCCCGCTGGCTCCGCCCCTTCGATCTTTTGAGGCGAAGCTCGGAGCAAGCAGACGTGGCAGAGATCATCGACCCTGGTGCCAACGAAGGAGAGCGAACATGGGTGAAATCACCGTCGCTGGTGCAAAGATGGCGGCGCAATGGAGATGACAGTAAGGCGTTGCTGTTCGTTGTTGCGTAGGTTGTGAGGGGATGTCGTGGTGGTCGTTGTGGAGATGGTTGATGAGAGCGATGTTGGTGGTGGAGGTGGTTGTTGTGAAGCGGTTGGTCAAAAATAAAGATAGTAAAAGAAAAACGGCTACCTCAAAGATCACAGCCCGGTTACATGAATAAATCTCATGGACATCGGTGGGGAAATCTATCTGAACATAGACTTATCTACATAACTGATCCAAGGACCTACATGGTGCTCTGTGAATTTCCACAACCGTAACAATATATATATATATATATATATATATATATATATATATATATATATATATATATATATATATATATATATATATATATATATATATATATATATATGTTGTTGCGAATTCATGCCCGCCGGCGTGCGATCGGCCACGTCACTCGAATCGCGGCACGTCGCCCCCCGGACGGACAATTCAGTCGTGACCCTCTCGGAACAACGCCGGGAGCAAGTCACAGGTGGGTCTTTCGACCTCACCACAATCGTGCCAATCGGCCACCCGCGTAGGATAAGGTTGTTCGCCAAACTTGACCTACCTATCGGACGACCGTACCTCGCCGCAGGTCGACTTTGGACACGAACCCTTTAAGCGGTTCGTTCTGTACTGCAGAGATAACCGAGCAGAGTTATCGTCGACCTCCACGGTTCAGATTAGTTACCGGGAACTTACACCCACTACCAATCTCTTATGCGATGCAGGATGGAGAGTCGATAAAAAGAAAGGAGACGAAGCAGACCAGGAACAGTTCAACAAGTAAGCATTTTATTGCGCGACACATGGACATAAAGCAAGCACGTATATTCAGTCACAGTAATAATAATAAAAGGCACATATTCAAGCACAGAAAGAAACAGTAAAAGAGAGACACTACCGACTAAGACCGACACAACACAACACTTACACAGTTTTACTTAACAGACGGCGCCACCACAAGCATTTACACAAAAAGCAAAGGAAAAAGAAAGCCACCCTCATAGGCGAGGAGGCAGACAGGTCCGCAGACCAAATATACGTGGATCCTGAAGGATCGGCCAGGTCCACGAGACCGGGGAGGTCTTACCCATGTCCTCGTGACGCGATGGCGGGCAAGCCGCAATGTTCGCGCTGCTGCGCCCCTACTCCGTGCCCTGGCGTGGTCGGCGAGTCCTCTCTGGCGTGCTCTGTGCGAGCGGTCCAGTTGGCACCACGTTTAGGGTGGGGGAGGAACGGGGGCCCCCCTCGGCACTATCTCAGCGCGAATGGGGGGGGGGAATCATTGATGCTCAGGGAGAGGGGTATGGCTGGCTGGCCTGGATCTCGCGACAAGTCGAGCGACCCCCACATCGCAACCTCATCGCCCTCCGGCGTCTTCCCTGCAACTCCTCCGCAACTTCTCTCCAAGCTCAACTCACCCTCTCTTAGTTCCACACTCCCGCCGCGTGAGTCGCCTTGCGCTTGTATCTTTATAGGTCTCAGGAGGAGCCGATATGCAAATATGCGGATCAAAACGCGATTGGAGGCGGGACCACGCCACCCTCTGTTCAGCCATTGGTCAGGCAAAAAGGGGCGTGAACCTCCCTTGATCCGCATATTTGCATAAAGGAACTTCACATACACGCGCTTGGGGGCGGGACCAAGCCGCCTCGCGCTCGCCCATTGGATGGAGGGAAGTGGGCGTGAAGCATTTTGGATCCGAATTTTCCCCCGGAAAGGCCGCCATTCGCGCTCTCGGCTCGGTGCGTTTGGCACCAATCGCCGAACGGGCCCAAGACAGCCCGACGTTCAGTGTTCACAGGTGGTGCGGTTGTTGGTTGTGAAGGAGAAAGGCGAAGGTGGTGGAGGGTTTTCGGTGGTGGTTTGATGGTTATGGTGTCGTTTGGGAATGGCGGTGAAGCGATGTTTGCGGGATGGAGTTGTGAAGGTAAAGGTAGTGGCTGTTTGCGTTGTTAGCTGCTTAATGGTCGAAAATAACAATAGAGAAAGAAAAAATGGCGAACTGAAAGATCGCAGCCCAAATGGATCACATAAATTCCCTCTATACAACGGGTGTGGGCTAACTACACATGGACTTATCGAGATATCTCATCTGAGGCCTCTTTATGGTGTAATGTGAATTTACACAACCGTAACTATATATATATATATATATATATATATATATATATATATATATATATATATATATATATATATATATATATATATATATATATATATAATATAAATTCCTGAACCGACAAAAGAATTCTACAATCGGTCCTGGTAAATGTCCTGAATACCTACGTCTACCTTGGAAAGGCAAAGTGTCTCAACGGTTTGAAAACCAGACCAACCAGACAGTATCCCATTCTTACTATGCGGTTAAACCACAAGTGATTTTCACCACACACCGGTTGATTCCGTCAGTCCAAAAGACGTTCTGCCCGCCTCTCATATAAGTAAGATTATTTCCGAATTTCAGTGCCAGTGTGACACTAGTTATGTGGACTGCACATCTTTGAGATTGAAGCATCGCATTGAACTACACGATTTGGGGATCAGACGAGGTCATTCATCCGAACAGGGACAATCAACTCGGGCTTGTAAGAATGTACATGGTGCAACAACGATTCCCTGTGCCTCTGCAATTGGTTGCCATTTACTCAATAATCCTCAGTGTGCAGAGCAATACTGCATTGGCTCGTTTAAAATTCTGAGTGGAGGACGCAGTTTAGCTCACCTTCCTGCAACGGAGGCCTTATTCATTAGGTCACCTAACCCTATTCTTTGTAGACAGAATTTGTCCGAACTTTATATCTATTTTGACTGATGGCTTGATTGTGTAACAATTGTACCACAGTCAACTTTGGGTTCTCATGAAAACCATTCCTCCTCAACTAGCCCTCAGCTAATTAGCATTATGTTTCCAGTTCTTGGTGATTTATCACCACCGAATCATTATTCATGATTGTTCATTTCCGTTTAATTTCCGTTTCATTTCCGCCAGTGAATTTCTGCTTACTCATTATTCATGATGTGCTGTGGTTGTACCAATCAGGTTATCTCGTCCTTTCTTTCTCTCAACCAATAAACATTGAGGACATTACATTGCCACTTTATAAGTGAGCGTTTGGTACTTCTTCTTCATCTGCTTGAGGTTTTATCCTGAGGAGTGCAAGTCGAAAAGCTTTGATAATATCGAAAGTGCACATTTATTACCGTGCTCACCTTGTACGTCGTGTCTGCGTTTTGTTAAGAGCGTACATCGAAAACCGTTCTGCGGAGGAAATTGAAACTTTATCACATGCTACCTGACCATGTGATATCGCGGTCACTCTTTTGAGGTCACCGTAGGCCAAAGGTCAACAGAGGCCAATTTTCTAAAATCCTCAATTTTCATGCAATTAACTAGAAATTTGAAGAGGATTTGCATATCAAGTCACTGAATTCAATCACCAACTATTTTTGATGTTAACACAAGCCAAATGGTCAACATAGACCAGAATTTCTAAAATTGTCAATTTTAATCAGATTGCCTTGAAATTTGAACAGCATTTTCATATCACCTCACTAAATACAACCACCAACTATTTTTGAGGTCAACAAAGGCCAAATCTCTAAAATTGTTAATTTTCATCCGTTTGACTGGAGGTTTGAAGGGGATTTTCAAATTTGGTCATTGAATTAATCGACCAATTATTTTTGAGGTCAACATTGGCAAAAAGGTCAGCATAGGCCGAATTTCGAAAATTGTCAATTTTCATCTGATTGACTTGAAATTTGAAGAAGATTTGCACATTTGGTCATTTAATTCAACAACCAATTATTTTTGAAGTCAACATAGGCCGAAATTTCTGAAATTGTCAATTTTCATCCGATTGACTTGAAATTTGAACAGGATTTTCATTAAAATGACCATCATGTGTCACATGGTCTGGCAGCCATATTGGATCCAAGGGAAAATCTTAGAAAATCTTCGTAGGAGAAACCGCTTTACCGATCAATGCAAAATTTAACTAATTGATCAACTATTCATGGGAAATAGGGTTTTATAAAGATGATGACATTGGTCACGTGGTCTGGCAGCCATATTGGATCAAAGAAAAAAAAAAAAAAACCTTAACAAACAAAAAAGTTGGCTTGCACCAAGTCCTTCTAAACACTGCGTGGGGTATGTATTCTATGAATACCATCCAGTTTGTTTGTATATTTGATTGCTATGCATTCCTGAAACCGCTGCATATAATGAGTTCAAACCTGGTGGTTGTATTTACTTGGGGCTTGTGCAGTAAGTTTTTATGTGGTGAATCGATTTCATAGTCCCTGGGGTTCAGGGTGGGGGCAGGGTCCCAATTCTCATATGTAAATAGTGCCAGTCCTTGTTGGGGTATTGCATGTCATACTGAAATGCCATAATTCTGGGGGCATTAACCCATCTGTAAGGACGGGTTGTTTGAGTCAATGTAAAAGTGCACTTGTGCTTCCTAATGTTCTGATGAACAACCTCTTTCATGAGCCTTACCCATTGTAAAGAAAAGACAGAAAAGCAATTAATGTAATCCAGACAAGTGATTGCCTCTCTGAAGGTCATTAATGAGGTAACATGGTTCATTTTGACATTTTCATTGCAATATCGTAATTCTGATATTGGTTTATTTCCCAAAGCTTCAAAATATTAATTGTGATACTTTCACATGGATTTGAGCCCATTATTTCTGGCATACATATCCATTGTCTACCAATCGGCTACCACCATTTATTTTGTTTTAAAAATTGAGTTTTTTTTTTATTTCTATGAAGAGCAGACGTGGTGTTGCATTTTGAAGGATAATCTTAAAAATCCATTGGCAGAAACACATGTTGCTGGACCATCACAGCATTGAAGTCAAATGTGCAAGCATAATGAACTGCGGTAATGGCTCATGAAACAAACACAGGGCGTTGCTCCACAACAAAGAATATGTATTTAGTTACTCGTAGAAGGGACCAGGCTATGTTGGCATCCATTGCTTCATTAATTGCAGGAAAAGGCGACCAAATTGGTTATTCATTATTGACCGGATGCTCTTGCACGCTCGAGTACATGTGGTGCACTGTCGTTTAAAATGCCATTTGGTTTGCACGTAATTAGTTTTAAATTGGTGGCTTCTCGGGGAGGCAGGCTGTGACAGTGACGGAGGCAGAGGCATCCATCTCTACACTGAGTTTCTTTAAGTCTTAATCACAGCACATGTCAATTTTCATGGTAACTTCCTTCCTTCATCAAATACCCCCTTCTCCCTCCTCCCACAATCCCACATCCCTTATCAAGTCCTAAAATCTATCCTCTTACACAAGCAGAGATGCTAACCCTGGGAGGTGAGAAGCAAGAAGGATCAAGGTGTGTGCGCTTCACATAAACGTGTCCACTGTATTAACAATCTTGTAGGGGAGGGGTTTGGGCGATGTGGGGGAGGGGTGTGCTCTCAGAGAAAATGGATATTTAAAGTGAACTTATTTGATCCATTCTTGTATTTGAATATATATTTGAAATATTTCGAAAGTTAATACTTTATTTTACGACTATCTCTAAACAAGCTTATGGAGCTTGCATGATGATGAGGAAATACAACTTTCTTTATTGATAACTTTTGAATGGTGACATCATATTTGTATAAGCTAAGGTATCAATCCGGAAAAGGTCCCACGTTGTTGAACATGTGATTCTTTTAATAAACATGAATATGTGGAGAGAGGCCGAAGGACGAGGAATACGGAACACAGATAAAAAAAAAAAATGGAACAACTTGCACCAAGTAGATTACACTCTCGACATGCATTCCACATATTTTAAAGAACTAGTACACCCGCTCCCTACGGGAGTGGCCAGAAGGGTCATGTTATTATCCTCTTTGGGGTATATAGATTACTGTAGATCTAGGCTCGGGTCCATTAATCTGTGGGGGATACAATAAGCATATGTCTCAAGAATGTCGGGTTTCCTCCCTTTCAGTTTAGTGGTAAGCAGTAATAGTGACTGTTTAAAAAGGTAATCATACGTGTTTGTGGTTTATAATATGTTTTTTACTTCCGGTAGGTGTGCCCCACAAAACACCACGATAAGTTATTTATGCACGTTAACCCAAGGAGAAACGCCCCTTATGGAGGGGGGATATTATTGGTTCACGAGCGCCAGCCAGAGTGACCACTATATTCGGTGTGTGTGTGTGTGTGTGTGTGTGTGTGTGTGTGTGTGTGTGTGTGTGTGTGTGTGTGTGTGTGTGTGTGTGTGTGTGTGTGTGTGTGTGTGTGTGTGTGTGTGTGTGTGTGTGTGTGTGTGTGTGTCTGTCCCAAGCATAGCTCCATGGGTTTTGATCCGATCCTGATAAAATTTAGGTGGGAGGTTTGTATCATGATCTAGTTGTGTTTTCCTGAGAATGGGCGTGGTGCGCCCATTATGGGTGGAGCCACGCCCAAAAAACATGTTTTTAGGGGGTAGCCAATTTCAAGTTACATCTTCTCCGAGGGGGTTTGTCGAATCTGGCAGGGGTTTCGGTATTTGGTTAGCCCAATGGCACCTGCATAGCCCCACAGAGCTTGATTTTTTTTCATTTTCGTCCCAAGGTCAAGGCCACAAGGTCACGAACTTAGAAAATTGCGAATTGTGTCTTTAGGGGGTAGCCGATTTCAATTTGCATCTTCTCCGAGGGGGTTTGTCCAATCTGGCAGGGGTTACAGTATTTGGTTCGCCCAACGGCACCTGCATAGCCCCACGGAGCTCGATTTTTCATTTTCGTCCCAAGGTCAAGGTCACAAGGTCACGAACTTAGAAAATGTCAAAAAATCAATAAATTTGGCATCGAGCTCCTAAGGTTTTCAACTGTTTCAAATGAAAGTTGGTATGCAAGTCGTGCTCTTCGAGTACTACAACTTTCATCATTTACATTTTTCCCGATTCCCGCCAGTTTGCCTGTGGTGTCCCCTCGAAGGTCAAAAAAATAAAAAAAGGCGATCTGTGTACATTGCTCGTGAACCATCGCCGTCTCCAGACTTGTGAGTATTAATATTGTTTTGTAATAACATTAATATTATACTCCTATCATAACCCTCGCCAAAGGAGAGGGTATTGCATTTGAGTCCGTTTGTTTGATGTCATGTTTGTAATTGATGTTTGATGTTTGAAAGAATTTATGTCATCGGTCCGTGATTCGGCAGCCTTTTTTTTAACCTTCAAAAATCTTCTTCTCTGAAGTGGCTGAACAGATCGAGGGGAAACTTTACATATATGACCACCTGTCCATGAGGAACAAAAAGTTCACACATATGATGTCATTGGTCACATGGTTTGGCAGCCATATTGGATTGAAGAAAAATATTAAATAATCTTTTCTCAGAAACCGCTTAATCAATCGAAGTAAAACTTCGGATTTATGATATAGCAGTGATGGGAAATAAAGATTTTAAATTTCAACTTGATCGGACACATGGTCTGGCAGCCAGAATTATAAAAAAAATTGACATTGGTTATTATATATATATATATATATATATATATATATATATATATATATATATATATATATATATATATATTTTGAATAACGCTCACTTGGCTGTGCCTGGATAGGTTTGAGGATAGAGGAGTAGCGGCTGAAATTTGAATCCTATCCATGCTCTTCCTGATGACTTCATCTTTGCTTTTTTCTTGTTTGGGTCCTTCTGATTACTCCAATGCAGGACTGTACCTATTTGGTCTTCCATTTGATTTGAATTGAATTTATTTTAATTGGTTCACGAGTCAGTAAGTGACCACTTTATTCGTTATGGGTATGTGTCTGTCTGTCTGCTGTCTGTCCCGAGCATAGCTCTGTGGGTTTTGATCCGATCCTGATAAAATTTTGGTGGGAGGTTTATATCATGATCTCGTTGTGTTTTCCTGACAATGGGCGTGCTGTGCCCATTATGGGCGGAGCCACGCCCAAAAAACGTGTTTTTAGGGGGTAGCGGATTTCAAGTTACATCTTCTCCAAGGGGGTTTGTCGAATCTGGCAGGGGTTTCGGTATTTGGTTAGCCCAATGGCACCTGCATAGCCCCACGGAGCTCGATTTTTTTTTTCATTTTCATCCCAAGGTCACAAGGTCACGAACTTAGAAAATGTCAAAAAAATCAATAAATTGGGCATCGAGCTCCTCGGGTTTTCAACTGTTTCGAATGAAAGTTGGTATGCAAGTAGTGCTCTTCGAGTACCACAACTTTCATCATTTACGTTTTTCCCAATTCCCGCCATAAAAAATAAAAAAGGTGAACTACGTTTAGGATTTCGCAATTCATGGTCGATTTGTAGTGCTCTTCGAGTACTACAACTTTCATCATTTACGTTTTTCCCGATTCCTGCCAGTTTGCCCGTGGCGTCCCCTCGAAGGTCAAAAAAAAAATTCAAATAGGCGAACCGTGTACATTGCTCGTGAACCATCGCCGTCTCCAGACTTGTCCCATTCTAAATTCAATTGGATAATGAATAATTTTTTTAAAAACGTCATGGATCAAGTGTCCAATCAAAGCAGGGTTGCATTAAAGCGGGACGTATCAGTTCCCGTCATCACTGCCAGCAGTTATAAAGTGGCAGTTCTAATTATGTCGTCAATTACGTAACACTAGGACACAAAATACACCACACAAACGAAGTCCTGGTGAGGGTCTGCAATCTCCGATTGCTTTTTCTTGTTGCAGTGTAGTTTTATGAAGTATAATTTTTTACATTTTTTTTATTTGGTCTCATGGACCTCTGGTAGCTTGGACATTGTTGCTGTGTTTGAGCCTGGGGAGTAACTTCTGAAATCTGTCCAGGTTCTTCCTGACATCTTTGTTCATTGCTCCTTTCACACTTTTTTTTTTCTCACAATTCTCTGTATTCACTCCAATTCTTGCCTTTTCGTCTTTTTCATCTTTTTCCCTCCATTCCTCTCATTCGTTATCTATCTCTCTCAGGAGAAGTGAATTCTTGCAGAAATTTTTCTGTAAGGCTCACTTGGCTGCGCCTGGATGGGATTGATGGTAGTGGCGTAGCGGCTGATCTGGATTTCTCTCAATGGCAAATCCTTCCTTCTGGACTTGTTGATTACTAACTTTCCAGCAAATGTCTCCCCCTCTTCCTCTGCTCAATTGGTTCCTCTGATCATGTGCTTGGAAAAGTCAACATTGCTCTGGTTATTCTCAGAGACCTGCCTCAATGCCATGAGTCTGGCATTTCACTCAGGCAGATTGGCAGGGACTGCAAGCAGCCCACTATCTTCAGGACTGGTCTCCCATATATACTGCCCTTGATATTAACTCAGCCTGGGAATTCTTCCACAGAAACATGCTATCTCTCATGCACAGATTCATCCCATCTCATTTTCAATTATCCTACCCCTCTTCCCGCCCATGGTACACTAAATACTGTGGTGAGGCAGTTGCTCTGAAACAACTTGCCTTCTCTTCCTGGAAAGCTAATCCAACTGAAGACAATTTCATTGCGTTCCAAAAAGTCTGCAACAAGTGTGTGTCCACTCTCAGGAGAGCCAGAAAGCAACATCTGTCCAACATCAAGAATGAACTTTCAAACTTTTCCCCCTCCTCCAAAACTTAGTGGCACCTTGTTAAGTCTGTCTCTGGAGTATGCTCCCCTTCCATCCCTTCCCTCTCTTCAAATAGCATCGCAGCTGACTTTGCTCGAGAGAAAGCTGAATGTCTCAATACTGTGTTTGATTCCAAATGTTGTGTCCCTGACCCCTCACTCTTGGTACCCATCCTTCAATGTCATACCCAACCGTTTCTCAACTCTGTCTTTTGCACCTGAGAAGGTGGAGAACGTTCTTTCAACTTTTGACTCCGTGCAACTGGACCGGATGGCACCAGCTCACATGTCCTAAAATCCTGTTCTGCTGCTCTTACACATCCTTTCTTGCACATCTTAAACGTTCTGTTGTTCCTTTTGTCCTGTTGTGTCCTGATCCATTCAGTGTACTAGTAATATCTCTTCTACGAGCTTTGACCACGTATACAAGAATAAAGTTCAGCTTGGCGGAGGTATGCAGTCTACCGAGTGCCGTCCTGGTGTAACCATGCATGTTGTTTAAATAATTGTTAAACAGAATTACAATCGCTGTATTAAAGAACACAGAAAGTACACTGGGATGCATATACCATACTGCTTAGGAACTGTGCTTTATGTAATAGTGGTTTGAGATTTTGAGCTCTATTGATACCCTTGACATATTCAGAAGCAATCATGGTTATTGTGCGCATTCAAGTGTCCTGTTGTTTGAAAATTGTCCACAAAACCGAGTTTGAAAATGTGCTTATCTTTGGCATTAGTTTGCTTGTGGTTATGTTGAATTCAAACTTTGAAGGCACAAATACTTTGACTTCCTGTGACTTATGGTCCCATTTGGTGATTTCTGGTGGATTTCAGTGATGTCCCTTTTGGTGATAAGACACCACCATGCAAATCAGGCCATTAATATAATCAAGATTACCATGGTGAAAATGGGACATTGAAAAAAGGATTATTGTGGAATTTTTCCTCTCCTTTCCTCCAATAACCATTATTATTGTCTCATTCAGGAGATATTTTCCACTTTGGCCAATCTTTCCTACCAACCCACATTCGTTCATAAAGACTACATGTCTGAAGAACAGGTCAGGGCTTGTTATAAATCAAAATAAAGTTGGAAATGACCAAGGGGATGGCTGAAGCTTATTGATAAATGGGTAAAAAAGATTTTGAACTTTGACGTATTGTAATGATAGTTATTAAAACGATAGAGCGAGACAACTGTATGTTGTGGAAATCAGAAAGATATACAGGAAATAAATAATTTCAGACATTATTTTATATTATTGTATTGAATGAATGTGAATTCTCTGAACCGCTGAAAGAGCTTTCATGGCTTATGGGTAAAATAGTGTTACAGGAACAGCACTTAACAGTGAGATTCAAAACGAAATTCACAACTTATGGTCCCATCCATCTTCCTCCAGTGATTTGCAAGTTAATGCGAAATGGTTTTAAAAAAATGTTTTCAAGGTTTTGCTTCGACATAATATACTGTCCGTTTCCTTGAGTTGCAGCCCTTTGATGAAGGACTTCACTATGTTTCAGTACATAAAAAAAAATAAAAATCAAACAAGTAATGGTTCAGAATGCATGTAATATCATTCTGTCTCACAATATTGCTCTCTTACATCATATTGACGATAGTACTTTCTTCATATCTAAGAATTTTTTCTCTTTTGACATGTACAGTACTGGATGGAAAGTAATTTAAACACATTCTTAGATATCCTAAACTATAGAGCACAAAAGCACCCATGTTTATTTGGAGCACCCAGAAGAAGTTGTGCTCTTTCATTACTGTGGCCTTGAGTCTGTGTTCTGACGTGTGGTGTGGTATCTATCCTTGCTCAGACCTTGCGTCAGGATCATCTGAGGTTTATAGTTTTTCTTCAAATTCCAACACACCTAATACTTACTTTCCCATATTAATTTTCCTTGGCACCTGCCTTTATGTTCGATTGTTTATTGAACATTGAAAACTCTGAAAAATGGAGTCGTAACCTATGACGTTGAACCACACTCAGAAGAGAGCAATACAAATGAATGAAAGGAAGGACATGTTCGATATTTATTCCACTTCCTATTATTTTTCATTGACATACAAGCAAGGTGGGCCAAGATATGCCTCCCAGGAAGGGAAATGAAAGGTGTGTGTGTGTGTGTGTGTGTGTGTGTGTGTGTGTGTGTGTGTGTGTGTGTGTGTGTGTGTGTGTGTGTGTGTCAGCTCCACTATGAGCCTGAGATCCTTCAAAAGAAAAGAGATGCAGCTACGATCACAAATGAAATTCATGAAATTACTCAGCAGCAACTGCAGAACGTTTTCAGCATTTTGTAAAATCGGAATGAATGATGTATTGTATTCTGAAAGATGGCGGTTATGTTGAAGTCTAAAACTTTGAACCATATTGAGTAAAAACTTTATGAATTATACTTTTATGCACCATTTATGAAAGTTAAAAGTTGCACAAGGACTTTATGGACACACTGTACATGAACCCTCAAATATCGGATGTTAGGTTTCTGGAAAATGCCGCGATCGTTAAAACCAGGATCATGGAAACCAAGGGCCAATTGGAAAGGGGGGGGGGTTCCCTTCCTGGGCTTCGAGAAAATAGAGAGGAAGATTGATGGTAGCCAGAAATAAACACATTATAATTTAAATAAATCTGTTATATACATATATATATATATATATATATATATATATATATATATATATATATATATATATATATATATATATATATATATATATATATAGCAGGTTACATTGAAATAACCATGCAAATACAATAAATACGGTGTAAATTGATTAAAAACACAAAAGTTTTACCTTTTTAATTTATTACAAAACAGCGAGGTTGGTGATGGTAAACATATTATGGACTCACACTGTTTGCTGCCATAAATAGAAAACACAAGACTAAGCTCAGGATGATGCTGTTGATGTTGGAGTGGAGATTGTGGGAAGGGTGAGTGGGGGAAGGGTTAGCAGGGGGAGTGTGAGCGGGGAAAGGGTGAGTGGGGGAAGGGTGAGCCAGGGACTGGTGAGCGGGGAATGGTGAGCGGGATTTAGCGATCGGAAGAGCAGTATTTGCTTTACGACGAAGTTGCCTACAGCATTGCCATAAAAGAGAAGTGTAAGATGACCGTTAACCACCTTACCTTGAACTCCAATCTTTCCTGCTAGGAGAAGAAGGTACAAGGTGGCATCCTCTTCCAGAATAATCCCATCTCATCAGTGTTAAAGACCTGCTCCAGCATAAATCCCTTCGCCTCGATTAGTTTCTTGAGCTGCGGTAACCCTCGGAAAATAATGGTTTGGGAATGGGTGTTTGAGAACGGGGTTTCTTGTACGGGTGTCGGAAAATGGAGTTTGGGAATGAGGTTCGAATACAGAGTTGGAAAATGAAGGTTTGGGAACGAAGCATGAGAATGAGGGTTCAGATCTGTGTGTCAGAAAAGAAGGGTTTGAGAATGGGGGTTCGAGTTTGGGTGTTGGATAATTTGGGTTTGAGAATGGGGGTTCGAGTCTGGTTGTCAGATAACAAGGGTTTGAGAATGGGTGTTTCAGAATAGAGATTTGAGACTGGGTGTCGGATAGTGGGGTTTGGGAATGAGGTTTGAAGGATAATGAAGGTTTGGTAATGAGGAAGAGAACAATGGGGAAGGTTCTACCTTCAATCATTGACCCTCTAATGGCGGCCCACAGATTGTCACCTCGAGCCAACGGACCGAACAACTTGATCTTTTCGCCTGACATCATAACCTTTTCTGCCTTTTGGGACAACTAGCTTTGTTGTTTTACGTTTGGGCTCATTAAAAACAGTGCACGAGAAACAACACAAGGCTCGTAATGCGAGGTAATTGTAGACGCATGCACGGGATCCAAAATGATGACTTATTTCAGCTCAAAAACCATGATTGGTCGAAAGGAAATCCCGTGATAACAAAATCAGGGCACAATAGGTTGCCTGCAATTGGTCGAAACCTGCGCCATTAGAACCCGCAATATTTGAGGGTTTACTGTATAATATATTACCAGCAGGGTCCCATGGAAATTCTGAGGGCAGGCTAATTATAATTAGCACTGTGAGAGCAATCACACATAGCACTGAACTTATCAATGAATTGTAACAACCAGTCATACGTATGCTAACACAGGGAGCTTGAATTATCAGATTATAACAAGTTTTCTTTAAGATCATAAAACGACACCAAATATAATTAGTAAAATGCAATATGAATATTAAAAATATTATTAATGAGATATTTATATACATACATTTTTTTAAAAGTATACAGATATATTATTTTTAAAAACATTACATTAAGTTGCTGGGAAACAGTACAGCATGTTTAAAAGCTGTTATAAAGATGGAGAAAAAGACATAAAATGTCATAGCCCCACTAATTATATTAATTTTGCCTAACGGAGTTAAAGGGCTGGCTCATATTTACATTTATGTGCATGCGTGACATGGAAGATTGTGTACGATTGGGCAAGATCACGTAAGTAACAAAATGGCCAC
Organism: Eptatretus burgeri; assembly: GCF_056783735.1. Lineage (NCBI taxonomy): Eukaryota > Metazoa > Chordata > Myxini > Myxiniformes > Myxinidae > Eptatretus > Eptatretus burgeri. The sequence continues at coordinate 26,932,958 of NC_140968.1, read as the reverse complement.
AATTTGGCCATCTTGGATCTGATCTCAAAAGAAAAAAAAATGACGTGCATATGTAAGCCATCATTCATTATCTGTGTGCCAAGTTTGAACAAAATCGGACCGTGCATGTTCAATAAATGGTTGGGGGCACGTTTAAGTAACAAAATGGCCATGATTCGGGCATCTCTGATCAAATCGAGAAACAAAATGATGTACATAATATGTAAACCATTATGCAGGGGTATCGAGGTTGGGGATGGGTCGGGGGCGGGGGGGGGTCGCTGCCTCAGGGCTCGGGGTCCATTGAGGGGCCCAAGCTCCTGTAAATATAATTTTTAATGCAAATGTAAGAGAGAAACGGTGGGGGTGGGGGCCCCGAGCTTGTTAGCCTCAGAACCCGTGCTGGCTCTCGATGCCCCTGCCATTGTGTATTGTCTGTGCCAAGTCTGAACAAAATTGATTCATACGTATCCGAGGTATGGCTGCGGACGTACATACGGACGTTCGAGACCCAGTCCATAAGCCCCCGTTTTGAACAACTCCAATGGGGGCTCATGAGTATTTGAATAACAGTTTGATTCAGAGCTAAGTAGGGTGTACATGCTGGGTGGTGAACATGTTATATTTTTGGTAAGATGTGCATGGTTTAAAGTATGGAATGTGTGATGAGAGTTATAACTTTGTGATTGTAACTTTATACATTAAATCCTCCAGCAAGTGAAATTTGAATAGAGATTTTGCATTGGTGGTTTGACAGACTACCTGGACACAACTGAGGTTGTAGATCTACTGATGTAGGTTATCTACTGATGTGGATCCGTGACCGAGATTGTGGATTCACTGTTTGGAGAGGTTCTGGGCTGAAATGATCGAAACCTCAAGGAAGAACGGTGCCCAGCTGATGGTCCGTGCAATCGGGTGTGTGTGCAATCACACTTCTTCCGTGCGTGAAGAAGGGGGAGCTAGGAAGGGGAGAAGAGTGAGGAAGGCGGTGGAGGTGGGAAGAGTGGTGCCTCTCCAAATATTGCTATACACTGGAGAGAGAGAGAGAGAGAGAGAGAGAGAGAGAGAGAGAGAGAGAGAGAGAGAGAGAGAGAGAGAGAGAGAGAGAGAGAGAGAGAGAGAGAGAGAGAGAGAGAGAGAGAGAGAGAGAGAGAGAGAGAGAGAGAGAGAGAGAGAGAGATATGGGAGGAGAGTGCTGCATTTCATTTGGAGGGGGGAGCGAGGAGGAGAGGAGGAAAAAAAGAGAGAGGAAGGAGAGGGTTGGAGGTGGCGTGAGCAAATAGAGTGAGATATTATTAATGACCGAACACAAAAAAACAACTCATGTCAGAACAGCTGTACAAACGACACAACAAAGTTTGTGAAGTAATCCACTGGTACATCTGCAAAAACTTTGATATTCCAGTTCCAGAGAATTTGTGGGAACATGAACGAAAAGCAATCACTGAAAACATGGAAGTACCGCTCACATATGACCCAATGATCCCATCGAGCATGAACATCGAAAACGAGCGTTGCAACCAGATATCATACTTGGGGACAAAAAAGAGAGAAGGCATTTCCAATTGAGGTGTTAATACCAGTGATTTTGGAGTAAACAATGCAGAAATCAAAAAAATGACCAAATACCAAGACCTTAATGAAGTGAAAAGGTCCAGAAAGCTGAAGAATGCCAAAGTTGTACCAGTGATAGTTGGAGCTTTGGGAATGATGACGAAGAACCTCACAGAGTTATTAAAAACAATCACTGGGAATATTACTACAAACAAACTACAGTTGGAAGCCGTCCTGGGCTCAGTGACGATCCTGAAGAGAGCCCTCAGCACAAAACTTTGAGAACAGAAAACTTCATAACTTGGTCCATGAATCGTGACCCGTTATCAAAATAAAGGTGGATACTTTGAGCCCACCTTGGGAGGACTCCATTCCATATTCTGAAACCCGCAGATGAAGATGCCAATCAACGACACACACACACACACACACACACACACACACACACACACACACACACACACAAACAAACACACACACACACACACACACACACACACACACACACACACACACACACACACACACACACACACACACACACACACACACACACTTCAACAGTATATTTCCTAAAAGCTATATATAAAAGGAGCCATGTCTGTCTGTCTGTCTGTCAGTTTGTTTGTCATGTTAAAGCTTGAGAAGGGATGAACGAATTTCAATGAATCCAACGACAGGTGATTCAGGGAACTCCCGGGAAGGTTTGTGAACCAAATAAATAAATAAGAAAATCTACACTAATAAAAGGCAATGTGTGTGTGTGTGTGTGTGTCCTCCATAACTCCAAAACCATAAAACCTAGTAGCCTGAAGCCTTGCATGCATACGAAGAAAACTCCAAGGAAGTGCAAGAGTGAAAATTGGGTGTTTGAGTTAATTAAAACATCCCTTTTGAAGATAATTAACAGCCTTATTTAATTATATCCTTCATCAGGTGATCCTCGGCCACCTCGCTCTCTGGGGTCTTAACAGGTATCCTGCATAACCTCATTGGGGTCTGAAGCCGCCATGTTTTTTTGGCCTGCTCAACCATGCCTTGACTTGGAACAGGCTGCAAGGATTTCTTAATGATAAAGTTCTTTCTTTCACTTTCCTCACTCATATTATCGAATGCCTGTTCATCACAGCTACAAATCGCTGGGTACATTGCAATGCTTATAAACGCCTGGAGACGTCAGCATTCGTTGCTTTATTTCATTTCCTCACATGCGATCGCCACGAGTATCTCTTAAACTAAGGAGAATTACAAAATTTAAGCTCCAGAATGGAACTTACAAGCAGTTCCGACTCCTTAGAAAAGTGTTCATTTATCAAATTCGGACTCATTTGACATTTTGGTCATCTCTGGGAGGGGTATGTTGAATATGACGGTTCAGTGATTGCCAATTGCTTGCCAAACCAGCCGTTCCTTATCAACAGTTTCTAATGGAGTGCTTGCTGGAATGCTTAAGCCACTTGGCGAGCGCTCTCCAAGCTGCTTGGTTGTTCATTTTGAGAAAAAGTACACGTGCTTTCAATCTCACATCGATTGGACTTAAGTTTCCGCCTTTGTTGGTTCCCGCAGTGCGTGCGGTGGATGCCTCAGGAGGCGTCTCTTCCACTGAAAACGTGCAATTTTATTTTTACAGGACATCGCTTTGTTTTACCTTTTTGTGTGATGTCTTTTTTTTAATCCACCTCTCACTTCGACATTAATATTTGTTTTTAAAAAAAACAATAAGGCCCATCTGACCAGGTGCACATCTGATCAGCGCTGCACAGCTGATGATTTTGACGCAATTTCTGGTTACTTCGGCCTGGATTCGGGATCAGCGATCAAATAATGTAAATCACGATTAAAAATTATTTTTTGATGATGCGGGAGATATCTTTATTAAAATTAACTTTGGGAAAAAAATAATTGAATAAATAAACGATCACTTCTGGTCAAGAATAAAAGAAAATATAAGTTCCGGAAAGAGTTTCAAAATCACTCCCGGTCATGTTAAATACAAAATAAACACTTCCTGTCATGAAAAAAAATCACTTTCGGAAGTATAAAATTAACTTTGGGAAAAATATAATTGAATAAATAAATAAACATTTCCGGTGATGATCTCCCGGCATGCATCATTCCCCCATGAAAAAAACCGGAAACAAAAAAAAAACCAGAAACAAAACAAAAACGGAAGCAAAATGGTCATAGGCAACGACACGGATTCACAATTGTTAGGGTATTGTGATGTTTTTTGTTGTTTCCTATTCTCTCATGTGCAGGCGTTAAGTAATATTCACAAGATTGAAATAAAACCCAATCGTGTTTATACACCGCACAGCATTTAACAACAACCGGAAGCAAAAGGTCATAGCTAACGACACGGATTCCAAATAGCCAGGGCTATTCTGTTGTTGTTGTTGTTTCCTATTCTCTCACGTGCATGCTTTAAGTATTAAGCTCACTTCGTTCGCTATAAACTGTATTACCACAATGGCACTTGGCACCGGTGTGTGTGTGTGTTATTGGTCGTTTGTTGTATATATATATATATATATATATATATATATATATATATATATATATATATATATATATATATATATATATATATATATATATATATATATATATATATATATATATATATATATATATATATATATATATATATATATATATAGTGGTTTGGTTATCTCCAAATTTGGTTTGGTTATTGGTTATCTCCATATAGTGGTTTCAGAAAGTGGAACAGAGCCCTCCCAGGTCTCAAAGTATCCACCTCCATATGAGTGTGTGTGTGTGTGTGTGTGTGTGTGTGTGTGTGTGTGTGTGTGTGTGTGTGTGTGTGTGTGTGTGTGTGTGTGTGTGTGTGTTGTTGGTTGTTATCTCCATATGTGGGTTCCAGAAAGTGGAATGGAGCCCTTCCAGGTTTCAAAATATCCACCTCCGTATGAGTGTGTGTTTGTGAGTGTGCGCGCATGTGTGTGTACGTGCAAGTTGCTGTTGTATGCTACCTCCATATGTAGGTGGGTTAAGGAGATGAAACATAGACCTACTATGTCTCAAAGTATTCACTTCCGTGTGTGTGTGTGTGTGTGTGTGTGTGTGTGTGTGTGTGTGTGTGTGTGTGTGTGTGTGTGTGTGTGTGTGTGTGTGTGTGTGTGTGCGCGCGATAGAGAGAAACAGAATTGTGAGGAACAGAAATGAAAAAAACGAGATGTGTATGTCCATCCATCCATACTTGAGCTTTTTGTTCAATTACCTGAATATTTTTCAGCTGAAATTATCCGCTCTCCCATCATTCAGAGAGATGGTGAAGCCATCCAAGATACTGAACATCTGGATCGAAGGTTTTTTTCTGGGAGTTTGGTGGGGGAGTAGTGGGAGAAGGAGTGAGAGAATGGATGAACATCTTGCCACACCTTTCTCGACAGGGACATCTTGCTGCATATCTTACTCTACGATGCTTTTGTCATAGCATTGTGAAATTTTTCCTTGAGATATCTCTGGTGAAAAAGGTCAATTTTTTTAGTCATGTGTCGAATAGTTTAATTTTAACTATGAATAGCCATGACAATAAAAGCTTGCTCTATGAAAACACACAATAAATTTATATCTCCAATGATTGTATGCATTTTCACGTCGACTGAAGACACTGAACAAGCATCAGTCTGGTGACATGATACGAGTTAATGTCAGAGAAGAGAAATCAAATGTGAAACAAAGTCGACTACAATTACATGGTCTGTCAGCATATAGAATAAACAATGAATGTGGATGTTTTATCGAACAGTTAAAACACAGAACGATTACACAGCCATGTATATCTTCTATAATAATAAGTGTGTGTGTGTGTGTGTGTGTGTGTGTGTGTGTGTGTGTGTGTGTGTGTGTGTGTGTGTGTGTGTGTGTGTGTGTGTGTGTGTGTGTCAGTACGTCTCCTCCATAACTCCAAAACTATGAAACCTAGCGGCCTGAAACTTTGCATGCAAACGAAGGGAGAATGAAAATTGGATGTTTTCGTTAATTTAAACACCTCTTTTGAAGATAATTAACGGACTTATTTCATTACATCCTTTATCAGGGACTTATCAAGGCTTCATACTTAGTCAGCCCCTTTGTCAGCCTGCTCTTCCTCGGTGGGGTCTTAATTTGCCTTTTTTTTTAGCCTGCTCCACAATGCCTTGACTCGGAATAGCCTGCAATGGTTTCTTAATGATAAAGTGCTCAAAATTAATTTTTGCTTTCCTCACTCGTATCATCCAATGCCTCATCTTCATACCTACAAATCACTAGATACATAGCTGTGCTTACTGTATAATCGCCAAGAGAGGCCAGTGTTCATGGCTTTATTTCATTTCTGCACATGCGATAAGCTTTAGAATCAGGTGCGAGGGAAGGTATTTTGAGTGGGGGTGCTGAGGTGCTGTCTATTTTAGCGATGGTGTTGGAGTCGTCGTGAACCCCAACCCCGTAGCAAGATCTCCATGTCTGTGATCACTAAAAACGAACAAACATATTTTTTTAACTTATATTTTCTTCCCCAAAGCAAAATTATTTATTATATCGTTTTAATATATATTTAATATTAAAGAAATGACTTTTTTTGCCCGCAGCTAGGTGTTGCAGCGCCCTCAGCAACCCCCTTCCCGCGCGTCTGTTTAGAATCTCTTAACTTGAGTCAAATTTGTAAATTTAAACTGTGCAATTGACCTTAGCAGCAGTTCCGACTGCTAAGGAAGTGTTCATTTGTCCAATTCAGACACTCCGACACTTGATACTTCAGACACTTGATACTCCGAGTGTCTCCAAGTGTTTGTGCCTTTATTTAATTTCCACACATGTGATAAGCTCTGGAATCTTTTCACTTGGGCCAAATTTCTAAACTTAAACTGCGGAATTGATCTTAGCAGCAGTTCCGGCTGCTAAAAAGTGTTCATTTGTCGAATTTGGACATTGTTTGACACTCTGAGCATCTTCAGGTGGAGTTTGTTGTAACTGTTCGCGAATCGCTTCCCAAGCCTGCCGCTCCTTATCAACCATTTCATTGGAGTGCTTGCTTGAGTGCTCAATAATGGTTGGCAGATTGATTCCAAAGTACTCTATTCCAACCATGGAATCAAAATGAATTGAGCGGAGTGAACCAGAATCGACATCGATTCCAAGTAATTCTCACTTCATAGAAAGAAGCGTTTTTTTTTTTTTTCAGGGAAATTTTTTTCATCCCTGTTGGGCATGTTCTGGTTACACATGGTCACGTAACGTGTTGATTGAATATTGATTGATATTGTAAACGGGCCCTGGGGTGGCCCGTTTACAATATCAGCAAAAGCAAGTCATTTTCAAACCAAACACACCCCAAGGGAGTGTTCCATTTAAATGAATAGCAAGGCATTTGGCATTAGAAGGTAAAGCATGCTGATTGCTTTGCTGATGGATGGGTGGGCAATATATCGACTGATTAAGTTTTGACATGTCGTTCAAAAGGTCCAGAAGTGCAGTTTGGAACTATTTTGGGAAGGTCAAAGGGGAACCCAAATGCTCAGACCTCCTCAATGCTAATCTATCCCTTGATACCCTGCAAAATAGATATGATGTCTTTTTTCCGATTTCCGAATTATAAAGTGGGTAAGTTTGCCAGTAAAAGTCGATCTTATTCTTCATATTAGCCATGACATGGTTTTATGAGATGGTTTTATGCTATGCTAATGGCCGAAAGACCCTGAGTTTTCCAGGAATTGGACGAGGTTTGTCCAAAATACCCGAGTGTGGACCGGGCCGATAAAATGTTCGCTTTTGTGCTCAGAACATTTTATAGAGCACTGTTATGAAACCACATAGATTGCGAGATATTGTTGTGATCCGCAACAATTGAGAGAGGATGCCATCCCCATGATTAAGTGGAAGAAACAGCCGTCGCTCGAAACTGTAACATCATCTCTACCCAGCTACCAGAATATGTACATGGGCAATTTGAGCGGTGAATCAAACACCTGTTGCCATTCCCCGGCAGTTACCACAAGAGCACCTGAAAATAATTAACAATTCTCAACACAAATTTCTGCAAGTCAAATTAACCACTGTCAATTTAGAGTGGAGAGAAAGAATGTACGTATCATCGACTACTACTCCACGAGGAATTGACCGAGGATTCTATATTTTTCAGGGTCACACCCTTCATCCCCTACCCCTCCATAACCCCCCATCCACCATCACTCCCACAATTCCCCATAAACCATTATCCTAACAATACCTACAACCACCTCACCCCCACTCCACCATCCCCCCACAATTCCCCATCATCCATTACCCCCACACCACAATACCCACCACCATCCCACACCGCCTCCCTCCACCATCACCCCCACAATACCACCACACACTAAGCTCACCGGATAATGGGTTTGGGGCAAAGCCTTCGGGACCCCCACTCTTAGATGATAGGAGAAAATCCACAGGGTAAAAAGATAGGACCTTCCCAGGTCAAATAGCAGTAGTGTGTGTTGGGGTGGTGCTGAGATGTCGCCCACCAGACAGCGGTCTCCTTCGGTTAACCTGAGGCAGTCCCTTTGGGTGGGTACCTGGAATGTCCTATCCCTATGAGAGGATGATCACCTGTCTGTTATCACCTGAGCTCAAACGTTTGAACATCGGTATTGCAGCAGTCTGAGGTTTGGAGACCGGATAGTGGTGACATCATGGTGAGTGGTTACACCGACTATTGGTCTGGTCGCTCTGATGGTTACCATGCCAAAGGAGTTGCTGTAGCTGTGTCCAATAAGCTGATTCCAATGATAATTGAGGTAACACCGGTCAACGAGCATATTATGAGACGAAGGATTCATCACTCCTTAGATGTCATTTCCCTAGTCTCTATATATGCTCTGACTGAGGTGAGTGATCTCACCGTGAAGGACGCATTCTATGCCACTCTGAAGTCTGTGGTTCATCGGTGCCCCAGGTCAGATACTCTTCTCGTCTTGGGGCATTTCATTGCATCAACTGCAAATGATGCGGATGGTAATGAGACATGTGTTGGTCCCCATGAGTCTGGAACTGTGAACCAGAACAGCACTAAGTTCCTTGACTTTGCAAGAAGTCATGGACTTAGGGTGGCTTGTTCATGGTTTCAACGCCCACAGGCTCACCGCTGGACTTAATATTCCAAAGCTGGTGGTGTGGCAAAGGAGAATGACCATGTGCTCATTGATGGTCACTGAAGGAAGATCCAGAAGTGCAGGGTCTACCGGCGTGCTCAGTTCCTCATTACCAACAACGGGATTGTGGTAGCAACTCTGAAGTTTCAGCTTAAATCCGGGAAACTGGTACCACCATCCCAGCCAAGGCTGGATGTTGGCAAGCTCAAGGATGAAAGGGTAGCTGAGGAGTTTGCGAACAGGCTGAGTGGGGATTTGGGGGGGGGGGCTGTGTGTTTTGAAGAATCCTGAAGAGTTGTGAAGTGTCTTCAAGCCCACCATCCTTAATGTTGCTGGTGGATGTCTTGGAACTCACCACAGGGCGAAGAAGAATTTTGTCTCTCAAGGGACGCTGGATAACATTGACCAGCAGACACAAGGCCAGGCTTAATGGCAGAGATGAGCTGTTCAGGGAGTTGAGGCATAAAACTGCATGTGCACTGAGGGTGGACAAGGAGGCGTTTGTGTGAGGAATCTGTGCGAGGTAGAAAATAATCTGTGGTCAAGTGATTCTCATCCTGCTTACAGGCGAATTCACGCATTGCATTCCTCCAAGCCCGTCCCTCGGTGTATTGCAGTTAGAGCGGTGGGTGGTGTGCTCTTGACAGATGAGTCCGAAGTGAAAGCCCGCTGGGCTGCTTACTTTGAGCAGCTGTCCCAGACTGATCCACCAGCTGTTGAATTGGATGTGGGGGTGTTACTATCCCCATTGCTGACCCTCCAATCAACTGTGATCCACCTTCGTTTGTGGAAACACAGGCTGCGGTAAACTGGTTGAAATGGGGGTAAAGCTCCTGGGATCTGTGGCATCCATGCTGAACTTCTCAAGGCTGGTGGAAATGCTGTACTCATTTTATTGCATGCAGTTCTGTGCTCTGCCAGGAACACCGGCAACATCCCCACTGACTGGAAGAGTGGACTTGTTGTCCCTCTCTGGAAAGGGAAGGGTGATCACCAGGACTGCAACATCTACCAAGGAGTGATGCTGCTCTCAGTGCCAGGCAAGGTCTTTGCTCGGATAATTTTTGAAAGGGTTCACCACCAAATGTTTGAGCACCAGCACCCAGAGCAGTCAGCATTACACCAAAGAGGTCAATGATTGACCATATTTTTGCTCTTTGGGTCCTCATCGAATGCAGACAGATGAGAGTTTCGGCAGGGGCTGCTTGCAGCCTATGTTAATCTCTGCAAAGCATTTGATCCACGTGAACGTGATGCCTTCTGGAGGGTTCTTGGTCTTCGTGGGATGCCCCCAAAACTGATCAATCTGATGTCTGAACAATACTTTGGGACGAAGAGTGGTGTGAGATGTGGTGATACAATCTCCAACTTATTTCCAGTTGTTGCTGGAGTTCCTCAGAGGTGTGTATTAGCTGCCACACTTTTCAGCACTTGTATGGATTGGATTCTGGTAAGGATGTCAGAGAGATCAAGCTGCGATGCATCATTTGGGAATGTCAAGATCTCTGATCTGATTTTGCAGATTATGCAGTCATCTTTGCAGAGACTCTGGATATCCTTTTGGGAGCCCCTGAGGTGCTAAATGAGGAGTCAGAGCTGCTGGGATTTAAGTTTCTTGGGTCAAAACTAAGATACAGGCTTCAATGACATCTTCGATGCTGCTATCTTGTCTGTACCTGTTTTAGTGAGGATGGTGAGGTCACTGAGAGATTCACTTACCTTGGCGTCATGGATTCACTGGATCATGGGGTGTGGCGCTGCTAGTACCTGTGCGGGAGGAAGAAAGTCTGAGTCTTCAGGTCCTTCGTGCTTCCAGTCTTGCTCTATGGATGTGGGACTTGGACTCTGACCAGGGATCTGAGATGGCGACTTAATTCCTTTGGTACCAGGTCTCTTCGGAGAATCCTTGGCTATCGCTGTTCGGACTTTGTGTCCAACGAGCAGTTGCTGAGAGAGACTCAAATGAGATTTGTTACCTGCAGAGTCCGTGAGCGCCAGCTGCATCTGTATGGACATGTGGCTCGTTTTTATGACCCTGATCCTGCTCACCAGATTCTCTCAGCGAGGGAACCTTATGAGTGGAGGGCGCCAATGGGCCGACCAAGTGCCTTGTGGTTGCAGCAGGTTGATCAGCATCTCAAGGAGATGGGAATGGGCCAGGTATCTTCCTGTGGGATGACCAGGCAGAGGGCCCCTGGAGTACCACCAGAAAGTAGACGCAGCAACACGCTGCTCCAGTGCATGCTCCCATGCCTGACTTGGACTGACTACACACCACCTCCCCTCTCCTGGGGTGGGACATCGTCACCCCATGGACATGAACATGGCACAGACATAAATGTTGTCTGGGGAAAGTATGAAATCCCATAACATACAGCACACCTGGTCAGCCTGTAATGGTGGGACAAAGCATTCATCACCCATTTTGTCCTCGTATGCCTGGACGATGCCTGTGCTGTCGTGCGATGATGGCTATTTCTGCTCGAGTAATATATTAACTGATTTGTCAATTAATACAAAATCCCTTCATTATAAATTTCAATTGAACGGAAAACCAAAACCTACCGAGCTGTAGTATATGTGAGCAGTGTTTTCTTCTTCACGAACACTTCTGCTTTCATCCCCTGAATTGCCTGCACAAGGCTCGAAATGGTTCGGATCCATAATCCCCCCAAAAGTATTTTCCTCACTAATTTTTCTCCAATCATTCCTTAAAAATCCCACTGATCAGTTTGAACATACTAAGAACCTTCAGATTTGATAATGACGGTGGAATCAGTATCTGAATCCGAGCTCAACATGCATCGTTTCTCTTTGTAAACCACCGTTTCGGTCAATATGGTTTCCAGATTTGACGTCACTGGCAAAATTCGAAAATTGACACTCGGGCTTTTTTTGACACTTTGTGATTGGCAAAAAAAATTTCAATATTTTTTCCCTTCAAATTAGACCGTCATTAATGATTCTCAATAGTTTTCAGAAAGAAAAATTGCGTTTGTGTTCCCCTAAAAGACAGTCCGAAGTTGCATGTTCACTTACGGTTGAGAATGTCGATTGAAAGAAACCAAAGTTTGTAATACCAGCAATTTCACTTTCACAATGAACGAATGGAAGCACTTTGACCCTGGTAATGCCCTGATATGCAGCCTTCCCTTCCCCTCATGCTGTCTTCCCTTCCCCTCTCATCATGCTGCCTTCCTTACCCTCCCCTCACACTGCCTTCCCCTCCCCTCACATTGCTTTCCCCTGCACTCATGCTGCCTTTCCATTCCCCTCCCCTCACACTATCTTCCCTTCCCCTCCCCTCATGATGCCTGGCCTTCCTCTCCCCTCATGCTGCCTGGCCTTCGCCTCCCCTCATGCTGCCTGGCCTTTCCCTCCTCTCATGCTGTCTTCCCTTCCCCTCATGCTGCTTTCCCTTCCCCCACCCCTCCTCGTTCCCCCTCACTACTCTCTCTCCCTCCTCTTTCCTTCCATACTTACCCCCTTCCCTCCCCCTCCCAGAGTGTCTCGCAATATGTGGTGAGGCGTCGCTCTTACCCCCTTCCTCCCTAACCCCCTTCTTCACTCCCTCCTCACTTTCCTCTCCCCTCCATCCACTCCCCTCCCTCCTCTCTCTCCCCCTCTCTCCCCACCCTACTCTCTCCCCCTTTTCCTCTCTCCCCCCCTCTCTCTCTTCCTCCCCCCTCTCTCTCTTCCTCCCCCCTCTCTCTCTCTCCCCCCCTCTCATAGTATTCAGTGAAGTGACGTTTGGTGTATTTGCTAGTTTGTAATAAAAATTAGAAAAGTACATCGATAAAATGAAGTGGAATTATAAAAAAAAGCTGTGTTGCGAGTGTTTGGAAAGAGTAAAGGTTGAGCCCTAAAAGTTTGTCAATTGTAAGTGCAATTGTCCCTTCAAGGAATCTTTTTTTCATGATGAATTCTAAGTGTTTCTCATCATTAGGTGCAGGTGTTGCAAGACATCACATGTTGTATCCACCCCAGGCAAAGACTTTAGAGGAGAAACTGCTTTCGAAATTGTTCGATAAGAGCATCTTTTTCAGGTTGTTTCATTATTTATTGATGGCATAGTCGATCATTTAAATCCAGAATATCTAATTCCTATATCAAAGCTTTCTTTACCAAAATGTGAAATTAATTGCAATTGATTGATCGAAGGGTGTGAAGTCATGGTTAAGTTAGGAAAACAAGCAGATGAGTGTAAAAAGCAATCCTTTAATTTTAATCTTATGCAAGTTTATTATTTCTTTACAGGCTTGTAGATCATGACCTTATTGACAGTATAAAGAGTCTTTGAGCATACAAACTTCATGTAATACACTGCGATGATGATCGAGTTGAAGATCCTTTGTGAGACAATTATGGAAGAAGTTTATGAGAGGAAGAGAGAGACGTATGCTGAATTAGAGGGAGAGTGTGAAGACTGAGTTTGGAGATGTATACTGCATGCCATTGAGGTTGATTTTGCAGGGGATTTGTTGATGAGTCAGTAAGTCATTTGCGAAGAGACTTTGGGTTCAGAGGAAGCCACAAGCAGTAGTGTATGAGTTTAAAGAGGTAGTGTAGAGAGCGTCTGAATGGATCTTTAGAGTTTGCAGTATGTTGGAGACGTTGTGACATTTGCTTGTGTTAGGTCTGCCAGGAGAGCGTGTGCCTTCATTCGGAAAGGTGAAGCAATTGGGTGAGTTGGTTTTTGATTTCGTGGAAATGCCAACCTGGGGGTGGCAGGACAATTGCTTTCTCTCCTGCTGCTGGCCCTGGCAGACGGAGTGGTCATGGATTTGGGGCGAAAACAATGATGAAGTCCGTTTCTACCTGATGATCCAGGTTGCTCGGGGTTCAGCTCACGCTGTTTATTTTGTTCTACTGTATGTAGTGGAAGGTTGCCCAAGATGGAGCATGGTAATGTTTCATTGTAATTTTCTAATTTTCACAAATGACGAAAGCTGGCACACTCATGAGGACAAATTCAAACAAAAGGTGGACCATTTGTGAGGTCACTTTTTATGTTTCCGCTGACGACGTCACTTGGAGGCATTGTGTTTTTGGGTTGTCCGTCTGTTCATACGTATGTACATCGGTACGTACATGTGTCTATGCTACTTTCCTCTGTCTTCTCTGGAACCGCTTATTCAATTGACAGAAAATTTTCACCATATGTGCGACGACTCATGTACAATGTTGTAATGATAATTATGTTATAAGTCACGTGGTGAGGCAGCCATGTTTGAAAAAAGGAAAAACTTTGGACCTCTGTAGCTCTGAAACCACTCCATGGAAAAAAAATTGAAACGTGGCACGTGTGACGTACTCCTCATGGGAAACAAGTGTGATTTTGATGATGTCATAGGTGGCTTCGTTATGACGTCATCATTGCATACTTAGATTGATTTTATCTGATCAGTATGAAAAAATTGATGATCAAGGGCTAAATGATATTGTCAAAAAATGACGTCATCGGTCATGCGGTTCAGCAGCCATACAGGGACGATAGAAAGTCTACATCCCCTTTCAAATTTTCACCTTTTGTTTCTTTGCAGCCTGGGATTAAATTTCATTGAATCAGACTTTTCCCACCTTTATTTACACATTATAACCCACAACTTACAAATGAAAAACAAATTCCACAAATTTCAGAAAATTAATAAAAAATATAAAACTAGAATATCTTGCCTTGGCACAAGTGTGTGTGTGTGTGTGTGTGTGTGTTATTCATTATTTCCATATGCAGGTTTCAGAAGGTGGAACGGAGTCCTCCCAGGTGTTGAAGTATCCACCTCCATTTCGGTAAAGGCAGTCACGAATCATGGACTAAGGTGTGAAGTTTTGTTCTCAAAATTTTGTTCTGTGGGCTCTTTTGAGGATCGTCACTGAGCCCCGGACTGCTTCCAACTGTAGTTGGTTTGTAGTAATATTCCTTGGGATGGTTTTTAAGATCTCTGTAAGGTTCTTCTTCATCATTCCCATTGCTCCAGTAATCACTGGTACAATTTCAAATCTCGTCAACTTCCAGGGTCGTCTCACTTAATTTTTGAGATCTTGGTATTTGGTCATTTTCTTGATTTCTGCATTTTTTAGTGTGAATTCACTGGTATTAACACCTCAATTAGCAATGCCTTTTTCTCTTTATTTGTACCTAAGTATGATATATGGTCCCAATGCTTTGTTTTCGTGTTCACGCTCCATGGGATCATTAGGTCGTTCTTGAGCGGTAGGTGTTTCCATGTTTACAGTGTTTGCTTTTGGTTCATTTTTCCACAAATTCTCTGTAACTGGGAAATTAAAGTTTTTGCAGATGTGCCAGTGGATTTCTTTATGAATTCTGGTGTGTCGTTGAGTGTACAGCTGTTCTGACATGTTTGTTTGTTTTTGTTCTGTCATGAGGCATAACATCTCATTCTCTTTGCTAACCCCACCTCCACCCCTCACCTTTCTCTCTCTCTTTTTTTTCTCCTTCCTCCACCCCTCTCTCCCTCTCTCTTTGTCCCCTCCTCACCCCCCCTCCTAATAAAATGCAGCACTCTCCTCTCACACCTCTGTCGCTCTCTCTCTCTCTCTCTCTCTCTCTCTCTCTCTCTCTCTCTCTCTCTCTCTCTCTCTCTCTCTGTCTTTCTGTCTCTGTGTCTCTCTCTCTCTCTCTCTCTCTCTCTCTCTCTCTCTCTCTCTCTCTCTCTCTCTCTCTCTCTCTCTCTCTCTCTCTCTCTCTCCCCCCTCCTCACACCTCTCTCTTTCTCACTCCCTCCTCACACCCCTCCCTACCACAGTGGATAGCAATGTGTTTGGTGAGGTGTCGCTATCCCCACCTCCCCCCTCCTTCCTCGCTCTCCCTTCTTCATCCTCTCTGCCTCCCCCTCCCCCTCTCTCCCAACACCTGCCTCCTTTCCTTCTCTCTCTCTCCCCTCCCTCCTCTTTTTCCCTCCCTCTTCTCCCCCCCCCCTTATTGTCCCTGTCAGTGAAGCGATGGGTTGTATTTCATTGTAATTTTATTCCATCCTGGAATAAAGTTTTGCAATAGATTCTAAACATTCTGTCAGGTAGCAATTGCAGTGTGTTATCTGTCAGGAAGTGAGTGCATGGTCTTATCCTATTTACTGAGAGTAGCAGATATTCGTTACCGTGATAACTGTAACCATGATAACATATGCTTTGCCATGTTATTGCAGATGAACATCTTCAAAATAAAAATAACACTGATTACGTGACCACCTGTATGGTAGAGGCTGATGGAATAATTCCGTTGAAGTGTGTGTGTGTGATGCTGATTGGTTTCGGGATCTCATTAACTGGAGAATGGTATTTATCAAACGCTATTCTTGAAATGTGCAGGCTCAAACTTTCAGCTTCGATAACACAGCTCTACAAAGCGATTCAGAAGCCAGCTCTCTTGTCTGCATTCTCATCCCTTCAATTGGGATCTGACGCGATATTTTGAGTGGAACTTTGAAGAGGTGCAGAGGAGATGTGATGAAATTGACGTTTAAAGATCTCTGTATATAGGTATGTAAAAGGTATCAATCCAATGATGTAATCGGCCTTTTATCTTTCTCAGAAAGAACATATGAAGGATGATCGGTAAATCATTGGCCTTTTGTGCGAATGTGTTTTTAAAGCTGAACTTATAATGTACAGTTTGTACATTATGTACTACACAACACATAGAAGTGAATAATGAAAGTATACTCAGGTACATTAAAGGTAAGCTTGAAGGTAAAGAAAAGGACTTTTGTTTAGACAATTACTAGACAAGGAAGTTTGTATACATGATGGACAAACGAACACAAAGTCCCAACAACAATTACATTAATGGTGAAACTACGTTTTTACAATTTTATCTGAACCTAAAACCTGATTATATTTTTCTACTTTTATGTTAAGCCAAGGATTTACTGATTAACTCTTGTTCCTTTTAATAATATTAACCCAACCAATGTGTTGGCAGGCTGGGCTTGATTGCATAAGACAGGTTTTGTTGGAAAGCATTGTCATCATTAAGAGGTGATGATAAAATATGTACATTAGTAAGCCGTAGGAATGAAAGGAAAATTGAATGCCATACTCTCTTTTTTTGAAAGTATTGCCTCCCAAGCAACGGTCTTTCATCATGTTCAGACCCTTGAGTAAGTTTTGCTTCTGGTTTTTATCTGACTGTCTGGAAGCCTCTGCTCGGGGCGTAGATACACCGTCCGCCCTTGATACTGACCTGTCGCCACTTTTCAATAATTTTGAGAAAACTTCACATGTCTCTTTACTTCCAACGATCCATCACTTGCGCTCTGCCTCGCAAAATGTTCGTCTCGCAGGACACATTTTTCCGCCTGCAGAATTCCATTAGGGAGCAAAGGCAGTCAGTTGCTCTACTGCCAGCGGCTGCTTTTCACTTGCTTATATTATAGGCTAGAGGTGTGTGATGTCTTCACTATGGTCAATGGAATAGAAGGAAAATCTCTGCCACCACTGCCCCCCACCCCCCTCCAATGCATAACTTGGCGCCCTATTTGCACAAGTGCTGTAAGGATCATTGTAATCCACATCAGTCATAAGAAAAGTCAAATTAGGCATCCGTTGGGACATTGTATTGTACTTATCCTTGAATTAAAGATACTGAGTACAATTTCCAAATTTGAAGAGATATAGGTGACTCTTGTAGTTACATCCACAGAAAGTATGTCATTTTGCCAGTCCCACTGCCAAAACCAAGCTGCAATGAAGTATTGAGGTCTATAATGTACACAAGAGCACAGATGCAAGCAGAATAGCCAGCTCAACATTCCGACCACATAATTGTGCATTCTGGGATATGCTGTCTTGCCTGTGCAGCACCAGTTTGACTGTTACTTGGATTTATTTCCACCCACTGGACCATCCTGTGGAGGACTGCTCTATTGGAACCATTAAAGCAGTGGCAAGAAACGCCAGTTTGCTGGGTCAGTGTTTAATTATTTCTCAAAGAAAGTGACTTAAGATGACACTCAAACTAGGAACTCGATGTTCTTTCCGATTATGTGTAAAAGAGCCGCAAGAATTTTTTTCTTTGAAGGCATCTTGCCGATCTAATTAGTGTGTTTGGATGTACAGTAGATCTAATTAATCTTCTTTCTTTAATGCCATTAAAAGAAAGCCACTGTTTTATGTGGCAAAAATAATTGAACTCACATATTACATACATGCATTTACTGTCTATAAGATGCTTAAACTGTTTAAAATCTTATATGATTAGGATTTTATGGTATTGCCAATCTTATATGCTCACATTATGAATGCTAGGCCCTGGGGTTGGCATAACATGGCCATGCTATCCATGTGTTCATGCGTCCATATCTTTATGTGCTCAGCCTTTTGGTAGTCTCATGTTGAAACGTCCATGCCCTGAGGTGACAAAATTGTGCATGGCCCACACCTGGAGGTAGCTGAGGCATGTTGTGTGTGTTTGTATATATTATATATATTTGAGCGGGGTATGCTTACACATTGTGTTAGCATACGAACCATGTTTCCCCATTGTCTCGGGTCACTCACCTGCATTTGATTTTCCATTCATTTATTTTCATTTATTTATATTTTAATTTATGGATGCTTTCTGACAGTTCTGTGATTTTTCCTGTTGTATCGGCTTCAATATCCTTTGGCACACAAAATTACTGTGCTTCCACATTGTCTCGGGTTGCTCACCTACATTTTAAAATGTATTTATTTTCATTTCTTTGTTTTCATTTATTTCTATTTTCATTTATGGACGTTGTTCGATGATTCTGTGATTTTTTTTCCGGTGTACTGGTTTCCATGTCCATTGTCACGCAAAATTTCAGCTTTCTATGTCACCCGCAAGGTACTGATCTTTAATATCAGTCAGTCAGTCGGGAGTTATGAAGAACTTTATAATACACTAGACGACCCGTCAATCCGTTGGGTTCCCGTTGTGAGAGCGGTTGATAAAAAAAAATCATTTCGAAAAAAAAAAGATAGCTCGAGGGAACTATACCGCTGAGGTTGTTTGCATTGATCAAATTCTCCTGAAGAGTACTTGACTGAATCGGGAATTGATTTTTTAATCATTTTTTTTTTGTTGCCCGATTTGAACGACACTTGATTTTGTGCGTCAATGTGAAAAAAACAACGAAGAAAAGAAAGTCAAAGAAATTATTGTGCATAATCTTCTAAACACAATTTTATTTATTAATGAACACCGAAGTATTAGATCATAATGGCGATGTTTATTTTAAGCTTAAAAATATATCGTTGTTTGTCAATACTAAATGTTTGAGATTTTTAAATAAATCATTTCAAGAAAAAAGAAGATAGCTCCAGCAAACTACACTGCTGAGGTTGTTTGCATTTATCAAATTCTCCCGAAGAGTGCTTGACTGAATCAGGAATTGATTTTTAAATAATTTTTCTTGCCAGATTTGAAAGAAACTTGATACTGCACACCGCAGGAGAATGGTGAGTAAGATGGCACTAAATTTTTTGCGCCATCATGTACTGTTTTGGCTGTATTTCAGGAACATACATACAGACAAGATAAGAGTTTTGGTAATATACTAGACAGCCCATGAACCCATTGGGTTCCCGTTGTGACAGCAGTTGATAAAAAAAAAAACATTTCAAAAAAATATATATGGAGCTCCAGCGAACTATACCCCTGAAGTTGTTTGTATTGATCAAATTCTCCTGAAGAGTACTTGACTGAATCGGGAATTAATATTTTGATAATTTTTTTCGTTGCCCGATTTTAACGAAACTTGATACTGCAAACTGCAGGAGAATGGTGATTAATTTGGGCTGAAAATTTTTGCGCTATCTTGTACCGTTTTGGCTGTATTTCGGGAACACACACACACAAACAAACAAGATGAGAGTTTTAGTTACATGTAATATATACAGTGGGGAGAACAATAATTTGATACACTGCCGATTTTGCAGGTTTTCCCACTTACAAAGCACGTAGAGGTCTGTAGTTTTTATCATAGGTACACTTCAAATGTGAAAGATGGAATCTAAAACAAAAATCGTGAAAATCACATTGTATGATTTTTAAATACTTAATTTGCATTTTATTGCATGAAATAAGTATTTGATCACCTACCAACCAGGAAGAATTCCGGCTCTCACAAACCTGGTAGTTTTGTCTTTAAGAAGCCCTCCCATTCTCCACTCATTACCTGTATTAACTGCACCTGTTTGAACTCGTTATCTGCATAAAAGACAGCTGTCCACATTCAATCAATCAGACTCCAACCTCTCCACAGTGGGCAAGACCAGAGAGCTGTCGAAGGACATCAGGGACAAAATTGTAGACTTGCACAAGGCTGGGATGGACTACAGGACAATAGGCAAGCAGCTTGGTGAGAAGGCAACAACTGTTGGTGCAATTATTAGAAAATGGAAGAAGTTCAAGATAACAGTCAATCTCCCTCGTTCTGGGGCTCCATGCAAGATCTCACCTCGTGGAGCCTCAATGATCATGAGAAAGGTGAGGGATCAGCCCAGAACTACACGGCAGGACCTGGTCAATGACCTGAAGAGAGCTGGGACCACAGTCATAAAATAAACCATCAGTAACACACTACGACGTCATGGATTAAAATCCTGCAGCGCACGCAAGGTCCCTCTGCTCAAGCCAGCACATGTTCAGGCCCATCTGAAGTTTGCCAATGACCATCTGGATGATCCAGAGGAGGAATGGAAGAAGGTCATGTCGTCTGATGAGACCAAAATAGAGCTTTTTGGTTTAAACTCCACTCCCCATGTTTGGAGGAAGAAGAAGGATGAGTACATCCCCAAGAACACCATCCCAACCGTGAAGCATGGAGGTGGAAACATCACAATTTGGGGATGCTTTTCTGCAAAGGGGACAGGACGACTGCACCGTATTGAGGGGAGGATGGATGGGGCCATGTATCACGAGATCTTGGCCAACAACCTCCTTCCCTCAACAAGAGCATTGAAGATGGGGCGTGGCTGGGTCTTCCAGCATGACAACGACCCGAAACACAGCCAGGGCAACTAAGGAGTGGCTCTGTAAGAAGCATCTCAAGGTCCTGGAGTGGCCTCGCCAGTCTCCAGACCTGAACCCAATAGAAAATCTTTGGAGGGAGCTGAAAGTCTGTGTTACCCAGCGACAGCCCCGAAACCTGAAGGATCTGGAGAAGATCTGTATGGAGGAGTGGGCCAAAATCCCTGCTGCAGTCTGTGCAAACCTGGTTAAGAACTCCAGGAAAGGTCTGATCTCTGCAATTGCAAACAAAGGTTTCTGTACCAAATATTAAATTCTGTTTTTCTGATGTATCAAATACTTATTTCATGCAATAAAATGCAAATTAATTATTTAAAAATCATACAATGTGATTTTCAAGATTTTTATTTTAGATTCCGTCTTTCACAGTTGAAGTGTACCTATGATAAAAATTACAGACCTCTACGTGCTTTGTAAGTGGGAAAACATGCAAAATCAGCAGTGTATCAAATACTTGTTCTCCCCACTGTATATATCTTCTTCTTCTTTCGGCTGCTCCCGTTAGGGGTCGCCACAGCGGATCATCCGTATGATCCGCAGAGTGATTTGGCACATGTTTTACGCCGGATGCCCTTCCTGACGCAACCCTGGTCGCCTCTTACGACACAGAGATATGGTACACCTATTTTAACCGGGGTATACACTGGCCCAGTACTCTGGTACTCATTTCGCCGACCTCGGAAGGATGACAGGCTGAGTCAACCCCCTGGTGTATTAATTCAGTGGCCGAACGGGGCTTGAACTCTGGACCTTTTGGATCCCAAGCCACTGCCCTAACCACTGCGCCAACACCAGGCTTCCCCACTGTATATATATATAATATATAATTTGAAGTTTTATTTTGTTTGCTTGCCTGCCTGTGCTAATTTCCTGAACGGTGAAAGATAAGAGGAAACCTCTGAAACAAAAAATGTTGGAATGAGCCCCGGGAAGGTTATAGGCATGGTGTTGAGGCCCCTCAGCCGGGGGGGGGGGTTCCCCCACAGCAACCCCCTTAGGCTCTGCATGCGCTCGTCTCCTGAACTGTGAAAGATCGGAGGAAACCTCTGAAATAAAAAATGTCGGGATGGGCCCCTGGAAGGTTAGAGGCTCGGTGGCGAGGCCTCTCGGCTGGGGGGGGGGGCGGTGGGATTGGGGTGTTTCCCCCTCACCACCCCTTAGGCTATGACTGCTGTGGCCCAATAGGGAACTGATACTGGGCTCACATCAGACCTATTTACAGAAGATTAAATTCATTTAAAAAGAACCCGGCAATGCCGGGTGCATTTACCTCGTGCATATATATATATATATATATATATATATATATATATATATATATATATATATATATATATATATATATATATATATATATATATATACACACACACTAGTAGTAAAGCCCGGCGTTGCCCGGGCTTTCTTGAAAATTTCCTGGATAGCTGTTAGGGTTAGGGTTAGGGTTAGCTACCCTAACACTAACCCTAACCCTAAACCTAACAGCTTGGCGTAGTGGAGGTAAACGGCGCCTGGGGAAAAGTGGAAATTTGCGTCCCCCGTAGGCCTTAAACTTGAGTGGATTTGAATGGAAAATCCCATAAGGGATATCGATTTATCGATTTTTTTTCGAATATCGGAAGTGTTATGGAAAAAAATTATAGCCAATGACTGAAGTTGGACCAAAAGCCATAATCGTACCGAATTTTAAAGGAATCGGTTGGAGTTTGTGGAAATGCATAATGACCGCACGCACGCACGCACACGCACACGCACACGCACACGCACACGCACACGCACACGCACACGCACACGCACACACACACTCTCTCTCAGTTTTATAGATATAGATATATGCCAATGCTTGTTTCATTTCATGCAGAAACAAAAATCTGATGGTGGAACAAAAAAAGGGGCGTGCCGAAATATTAATATAGATTCTCTTTCGTGCAATAATTCCTCCCATTTTGCAAATGGAGAACATGAACTGTTTAACTACCATTATCATCAAAACGAATTTTGAGGGGCCTCTTAAGGAAGACAATAATATCATTACTATATATATGTCAAAGCTTGTTTCATTTCATGCAATAACAAAAATCTGATGGTGGAACAAAAAAAGGGGCATGCCGAAATATTAATATAGATATATTATATATCTATATGTAAAATTGGGGTAGTGGGGATTATACATTTTTATACAGAGCAGACCCGGTCTCTGGAAATGTTTCACCAGTTTCACAACCTGCTTCCTCAGACCAATCGACCTATTAAAGCACCATAACTACACACATATATATATATATATATATATATATATATATATATATATATATATATATATATATATATATATATATATATATATATATACAATTTTGTAGGTTGGGGGTCCGGTGGTGAGAATGACCACTAGGTGGGGGAGGTTCGTCGTCTCCCACCAAATTCCCCGGAATTGTAGGCCGTCGCTCCGGATAACTCCGCGAGCCGGCGGGTCGTTTAACCGACCGTGGTCGCCAATATTTCAATCGCATGGCATAGGGTTATTTTGTCTATAACCAATGTACCTCAGTAACCACGCAGTCTCGGCTACCGGGGATCCACGCCCTCGGAACGCCTGGCCGAACCAAATTCACTCTACCGGCCGCGGTAAAATTACACCAACTGACTACCACTCTGCTACCCACCTTTCCGGCCCGGATGCAGTCGGGGAGGGAGTACATTGGATCTAGACAAAATAACCCTATGCCACGCGGTCGAGATATTGGCGTTCCACAGTCAATTAAGCGACCCGCCGGCTCACAGAGTTATCCGAGCGACGGCCTACAATTCCGGAGAGTCTGGTGGGAGATGATGTAACCTCCCCCACCTAGTAGTCGTTCTCGCCACCGGACCCCGGCCCGCAACAGTTTGGTAGTCAGGAGTGGGACCACGAACCCCACGCCTCCACAAATAAATTTACAGGATTCGATTCCGCAACAGCTTGGTGTCAGGAGCAGGGTTCGAACCCCTCCGCCTCCATAGAGAAAATTTACGGGATTCGGACCAGGGGTGTGCTTGACAACCCCCCCTTTCCCTCCAAATTAAGAGCGGAATTCAAAATTTTATTTAATTCTCAGTACGGACCATGGCGGATCAAAATGGATTGGTACAGGTGCGTTCGGAATTAACGTTAGAAGAACCCATGGCTCAGGATGACACCTTGCAGGAAGACCCTCCCCTGCAATCAAACCCAGAGGTAGCATTGGGGGCGGCAGCGGCAGTGCATAAGCCCTCCCTCCATCAAGTTCCCCCCTCGGAGGACCGAGCGATCCCTGCCGGTTCCGAGCCCGATCATGGCGGATCGGCTCCACCAAGGCCACTTGACATGAGCCAGTTGGTGGAGGTACTCGGGAACATGCAAAACATGATAATAAACATGGGAAGCCGAATGGAAGAACACACGAATGCGAATATGCAAGAAATGAAAGGAGAGATGCAGAACATGGGAATAAGCTTACAAGCACAAATAAAGGCGGGTTAGGAAGAAATAAAGGCGGAGCTGGAAAAGGTGAAGGGTGAAATACAGGCCATGAATCGGAAAATGGCGAATGAGATCAGTACTGCAAGTGGGGAAATGACCGAGTCGAAGGGAAGTGTGGAGGTTGTTCGGACCGCGATGACGATGGGCAAGGTCGAGGTGACGAGTCACGCCATGATAGTCGCGAGTGAAACCTGTAAACTCGGGCAGGTGGAGACACAGAGCCAGGAATTGGATATCATTAAAGAGGTGAACAAATTGTACCGTATAAAAGAGGAGCAAACACAAATAGAAATGGTAAGGGTCGTATAACGGACGGGAGTAGTGAGCCAAATGGGCCACATGGGACTATTTCTGGAACCGCACTGGCTCTGCGGGACGCCGCGTGTGAGGTCCTTTCTGTGTTTTGTGGACGGCCCAAGCACGCACGGTGGCGTGATCAAGAGCCAGCGTTGAAACGTCCCGCACTTGGTACGAGACCAGCACATGGACGGCTAAAACGGACACAAATTGGGTCGTGTGAATTTGGAAAGCACGTGGCCCCATGTGAGCACGTGTACGGAGGCCGACGTGCTGCGCGCTGCGAGTGTTTGCGGGACGCGCGGAGCGGGTCCCTGGGATGACACTGCCGGGCCCGTCTGCATGGCAACAGAGCGGTCGGTGTGCGAGTGACGTCATCCATGGGGATCACGCGGCACGAAGGCCGGGTGAGTAACGCATGTTGGCTCGCATGGGGAATACCTCGAAAACGAGAGTTTGGTGTGATTAACGGGGCGACGTTACGCTGTCAATTATCGCCCAAACGAAGGGGATGAGCGAGCTGTAAACCGCTGGCCTGGAGATGCAAGGCTCGACGAGCCTTGCCACGAGTGCACGATGCCGGTCCAGGATGTAGCAAACATCCTCACGGAGGAAAAGGAGCACTAGTTAGTGGAAAGGGTTTAGCGTTAGATAGACCGGCCTCATGGGGCATGAGCAGTCCTCCATGGGGCCTGGTAAAACGAGTTAGGGGGAATTTAGGTTTGAATTTAAATGGAATGGAGACCTGGACAGACATGGAACGAGTAGTGGCGACGTAGCTTCGCGATATAATTAAATGGAACGTGCATTCGAGTAAGGGATGATGGGGAGCACGAGCTAGTTAGGGGAACATAGTTAGCGTCAGTGTTGATGTGGAAATAAAACCAAAAGAAAGAAACATAATGAGTGAATGTGGGTCAGCGGACCCAAGTGTGAATGTGGAATGCATGGTGCGAACGAATGATTGGGGGGAGGAGTGAATTCAACCAAAGGGAACCCGAGGTTAGTGTAATGTTCGTTTAATTAACAAAACGGATGTCGGTTTGTTGTTGGTGTCGAACGAAGGCGCGAAACCTTTTGAAGGGTGCAGGAGTCTATTGACCGGCTGGTAGCGTGGCTGTTGAAATGTGCACACTGAGTAGAGGGCACCCCAGGCACCGAACTAGTTGGCCAGAGTAGGCCATGGGTCCAAGGGACCGAGTTAGTGAAATGGGCACGGGCAGCCTACGGAAACGGGACACGGAGCACCAAAATGCCACATGGACATCGGCGGGGAAGATGCCAGGAAGGGCATCCCCCATGTTCATACGGAGTAGGTAGGCTCGGAGACAGCCTCAGCAACCCGGGGGTGTCGTAGTTCGAGTTCGGCAGATGGGTATCCCTGCCAATGGAGCCACGCTGCCCAGCCACGAAATTGTGCAAGAGCACAAGAGAAAATTTGCGGGCCAGGCCCAAATTAATAACGAACACCAACACAGGCGATGGGAATCATGGTTTCCAGGACCGATAGTTTAAAGAGACAGGCGTGTTGAAAAGCCCCGGGGATAGATTAACGTTAAATGCCAGGATAGAGAGGAAACGTGTACCCAATTCACACCATCCATCCCTTCGTAGTTCCTAGGCCGCTAGACTCAGCTTGGGAAATTGCTGAAATCTGAGGGAGTTATTCTGAGGCTGCATTGGGCCTCGAGACAGATTCACTAGTCTCTTCCTCAATCCCCTCAAAAAGGATCTTAGGGATTGGGGATAGATGGTCAGGACAGGTTAGCCGAACAA
>NC_140968.1:26874195-26901695 GCF_056783735.1 Eptatretus burgeri | reverse complement strand
AAAAATCCTGTGGAGCCAACTTCCACATTTTCTTCAATCTCATTCTTCACTCCATGTCTTCAGGATAGCTGTTCACCACCTTCTCAGATAATCCCCAATCCAAAACCATGATCTTTTCTCCCCTCGTTAACCCCCCCATCCAAATTCCTACTTTCTTCCAAATTTCCAGTTTTCCCTCCTGAGAGTTTCCTTCTGTACCCATCATGTCCAACCCATGCATCCCTTCCTGCTCCACATTCCTCCCCACCGACCCACGCCCATTGTTTATCCAAGTCTGAATATCCCCGTCTTGGCCTTCAACTCTGCTGTTTGTATCCCCCGCCTCCCTTCCTCTCTGCTTTTCATTTTGGCCTGTTGCGTGCTGATCCGTTCAGTGTACTCGTACAAGATCTTCCACTTAAGCCTCGACTATGTGTAAAAAATAAATATAAATTAAAAAAAAAAATTGTTTCTTGACAAATGAAAAGTGTTTTTTTTTCATCCCTGAATTATATTGCAGTTTCTTTGCTGTTATTCAGTCTCAAGGCAAATCGAGCTGGTATCACATGAGAAAACTTTGGTGACGGCGTCGAGCATCAGACAGAAGTGGTATCGGCCTAGTGTGGGAATGGAACATGTCATTTGTAATTTCCTCCCCTGGTAGTTCTCGTGTATATTTCCATTTGAGCTGACAGGATGGCCTTGAGATATGTGCACACTCATCCAACCTGTTTGGCCTGGGTTTGGATCTCAACCCAGCCATAAACTCTCATCTTGGTATCTCACATGCAAGACGACAATTCAGTGGGTGTGCATTCCTTAGATGGGTGTTACCCTGGGTGTGCTGTCTTCCGTCATTCGTTGTTGGACGTTAAAGATCCCACGGTGTCTTTTGCGAAGAGTTGTTGAGTTTTCACCAGGACCTTGAACAAATTAGAAATTCCAACTCTACTCTCACCTACAAGAGGTGTTGCATCAGCAGCACAGCCACACACCCAGCATTGATACAACCAGCACGAATCTGACATTGCTGCTGGTTGCATTGTCTGGCCTGATTAAAACGAAGCCTCCTCGCAAAACAGCCAACATGGATTCAGGCATCGTAACCCATTCATAATATTAAATTACATCAGACTTTTTGACCAAAACAGTCAAGGAGATTTTATTAGTTTTACCACAAGAGTGATGAAACAGATGGTTCTCATCGTGTACAGCCTTTTTGGCTGCTGGTTGCATCATTGGTTAGGGGCACAGCTATGCTGCTGATTGCAGTACCCCTATTACCAGTACACTGGTACTCATTTTGCCAACCTTGGAAGGTTGACAGGCTGAGTCAACCCCCTGGTGTTAATTCAGCGGTTAAAACGGGGCTCAAACTCAAGAGCCTCGGATCCCAAGCCACCACCCTAACCGCTAATCCAACGCCAGGCTAACAGAGATGGTGAAGCTACAATTCCTGGATTAACACCCTGTCAAAGATCCCATTGATATTTTAGAGTCTTCTGTCATTCGTACATCCTAAAGCGGTTTCCATGGTTACACCAATTCGGAGTAAGTTTCCAGCGAGAAAATTTACCTTCTCGATACTCGTGGAGTTCTCTGATTTACTTTCCACTCATTTGAGACGTGTGTGTGTGTGTGTGTGTGTGTGTGTGTGTGTGTTTTGCCTTCACCTGTGGGTTGCATCCTGTTGGGGGAGCACTGTGGCTGAAAAGTAAAACAGCAAAACATTGCTAAGATGATCTAAGCACAGTTTGTTTTTTTTGTTTTAAACAAGCCACAAAAGCTCGTCCAAAGAAGCTTTCATCACATTTTGTTGTTTCAGCCTGATTTTAAAATAAATTCCATTTGAATTTTTGACACCGATCTATCCAAAATACCCCATAATAACAAAGAGAAAACATGCTTTTAGAAATTTTTTACAAAATAATTAAAAATGAAAATCTGAAATATCTTGCATCAATAAGTATTCAACCCCTTTGCTATGATACTCCAAATTGAGCTCAGGTGCATCCTATTTCCTTTGATCATCCTTGAGACGTCTCGACAACTTGATTGGAGTCCACCTGTGGCCAATTCAATTGAATGGACATGACTTGGAAAGAAACACACCTTTCTATATGAGGTCCCACAGTAGACAGTCCATGTCAGAACAGAAACTCCACCATGAAATTCAAATAACTGTTCGTATAACTCTGAGATAGAATTTTGAGGATGTATAGATATGGTGAAGGGTATAGAACAATTTATTGAGTGTTGAAAGTACCCAAGAGCACAGAGATCCATCATTAGGAAATGGAAATAATATGGAACCACCCAGACTCTTCCTCGAGCTGGCCGTCCGATCAAACTGAGCAACCAGGCAAGAAGGACCTTGGTCAGGAAGGTGACCAAGAACACAATGACCACTCTGAAACAACTGTAGAGTTCCTTGGCTGAGATGGGAGAACTTGCTGGAAGGACAACAGTCTCTGCAGCACTTTACAAACCGAGGGGGATAGGTTCCCGGTGGTTCCTAATTTCGAGGGGGAAACTTTAAAATTAAAAAAATATTTTCGACCGCGAATGCATATGATTACACTTTCACGAAAAAATGTTTACAAATAAAGAAAAGACAACACTGGGTACCGTTTACAATGTTTATTGAAGGAATGTGATTAACAGTTTATTATTAAAAGTGATTAACCAACCGTACTGTAAAAGTAAAATACAACAACAGCAGCTAACATTTAAATTTTTTAGTTGCACAAACACATGCAACTTTTCAAATGATGATGATAATTTATAATCCAGTGAACTCAGTTGAGACGTCGTCTGAAGACCACACAGGTGAGGGTGCTGATTTGTCATGCACCAAAAGGAATGTAGGTGAGGGCACTGAAACAGGGGAGGATCTTGATGAGTTGCTCACCAAATGGGATGCAGGAGAGGCAGGCGAGGGTGCTGATGCTCCTGAGGTGGACTGACCAGTGCAGAAAAAAATCCATGATTGAGAGCTGCCTGGCAGATTGCCGTAGGTTTCGATGTAGCTCCTTGTAAGGGATCCTCACATCATCCAACCCTCTCTTGAACTTGAGGTCACGCTCCATGACAATATCGGCATCTAACAGCCTTTTCGTAATTGACCGCATGTCCTGCAGCATCTCACCCAGGAACTTGACTGTGAGCTTGAAACTTGACACCTCTTCCTCTTCATCACTACCCACTTCTTCCTCCTCCTCGGACACCTTGGTTGGGAGTTGGGAGCCACCCAACTCCTCCCGATGCTGCCCTCTCGTGCTTTTGCGTTGCTCCCAACTCCTCCTCGGTGAGCTCGTTGGCATGCGAGGAGATAAGAGCATCCAACTCCTCAGGCTCCATGTTGTCAAAGCTTTCCCTTCCCACCTACCATGCCATCCCGGAAATTCCATGCCTCTCCATGTTATCAGGAAAGCCTCTGAAGTTCTTCACTGCCTGTGGCCACAGGTTGTGCCAACAGGCATTGATGGTGGAGGCTCTCACCTCGTCCAGTGACTCTTTGATTGTGCCGATGCAGTGGGCTATGTTGAACTCCTTCCAACACTGCCTGATGGTGAGCTCTGGGTCAGTGTCCATCGCATCCAAAATGCAGCGAAAAGTGCGGCGGGTATAATAGGTTTTCAAAGCAGAGATTACCCCTTGGTCGAACGGCTGGATTAGGGAGGTAGTTTTGGGTGGCAGGAAGATCACCTCGATGTTTGGGTGAGCCACCTCCAGGTCCCAGGAGTGGCTAATAGCATTGTCAATGAGCAGGAGAACCTTGAATGCAAGGTTTTGTTCTGCCAGGTTAATCTCCACCTTAGGGGCAAAACAGTAATGGAACTAGTGCATGAAAATGGCTGCTGTCACCCACGTCTTCCTATTGGCCCTCAAAAATATGGGCAGCATGTGCTTGCTCTTGCCCTTGAGAGTACACGGGTTCATCGAACAGTACAGCATCACAGGCTTCTTCACATAGTCCCCTTTTGTGTTTGCGCAGAGGGGAAGAGATACCCGGTCCTTTGCGGCTTCGAATCCTGATGCTGTCCTCTTGTGCTTTGAAATAAAAGTTCACATTGGCATCTGTTTTCCAAAACAGGCCGGTCTCTTCAGACCTGCTCTGATGAACACCTGCTCTGGCAGGTACCCCCTTCTCCGCAATGAGCTGTGAAAGTTGAACAGGAACATTTTGGCTGCCTCGTGGTCTGCGGAGGCACACTTACCTGTCAGTTTGAGGTTGCGGAGACCGTATCACTTCTTGACGTGGTCAAACCATCCTCTGCTTGCTTGGAATGGACTTGGGCCGCTCATACCCGAATCGCTCATGCTTGAGTCACTCGTGCTAGTGCTACCTGCACCAGCCAGATGCACATGTATACTCATCGCCTTTGCGTGAATGAGAGATCCACTTCAAGGCATGTTCTTCTGTGCATTGTCCTCAATCCATACACTGAGAGCCTTCTCCCTCATTTCTATGTGGACATCCTGGACGTGGGTGACCACTTTGGTGCTCAGTACAGCACTTGCCACAACACTCTCAGATTGCTTTATCATTATTCCATATGTAATGAACGGTGGATTCATTTACTCCATACAGTCTGCTCACAGAGGCCACACTCTGTCCTCTTAACAGCTGGTCCAGCAGATCCACTTTGTGACTCAGGCTGATCACTTTCTTCTTCCTCTTGGCAGTCAATGCATCTCCAGCCCTGGTCTTGTGCTTGGGAGCCATGTTTGATCAATGAGCAAATGAGCAGAATGATAGGCAAAACACTGGTCAAGGTAGAAAGATGAGAAGAATTATTGAGACCCAGGCCAAATATTAATTACAAATATTAATCTTTACAAACAGCTGCATCTGACGGGTGGGAAAAAATATGACTCGGTAATTTAGAAAACACATTCATATGGCAAATGGCTTGGAAATCAGGTGTTATTTCATAACTCACGCAGGGTTCATTTGAGTGATGAACCAAATCCTTCCTCCTCTCCAATGGCTTGATTTACGATCATCAATTTGGTTTCAGACCAGGTCACTCTACCCTGGATATGCTGCTTCTGCTCTCCCAACAATGGATGGAGGTCCTCAATGCCAGACATGAAATCAGAGCCATATCCCTCGACATATCACGTGCTTTTGACACGGTCTGGCACCCTGCCCTACAAACTAAACTCTCTTCCTATGGTATCCAAGGCCATCTCCACTCATGGCTCGCAGATTTCCTCTCCTGTCTCAGTCACCGTGTGGCCCCAAATGGAGTTCTCTCATCCCCTCTTCCTGTCCAGGCTGGAGTTCCTCAAGGTAGCATTCTGGGCCCTGTCCTTTTTCTGCTTTTCATCAATGATCTCTCCTGGTCACAGAACAGAACAAGTCTATCAACTATCAAGTCACAGAACACAAAATGTCGATCTCTGCTTTACGTCTTCACAGCCAGATCATGGCAAACACGTGGTTGGATGGACCTTATTGTTTTTATATCTGTATCGATGTGGAAGTGAGGGGGGGGTATTATATTCAGAGATCGCACAAAAGGTTAAACAAAACGATATCCTGTAAAAATAAAATTGCTCATTTTCAGCGGATGAGACACTTCCCGAGGCACCAACCGCACGACACTGCAGGGCCCAACACAGGCGGAATCGTATGTCTGTCCAATCAATGTTCCCTTGACAGCACATATACTTTTACCGAGACGAGCAACCAAGCAGTTTGGAGAGCGCTTGCCAAGTGGCTTAAGTACTCAAGCAAGCACTCCAACAAAACGGTTGCTAAGAAACGGTGAGTTTGGCACGTAATTAGCAACATATTAAACATACTCCTTCTGAAGATGCCCAGAATGTCAAGCCACGAGTGTTGACTTCTCCGGGTGTTTATAAGCATTGCAGTGTATCCAGCGATTCTTAGCTATGATGAACAGGCATTCTATAACATGAGTGAGGAAAGTGAAAACAACAACTTTATTGTTAAGAAATCGCTGCGTCCTGTTCCAAGTCAAGGCATGGTTGAGCAGGCCAAAAAACATGGCGGCTTTAGACTCCAGTGAGGTTACCCAGGAAACGCCTTAAGACATATTCATATACACACGTATACATATACATATGCATGAACATGTACATATACATACATACACACATATCTGAGTACATAAACCAAAAAGATTAAACAAGTACATTCGACAAAGCCTAATTGTACGATGTACGATTTGTTGGGAACATTTAATAATGCAATCTAATAATCAAGACAAAAGACACCCAACAGTTCCATTCATCATTCCTTCTACAAAACAAGGACAAATGTGTCCAAGAGCTGCATCCTAAAGGTTTTGTCTTCACCAGAAGAACAAGAACAAGAAGAAGAAGAAACAACAACAACAACTTACGATATTTCGTCACGTGACTTGACGGAGCCAATAGCGAGACCCGTTCTGGGCGATCGTCGTTCATGACGAGAAAATAGTGTATTTACGAAATTACAATACATTAAATAGAATAATCTTTAAATAGTAACGTGAACTTTTCGAAACTTTAAAGCAAATGTCCGAATATATTTAAAAGTTCATGATAGACGCTCTCAAAAGGCACCCTCAATGCGAGGATGTGTAGAGGTGTTTAGTATTTAAGGAGATCGGGATCCTGTATACAAGAGTCCTAAAGGTTTTGTCTTCACAAGAATAAGAATAAGAATAAGAATAAGAATAAGAATAAGAATAAGAATAAGAATAAGAATAACACCGAGCTCTCTTCGAGCCACGTCTCGCAAGCGACAGACATACTATCGCAAGCGAGACGTGGCTAAAAAGTTGTTCATTACCATAATTGTATTGGGGTTAGATATCTTTCATCAACCAATTTCATGATCATGTGGGAAAACTCAACTGATATGTGGTGGTAGTTCATGGCATTTATGGGAGCTGATGCTGGGACAAGAACCAAAGAACTGGGACAGTGAGTTTGTGATTGAAAGATTGAAGAACTACTCGGAAGCAAAGGTATTTCTTATAACTTTGGCCAATATCCATGTTCTGGTCCTCCCTAATTTATTGTATTGGCTCGTTTCAGTGTCATTTATACACTCACCATTAGCTGTACTATTTTTTTTTAAGCATGAAAGTTCAACGGGAGACAAAATTACATGTATTAGAGCAAACACCAAGAAAACATAGATTTTAAAGTGTCTCTAATTACAGACTCCCTGCGTGTTCGGGCAGTTTAACAGCCTTCTTTGAATTCTCATTGCCGACTGCACAAAGAAAGACTATTCTCAAAGACAAACATCAATGAATTATTTTCCCTTTTTCAGGTATCATGCTTTGATGGAACTTAAATGTGAGTGCGGCCATAAAGAATGATCTGTGTTTGTACTCTTTTAGTCTCAGGTCTTTGCTTAGTTTGTGATGTGCTACAAACTACGGTGTCAAGTTTGATATCTGTTGCTCTGCATTTTGTTCATCATTTCATGCAAGAACCTTAAGAGAGCGAGATAATAAAGAAATAGTAATCCTTTGCAGATTCGAGGATTGCTTTATGAGTTGCAATGGTGAGCACATCCATGCTAATGATACAAAGTGAGTCATGTCCTACTTCTCTTGTGCCATCAATGTACATCACTTCACTGCATACATTGAATGTCAGTAGCATAGGATAACAAGCAGCTTAAACAATCAGGAAGCAGCATGGCCACCTCAAAACAGAGCACCTGTTTTAAATTGTGGTTCCTCTGGGACGAGTCTTAGAGGAACTAATGTCTGAGCATCCCTGCAGCCCACAAACATGGGAAATGTTTGAAACTTGCAGTTACGGATTCAAACGTTTGAGCAATAATGTATTTAATATGTTTTTTTTTATTCCTGTTCTTTCTTACATCGCTTGTCATTGCTCGGAGTGAGAAATAATTGTCAGAAAACTCTTCAAAAATCGAAAATATGAATGATTGTTTCAAGTTTCAGATCAACAACGATGTCAGGTGGTCACGAGTTTCTTTATTTGGAAGAGTAAGCTTGGTGTTGGCTTAAAGCAGGGGTCTCCAACCTGCGGCCCACGGGCCACATGCGGCCCCTTAGACAGATTTATGCGGCCCGCGGTGCCATATTAAGTTTACATTACAATGCGGCCCATGATACTGCCAATTTATCAGGGTCAATGATCAAAGCGTTCTGTAATTTTTATAATGATTTTGATTCATATTAGACACATGTGTTTTTAACAGGATTATTCATTTATCATATTCGGTGGCAAGAAAAATATATTGTTGCGAATTCGCACCCGCCGACGTGCGGACGACCACGTGACTCGAATCGCGGCACGTCGCCCACCGGACGGACAATTCAGTCGTGACCCTCTCAGACCAACGCTGGGAGCTAGTCACGGGTGGGGGTTTAACCTCACCACGATTGTGCCAATTGCCCACCCGTGCAGGATAGGGTCGCTCGCCAAATTCGATCGACCGAAGTACCTGCGCGAATGGTCGACCGGGCGATCGCACCACGCCACAGGCCGACTCCGGACACGAACCGCTTAAGCGGTCCGTTCCGTGCTACAGTGATAACCGAGTGGTGTTATCGTTGGCCTCGACAGTTCCAATTAATTATCGGGCGTATTAAGCCCACTATGAACCCTTTACGTGAAGCAGGATGGAGGGTCAATAAAGAAAAAACGAAGCGAAACGGGAAACAGTTCACACAATGCACATTTATTACGCGACACATGGAAAGCACACGTACAGCCAAACAGTTAAAATGCACATATAGCAGTTAAAACAAAAGAAACAATGATGCGGAGTTACTCCCGAATACGCGTACACAGCAACACTTATACAGTTCTACTTTACAGACGGCGCCAACACACATTTACTCAAAAGCAAAGGAAAGACGCCACCCTCATGGACAAGGGGGCAGACAGGCCTGGAGGCCAATATGTGCGCGTGACCTGGAGGAGCGGCCAGGTCCGCGAGACCGGGGGGGGCGGGTCCCACCCGCGTCCTCGTGATGCGTTGGCGGACGAGCCGCAGATGTGGCCGCGTGGCTGTGCCCTGACTCCGTGTTCCTTGGCGGGTTTCGTTGGCACGACGTTTGGAGTGGGGTGGGAACGGGGCCCCCTGTTTGCGCTATCTCAGCGCGGGGGAAAGGAGGAATTGTTGATGCCCTGGGGGAGGAGAATGGCTGGCTGGCTTGGGTCCCGCAACGAGCGATCTCACACCGCGACCTCGTCGCCGACCGCCGTCCTTCTCGCCTCGGACCCGAGCTCCTTTGCCTCTTCCCGCAACTCTCCTCAGCCGACTGCAGAACCCAACTCGCTGCCACACCGATGACTCGACTCACTCTGCCCTGCCGACACACACTGTTACTGCCACACACTGTTACTGCCACACTCTGCTACTGCCACACTCTACTACTGCCACACTCTGCTACTGCCACACTCTGCTACTGCCACACTCTGCTACTGCCACACTCTGCTACGATTCGCCTTGCGCTCGCCATTTTATAAGCCGGCAGGAGAAAACAATATGCAAATATGACGGTGATGCGATGTTTGCGGGATTGAGTTGTGAAGGTAAAGGTCGTGGCTGTTGGCGTTGTTGTTGTTGTCTGAGGGTTGGAGCATGGTTGTAGTTGGTGATGATGGCTGGCATGGTGGTTAAGGTGGTTGTTGTGTGATGGCGGTTGAGACGTGGTTGGTTCAAAATAAAGATAGAACAGAAAAACGGCTATCTCAAAGCGTCGCAGCCTGAATGAATCACATAAATTCCCTCTAGACAACGGATTTGGGGCTAACTACACATGTACTTAGAGATATCTCACCTACGGGCCCTTCATGGTGTAATGCGAATTTCCACAGCCGTAACACTACCCCCTTCCCTTTTTACAGACTCGTCCCGAGTCGTCAACTTCTCGTGTGCCATCATGTGTAGTTCTCCCCTAGTACGTTTTACCTTCGGATCCCCGAGTGCGACATTCATGGTATTCGTGTCTCCAAAATAAATAACCTGAGGGCTGAGTAACTAACTAAACAAACCCACTTATACGGACGACTTAAATAAAATTGCCGGCACTAGACAGACATGCCAGGGGCGCACTCTTAACCTTACATCTTATATGTACAGTACAGTACATCTTAACATATGTACAGTACATCTTAACCTTAACTTACAAATTTTACACTAAACCATGGCCCAGGATCAATGGACTCTGCAAAGAGAAAAGCAGTTAAGAGGGAGCCAGGCTGCTCGCATGCAGTCTCTGGCTCATGCAATGCAGGTGGCAGGGAACGTGGCCGGCTGCTCACACGCAGTCCTAGGCCTCCCCCTTTTAAATGGGCGCAGCGAACAATGGCGCACGGGCTGCGCAAATGCAGTCTCCTTGTGTGGCTGCCTACAGGGCAGTCCCTGCAGCACGCGCGATGATCTGACGTAGCAAACAACGTTGCACGGGCCGCCAATGCGGTCCTGTGAAGCGGCTGCCTACAGGGCAGTCCCTGCAGCTTGCAAACTGTTGCGACGATCCTGGTGCACATGGCAATGAACAAGAGGGGGGGGGTGCAAAATGCAGCACAGAACAGGGGCAAAAAGAACCGCGGGTAGCAGGCATGGCATGGCAAAGGTAGCAGGCAAACACAGCCTGCAGAACAGGGCCGCTGCAGGTGAACACAGCCGGCGGACGATCCGACCGGCACAGGCCTTGAAGCACAGCAGCTGCAGACGATCCGGGCGGCACAGGCCTCACAGCAAAACAACAGCTGCCGATGAAGTTGGCCGGCCTTGCCTTGCAGTGCAGTTTGATGGAGGGAGTACGGTGGTGCTGGCCACTCAGAAGGCGGGCTCGGATCTGCCTACTGTCTCCCTCCTACCTATCGCCTTTGCCTGTCACTGTTTATACCCACTCCCTTAATTTGTCAAAACCAATTTAGCCCCAACTTATTTTTTTGTTGTTTTTATTTTTACTTCCCCACAATAAATCGTCCCCTAACCCCCTTTACTGTCCTTGTTCGGCTAACCTATCTCGTCACCGAGCCTAATCCCAACCCCTACGTTCCCTTCCCAGAGGGGAACAAGGGAGAGCTAGCATCCTGTATCGAGGCCCAACGAAGTCTCAGGATGGCCTCCCCAGACTTCAGCGATCTAACCCAAAGTGGGTCCAGCGGCCCACAAGGAGAGCGAAGGGATGGATGGTGCGGAGGGGTACATCTCCTAATCTACCCGAACCATTACCTCTTAAACTACCCCGGGGCTTTCAACAAGCGCCTCGCGCTTAAACTATTGGTTCTAACAACCCAGATTACCGTCGCCTGTGTTGGTGTCCTCACAATTTCAGGTCTCGCCCCCCCCCCCCAATTTCCTTCCCGTGCCTTCACATGGTCTCGTGGCTGGGACGCGTGGCTCCCCTTGGCAGGCACTACCCTCTGCCGATTCTCCAGCTATGGCACCCCCGGGCACTACACTGCCTCCGAGCCTACCAGCTCTCTAAACACCGGTGAGTGCCCTCCCTGGCGATGCTCACATAGCAGGCTGGCCTCCCGGGCCCCTTTCCGAGGGTCACCCGTGCCCACAACACTGCCCACGTGGCTAACGGTGCCCCAGGCCCCCGCATCATGCGGGCGCACCCGTGCCCACTACGCTATCCCGGCCCCCATGGGCCCTTGGCCTACTACGGCCGACTAGCCTGGTGCCCGGGGTACCCACTCAGCAATACTCACCTTTCGCAGCCACCCTCCCAACCCGTCAACAGGGCTCCTGCACCCCTCCAAATGGGTATCGAGCCTACACTCCCACCAACAGCAAAACGACTTCCATTTTGTCAATTTAACTAACCCAGCTAACTCACTTTACACTGACCCTGGGGTCCCTTGGTCGGGAGTCACGCCTCCCCCCAATCACTCATCGCACCATGCATTCCCCATTCGCTCCATTCGCTCCATTCACACAGACCCGCTGGCCTCACTCACTCATCATGTACTCACCTCACAACTCTTCAACACACACACCGCTGAACTCTGCCATCTTTCTAACTACCTCCCCTAACTACCTCGTGCTCCTATGTCGTCCCTTAAACTACAGCACATTCCATTTAACACTACGTAGCTAAACTACGTCCCTTCTACACATCCAAAGTCTGTCTCTGTCTTCAAATCCTTATTCGCAGGGGGGACTTCATCCCTCCCTACTGGGCTCGTGAACTCGTTGCAAGGCTCTGCGAGCCTTGCGCCTCTGCGGGAGCGGCTGTTCCAGCACCGACTCCTCCGGCAAGACATATCCATGAGGGCGTAAGGTCGCCCTTGTAAGGTTTCAGGCGGTCCGCGTGGACGATCCGGGGAAGGGCCCGTGGTCCCATTTTAATTTTTAGGACCACGTCACTGATTTGCGCCAGGATGACCCCATGGCCCTGCCAACGTGAGGTGAGCTTCGGGCATCTGCCCTTCCTCCGCCGGGGGTTAAAGAACCAAATCTTTGCCCCCAGTGGGTATTTTCTCACCTGGCTCCGGTGGTCGTACCTGCGCTTCATCTTTATGCCCACCTGTTGGAGCTGGTGTCGTGCGAAGGCATGGACCTTCTCCATGCCTTCCTCCAACCGACGGGCATAGCCCTCCCCCGGGGGCCTATCAAGCCGCTCAGGCGTCGGACCGCACAATAAATCGACGGGCTTCTCAGCTCCCGTCCATACATCAACAGCGCCGGACTACACGCGGTAGACCCGTGCTGGGACGCGCGATAGGCCATCAGGAGGTACGGGAGATGTTCGTCCCAGTCCTCCTGGTTAGTGGCGGTGAAGAGGGCCAACTGTTGGACCAGGGTCCTGTTGAACCTGTCCACCATGCCATCAGACTGTGGTCTCAGGTGCGTTGTCCGTGTCTTTCGAATTTCCAGGAGCCTGCACACCTCTTTTAGTAATTCGCTCTCAAAATTTCGTCCCTGATCCGTGTGCAGCTCCTGCGGAATCCCATACCGGCATGTAAATCCTTCTACGAAGGCCTTTGCCACGACTCCTGCTTCCTGGGTGGGGAGGGCAAAGGCCTCCGGCCATTTGGTGAAATAGTCCATAATTACGAGGATGTACTTATTACCCTGGCGAGTGGGGGGCAGTGGTCCCAAAATGTCCATGGCCACTCGCTCAAGGGGGGCCCCAACCTGATGTAGTTGGAGTGGGGCCCTCATCCTCTGTGGCGGTCCCTTTTTCGCAGTACAGGCGTCGCATGCTCGACACCAGTTCTGTACATCGCGCCCCATGTTAACCCAATAGAACCGCCGGCGGACCCGAGATTTTGTTTTGGTCCTGCCCAAATGGCCGCCGATGTGGGTACCGTGCACTTGTTTCAAAATTTTGGTCTTAAACCCATCAGGGACTATCACCAGCCAAGAAGTTTGTTCGGAAGGAATCTCCACCCACTTGCGATATAAGATGTTGTCCCTCATTTCTAGCATCTTCCACTGAGCCCAGTATGTTTTTGTTCGCGCTCCGAATGGGGCGATCTCCTCCCCACTGGGCCTCC
The DNA here is from genome assembly GCF_056783735.1 of Eptatretus burgeri. Classification (NCBI taxonomy): domain Eukaryota; kingdom Metazoa; phylum Chordata; class Myxini; order Myxiniformes; family Myxinidae; genus Eptatretus; species Eptatretus burgeri. The sequence goes on along the minus strand of NC_140968.1, from coordinate 26,888,240 downwards.
TGTTTTCCTTGCCCATTTGTACACTGGCTCTATCACGGGGTCTTCCCGCTGGGCCGTGCTCCATGCCAATCCATCAAATTCTTCTCCCGCGGTTAGTGGCAAAGTTGGGCCTACCACCCGGGCCGCACGGACTGGGAGTTTCGGGGAGGTGTCTGCCAATTGGTCCCTCTCCTCATGTCTCATGCAATACCTGCAGTTTTCTCCCAGACGGGCGTCGAGAGAGTGCATCGCCATACCCATGAGCCTTACCGGCTCTATGGACCACACTGAAATCGTACTGCTGCAACTTTTCCAACCACCTTGCAATCTGGCCTTCCGGTTCCTTGAACCGTAAGAGCCATTGCAAGGAGGAATGGTCAGTTCGAACCAAAAATTTCCTCCCGTACAAGTACGAGTGGTAATGGCTCACCGCAGACAGCAGAGCCAATAGCTCCTTGCGAGTTAGGCAATAATTTCGTTCGGGCCTACTCATGGCCCGACTGTAATACGTGATCACTCTTTCCACGCCCCCCTGTGTCTGAGACAAGACTGCTCCCAATCCTTCCTGGCTTGCATCCGTGCCCAGGGTATACATCCCATCATCGGTGGGGTACGCTAACACGGGTGTGGATGTCAAACACCCCTTTAATTTGAGGAAGGCCTCCTGGCACTCCCCTGTCCAAATATATCTCAACCCCTTCTCTGTCAACCGGTGAAGGGGCCTGGCTATCTCCGCAAAGTTTGCCACGAAACGCCGGTAGTAGGAGCAAAGTCCCAAAAAGCCCCGTACCTGTTTGACAGTTGTAGGTACGGGCCATTCCTCTACCGCTGTAATTTTTCCGGGGTCAGTCTTCACCCCACTCGCGGCCTATCTCGGACACGAACAAAGTGCATTTCTCTGGGCTCAACTTTAGCCCTGCCTGCCTGAGGCGCCCAAACACCTGGTCCAAATTCGCTATCTCCTGGGTGAATGTTTTAGCGTGTACCAGGACGTCATCCAGATACACCAGGCATGACTGCCACGGCATGCCGCCTAGTACACGCTCCATCAGTCTCTCAAAGGTGGCGGGGGCGTTACACAAACCGAACGGCATCACAGTGAACTGATACAGTCCCTTCCCTGTGGAAAATGCCGTTTTCTCCTTCCCCGTCTTATCCATCTCCACCTGCCAATACCCACTCTTGAGGTCCAAAGTTGAGAACCATTTAGAGCCTGCAACGGCATCGAAGGTATCGTCAATTCCAGGCAGGGGATAGGAGTCTTTGAGTGTCACGTTGTTCAGCTGGCGATAGTCCACGCAGAAACGCGTGGTCCCATCCTTCTTTTTGACCAGCACAACCGGTGACATCCAAGGACTTCCCGAGGGCTCAATGACACCTGCATTGAGCATCTTTTCCACCTGTTCATCAGCCTCGTCTCTTTTGCTCCTTGGGAGCCTTCGAGCAGGCTTATGGACAGGCCGGGCCCCATCAGTGTGGATCTGATGTTGCACCAAGCCCGTACGTCCAATATCCTCAGGTGACAAGGAGAAGATCCCCATGTGTCGGTCAACCAGTTTGTATAAGGCCTCCCGCTGGGCATCCTCCAACTCTACACTACTCCGATTTACCATCTTGCAAATGGGACCGGGCCAATTCCTAATCAAGTCTGGAGACTCCCTCTGGGGCCGGTCCGGCTCGACGTTATCGTCCCTCAGCTCTGCGACCTCTTTTACTGGGGTGCAGTCTGCCACCTTCGTGCCCTTCCTGATAGTGCGTGGTTCCGTGCTAACATTTATCACCCGAACGGGCACTATTGGCCCGTCGGTACTTACCAGGGTGCGGCCGACCACTAAACCCGGGGTTGATGGCCCTGCCGGTAGTTCCGCCAGGCCGCAGGAGCCCTGCCACGTTGGGTGTGCTCACCACCGAGCCAGGACCACTGCCTCGGCACCCGGGGGAATGACCACGGAGTCAGGAGCCTCCAGCTCCACCCTCTCATCCGTGCTCACGCCCCCTAATGGAAACTCCTCACCACCCAACTGCATGACCCCCCCCCCCCGGCCCAAGTCGATCTTACAACCACCGGCCGTTAGCACATCCAACCCTATTAGACATGGGTCGCACACCTTCACCACCCAAACTTCTATCCTTGTTTTCACGGTGCCCACTTTAAACGACACGAAACCATGTCCTATGGTGGGGGCCGTTGCCCCGGTAGCTGGCTGCAAACTATGGTTTTGCAGACGGTGGATCTCATCCCAACTGTCTACACTCGAATCAAGGACCATAGGGCTGATGATCGTGGCGCTTGCTCCTGTGTCCACAACGGTGTCCACCCCTACGCCAGCAACTTTGCACCGAATTGTTAAGTTACCATTGCCAATTTGGTCACAATTGATGACCTGTCGCAGTTCTGAGGGCTCTTCTCCGTCCGAGTCTGCCGAACACGGCCCTACATGTTCGGCACTTCTTAGTTTCCCCGGGACTGGTGGGGGGGGTGATGGTTGGGCCTGGCTATCCCTATTGACCCGGGGTGGAGTTGGTGGTCTGGGGGGCCATGGCTCTTCCCTTCGTGGGGGCCTTTCCCTGCGTGGGGCGTTGCACTCCGGTTGCAGGTGGTCCCTCACGCCACAATTATAACACCTCCTCTGGTAAGGTGTTTGCCTCCGGTACACCGAATTATACCCCCCTCCGTTCCGAATTGGGGTACCCCCTGATGGCCCATCCCCTGCCCTTCCTGGGCCCGACCGCCTCTCCCCAGGTCTCCCGAACCGGCGGTCGAACATGCCCTGCACCATTTTTTCCATCCGCGCTTGGTCGCCCAGGGTTGCCCCGGCTCCCAGCGCACTGTCGTTCACGGGGCCCACTTGTCGGACTGCCACCGCATGCCGCCCAGCCCCTCCCAATGGCGTTGTGGCTGCCTCCCAGCAGGCGGCAGTATCAGCCGCCTTCTGGAGGTTGTCCGGGCGCCATACGGTCAGCAATGCTCCGACATCGGTGCCCCCTATCGCTCGGAGAAAATGGTCCAGGGCAACCTCCTCCCGGTAATCCGGTGGCATGTTGGTGTGCGCGATCCCCACCAAGCGGCGAATGTTGTGTGCCAATTCTCCCAGTGGTTCCTGGGAGCGTCGTTTGCGCCCCTTGAGCTGAGCTTTAACAAGCTCGCTCTGCTGGTCCATGCCAAATCGGTTTTTTAGGGCCAAATGGAGATCCTCCAGGGTCACCCCCTCACTGGGTACCGTGGTCAAGACTTCCAAGGCCGCGCCACGCAGGGCCGCCGTGAGTTGTGCCACACCCTGCACCTTGTTCCAGCCATTGCTTCTGGCAACACACTGGAACTGGGCCATGTACGCCCTCAAGTCCGTCTTGCCATCGTACGGGGTCCTTTCGTACGGGGTACGCACCCTCGGTCCTTTCGAGGTCTCCCCTCCAGTTCCCCAGGGACTCCTGGAGGGGTGTACCTCCCCAGTCCCAACGGTATCTCACTCCCGCAGGGTCCGAGCCATTTGCCCGGGGGCTCTACCACCCCTGTCCGTGTCTGTCCGTGACCTGTGTCGTCCCGCTTACTCCCCCAAGCCATTGGACTCCCACTCTGCACACCCACCGGAACAGTCATACTGGGTACCCCCCTTAGGCCAAAAGACCCCGCAGCCTCTACCCTCCCCAAGCTTGGCATGCTCACCCCCGCATCGGGCAAGCCTCCTCCTCCGCCATGTGACACTGGCCCCACCTGGGCACGTTCCGCCTCGAGGGAGTATATCCTCTCCCCCTGTTCCCGAAGGAGGTCACCCTGCCTCTCACACCGGGTCTCCACACATTCCGTCAGTCTCCTCTCCATTTCCTCTATTTTCCCCTTTATTACTCCATTTAATTCCTCCCCTATCGTCCCTAACGATAGTTCCCCGACTTTCTCTCTTATTCGCTCCACTTCCCCTTTTACCTGTGTCACCACCTTATTTGTCTTGGATATTTTCTCCCCCGTTGTCCTAAACTGCTCTTCTGTCTCGCCCTTTTGTTCTTCTATCCGTTTCCTCAGTTTCTCTGTCTTTTCTCCGGCTTTCCGCTCCATTTCATGAATTACTTCCTCATGTCTCTTTCTACATTCCTCCCCGACCACCTTTAATCCTTTCTGTGTCTCCGCTTTTACCTCCTTTCGCAGGTCTTCCACTCTCTTCGTCATGTCTTTATGTCTTTCCTCACAGTCCTCCTTCACGACTCCAAATCCGTCCTTTATTCTCCCTTGTTCTCTTTTTAATTCCTTTATCGCCGTCGTGTTCTTCCCTATTTGCTCCTTTATTTGGTCTTGTCCCTTTTTTACTTCTCCCAGTCCTTTTCCTACTTTGTCTATCTTTCCCACCACCGTCTTTATTTCGTTTGCCTTCTCTCTTGTTTGCTCTCTTCCATTGCGACCCCCACTCCTTTTACTTTCTCTTTTAACCCGGTCACCTCCGCTCGTATCGTGTTGACTTCCTTTTTCATTTCGTGTTTTAGTTCGTCCAAGCTTCCTTTTAGGCTCACCCCCATGTTCTGCGTCTCACCCCGCATTTCTTTCATTTCTTCCTTCACTTGTTGCGCATTTACTTTCATTTCGTTCATGCTTGTCTCCATTTTCTTATCCATTTTGTTCATTTGTTGCGTATTTCCATCCATTTTCGTTTCCATTTCGTTTATTGCTTGCAAAATCATTTCGAGTGCACTCGGCTGAACCGATTCGGCACGGATCGGGGGGTTTTGGCAGAGGGGGGGGGGAGGGGAGGTGTCATACACCGTGGCCGCTGCCGCGCCCATTTCGGGCTCTGGGTTCGGTTGTGGGAGAAATTGTTCCTGCACAACCAACATTTCCTGCTCGGGGTCTCCATCCTGGGCCATAGATTCTACACATTCTACATCTATTTCTACTACCCCCGGCTCCCGCTCGCCTTGAGACTCCATCCTATTTCTCGTAAGGGGTTAATTTGGCCTGCTCGTAATTTGGAGGGAATCGGGGGTCGCTCCTCTCACCCCTAACCGATTCCCGTGAATTTAGCTTGGAGGCGGGAGGGATTCGAATCCCACTCCCGGACACCAGTGTTGCGAATCTGCACCCGCTGGCGTGCGGACGACCACGTGACTCGAATCGCGGCACGTCACCAACCGGACGGACAATTCAGTCGTGACCCTCTCGGACCAACGCCGGGAGTGAGTCACGAGTGGGGGTTTAACCTCACCACGATCGTGCCAATTGCCCACCCACGCAGGATAGGGTCGTCGCTCGCCAAATTCGATATACCTAAGTACCTGCGCGAATGGTCGACTGGGCGATCGCACCACGCCACAGGCCGACTCTGGACACGAACCGCTTAAGCGGTCCGTTCCGTGCTACAGTGATAACCGAGCAGTGTTTTCGTTGGCCTCGACGGTTCCGATTAATTATCGGGCGTATTAAGCCCACTACGAACCCTTTACGTGAAGCAGGATGGAGGGTCAATAAAGAAAAGACGAAGCGAAACGGGAAAACAGTTCACACAATGCACATTTATTACGTGACACACGGAAAGCACACATACAGCCAAACAGTCAAAATGCACATATAGCAGTTAAAACAAAAGAAACAATGATGCAGTTACTACCGAATACGCGTACACACGGCAACACTTATACAGTTCTACTTTACAGATGGCGCCAACACACATTTACTCAAAAGCAAAGGAAAGAAGCCACCCTCATAGACAAGTGGGCAGACAGGCCTGGAGGCCAATATGTGCGCGTGACCTGGAGGAGCGGCCAGGTCCGCGAGACCGGGGGGGGGGTCCTACCTGCGTCCTCGTGACACGTTGGCGGACGAGCCGCAGATGTAGCCGCGTGGCTGTGCCCCGACTCCGTGCTCCTTGGCGGGTTTCGTTGGCACGACGTTTGGAGTGGGGTGGGAACGGGGCCCCCTTTTTGCACTATTTCAGCATGGGGGAAAGGGGGAATTGTTGATGCCCTGGGGGAGGAGAATGGCTGGCTGGCTTGGGTCCCGCGACGAGCGATCTCACACCGCGACCTCATCGCCGACCGCCGTCCTCGCCTTGGACCCGAGCTCCTTTGCCTCTTCCCGCAACTCTCCTCAGCCGACTGCAGAACCCAACTCGCTGCCACACCGATGACTCGACTCACTCTGCCCTGCCGACACACACTGCTACTGCCACACTCTGCTACTGCCACACTCTGCCACGATTCGCCTTGCGCTCGCCGTTTTATAGGCCAGCAGGAGAAAACAATATGCAAATATCCGGATCAGGATGACCTCGTGGGCGGAGCTATGCTCGCCAATTGGACGGAGGAAAAGTGGGTGTGAACCTCCCCTGATCCTAGAATTTGCATATTTCGATTTCACACAGACGCGGGGCCAAGCCGCTCCGTGCTTGCTAATTGGACGGAACAAAAGTGGGCGTGTAGCGTTCTTGATCCGAATTCTTCCTCAGAAAGGCCGCTAATTGCGCTCGCGGCTCGGTGTGTTTCGCTGAACGAGTCCAAGACAGCCCGATGCTCAGTGTTCACAGGTGGTGCGGGAATGGCCGTAGAAGGAGTGAGGTGAAGGTGGTGGAGGGTTTTTCGGTGGTGGTTTGATGGTTATGGTGCCGTTCGGGAATGATGGTGATGCGATGTTTGCGGGATTGAGTAGTGAAGGTAAAGGTCGTGGCTGTTGGCGTTGTTGTTGTTGTTGTCTGAGGGTTGGAGCGTGGTTGTAGTTGGTGACGATGGCTGGCGTGGTGGTTAAGGTGGTTGTTGTGTGATGGCGGTTGAGATGTGGTTGGTTCAAAATAAATAATGAACAGAAAAACGGCTATCTCAAAGCGTCGCAGCCCGAATGAATCACATAAATTCCCTCTCGACAACGGATTTGGGGCTAACGACACATGTACTTAGAGATATCTCACCTACGGGCCCTTCATGGTGTAATGCGAATTTCCACAGCCGTAACAATATTCAGCACTAATTTTTGTTTAAATTTCCGCATATTAATTATATTATGTTTTTTTTTTCGGAATTTAGCGTCCTTTTTTGGGGTGCGGCCCTCCGCCCCTCACCACTTTGGTTTTGTGGCCCTCCGCCCAAAAAGGTTGGAGACCCCTGGCTTAAAGGTTAAGGTGGCTGGCTTAAGATCTTCAGGTTTTGAGTTTGAGCCCTTGTCTTCCCATTAAATAACACCAGATGGGTTGACTTAGCTTGCCATCCTTCTGAGGTTGGCAAATTGAGTACCAGCTTACTGGAAACAGAGGGGGCACTGCATCAGCGGCACAGCCTTGCTCCCAGCAATGATGCAACCAGCAGCCATAGGCTGCATATGAAATAATAGTAATAATTTGGATGAGTCTTGCTCGTACACGTGATTAACACGAATCATCAATGAGTTCCCAATTTCCACTCTTCCACCCCATTCTCCAACTATTTATGTTTTATAATCTAGTTACTGTTTATAATTTCTTATTTCAAGCAAAAAAGTTTCCATAATAACTATTCCTGTCGTTAACTTAGCGCAAAGCATGCTGGGAGTATTCAAGTAATTTGCCCCTGCTTTCCGAATGCGAATGCTCAGTTAATTGGAATGATGACATGACAATATTTCAGTTATACATAGCATTATGACGTCACACTTTTTTATTGCTATTCTTCCCTTTTTTGGTTGTAAAAATTAAGGAATTATTCTCCAATGTGAGAGGAGGTCAAAAATTGAAAAAAAAAATTTGGATCTCATTTTTTTGCCACAAGTTTTGTAGGGTATCTTTTTATTCTTCTAGGACTATAAATGTATGACAAAGACACTCGAATTGCTGCTATGACTTCATCCCTTTATTTAACTAATTATATTGCGATGCATTCATTAAGCCTGTATAGTGGGGAAACTTAGCTCAATATAGCATAACAATTGTGCATTTTGTGAGGAAAGTACCAAATTTGGCACACTAGTAGCCTATCATATTATGAACAGATTTGGATATTGCGCCATATCAAATTCAGCCGCTGATGGCTGTGGCAGCCATTTTCCACTGCCATCAAAAATTTTGAGATGGCCCAATATCCAAATCTGTTCATAATATGATAGGCTACTAGTGTGCCAAATTTGGTGCTTTCCTCACAAAATGCACAATTGTTATCCTAAGTTGCCCCACTAGTAGAGTGTAGTACTCACCTTGGCTTGCACTTTACAGTATGCACTTACTATGACAAACGCCTTTCATAGGAATGGATAACAATGAAAACATCGTCAGTTGGTGGGGGGCCTGAACACACCTTGTATTTCAATGCAATACAATTTTCTGGACAGCAACAGCAACTGCAGAGAATAAACTTTGAAAACAACCTCAGACCGAGGAGAGTCCTTGTGCTTGGGAATGAGAGGTAGGAGAGGAAAGATAGGGAGGTTGAGGGGCTGTGGAGCCTCTACGGGAGGTAATATCGTGTGATGTGTTCACATCCGCGGGGTTCTTCCTTGATTGTTCATGACAGATAACTCTATTTGCGACCGCCTGTTGTTGTCGAGAAGGCCCGTTGGCGACGACAGCTGTGTATATTTAGGTTGCCATCTAATTAGCCCCATACATCACCCAGCAGCACGCAAGGCACTCTTCTCTCTGCAGACACTGCAAAACCCCCTGAGCTCTGCTGAGTTTTTATGCTACGACTCCGATTGCTTTGCTTTTGTTAAATTTTGCTAAGTGTGTGTGTGTGTGTGTGTGTGTGTGTGTGTGTGTGTGTGTGTGTGTGTGTGTGTGTGTGTGTGTGTGTGTGTGTGTGTGTTATGTATACTGGTATATTTACCAAATTACATCAGGTGTGACAATGGGATTAACCCCCCTCCCCTCAATCCCCCTTCCCTCAACCCCTCCACCCCTGCTTTTGCCCAACACAAAGTATTTGGATTCAATTAATTTTTATTCCAAACCAGTGAAGAGCTTTTTAATCCCCAAAGAATTGAAATGAAAATTGCCATCATTATGTAAAATAATTACCTTTAATCACATAACAATCTCATATACTGTACTTAAAGATTTAGCTCGGTGGTGAGAGCGTTTGCCTTGCTGGTGGATATTTGATTTTAATTCCACATTTATTGCTCAATATTTCTTTTCTGTGAATTTCATTTTCTGTTATTATTTTTGCAAGTGGTGATAGCAGAGCTAATGCTCTTATCGTATGTTTAAGGGGGCATTTATTTTTTTACCTACATGTGGAAGGGGGGTGGAGTGGGAGTATGAGGAGGAGGAAGTGCTGGAGGAGGAGAAAGTAATAAAGGGAGAGGAAGAGGAGGAAGTAATAGAGGGAGAGGAAGAGGAGGAAGCAATAAAGGGAGAGGAAGAGGAGGAAGTAATAGAGGGAGAGGAAGAGGAGGAAGTAATAGAGGGAGAGGAAGAGGAGGAAGTAATAGAGGGAGAGGAAGAGGAGGAAGCAATAAAGGGAGAGGGAGAGGAGGAAGTAATAGAGGGAGAGGAAGAGGAGGAAGTAATAGAGGGAGAGGAAGAGGAGGAAGTAATAGAGGGGGAGGAAGAAGAGGAAGCAATAAAGGGAGAGGAAGAAGAGGAAGTAATAGAGTGAGAGGAAGAGGAGGAAGTAATAAAGGGAGAGGAAGAGGAGTAAGCAATAAAGGGAGAGGGAGAGGAGGAAGTAATAGAGGGGGAGGAAGAGGAGGAAGCAATAAAGGGAGAGGGAGAGGAGGAAGTAATAGAAGGAGAGGAAGAGGAGGAAGTAATAGAGGGAGAGGAAGAGGAGGAAGCAATAGAGGGAGAGGAAGAGGAGGAAGTAATAGAGGGAGAGGAAGAGGAGGAAGTAATAGAGGGAGAGGAAGAGGAGGAAGTAATAGAGGGAGAGGAAGAGGAGGAAGTAATAGAGGGAGAGGGAGAGGAGGAAGCAATAAAGGGAGAGGGAGAGGAGGAACTAATGGAGGGGTAGGAAGAGAAGGAAGTAATAGAGGGAGAGGGAGAGGAGGAAGTAATAGAGGGAGAGGAAGAGGAGGAAGTAATAGAGGAAGAGGAGGAAGCAATAAAGGGAGAGGGAGAGGAGGAAACAATAAAGGGAGAGGGAGAGGAGGAAGTAATAGAGGGAGAGGAAGAGGAGGAAGTAATAGAGGGAGAGGAAGAGGAGGAAGTAATAGAGGGAGAGGAAGAGGAGGAAGTAATAGAGGGAGAGGAAGAGGAGGAAGTAATAGAGGGAGAGGAAGAGGAGGAAGTAATAGAGGGAGAGGAAGAGGAGGAAGTAATAGAGGGAGAGGAAGAGGAGGAAGTAATAGAGGAAGAGGAGGAAGCAATAAAGGGAGAGGGAGAGGAGGAAACAATAAAGGGAGAGGGAGAGGAGGAAGCAAAAAAGGGAGAGGAGAGGAGGAAGCAATAAAGGGAGAGGGAGAGGAGGAAGCAATAAAGGGAGAGGAAGAGGAGGAACTAATAGAGGAAGAGGAGGAAGCAATAAAGGGAGAGGAAGAGGAGGAAGTAATAGAAGGAGAGGAAGAGGAGGAAGTAATAGAGGGAGAGGAAGAGGAGGAAGTAATAGAGGGAGAGGAAGAGGAGGAAGTAATAGAGGGAGAGGAAGAGGAGGAAGTAATAGAGGGAGAGGAAGAGGAGGAAGTAATAAAGGGAGAGGAAGAGGAGGAAGTAATAGAGGGAGAGGAAGAGGAGGAAGCAATAAAGGGAGAGGGAGAGGAGGAAGTAATAGAGGGGGAGGAAGAGGAGGAAGCAATAAAGGGAGAGGGAGAGGAGGAAGTAATAGAAGGAGAGGAAGAGGAGGAAGTAATAGAGGGAGAGGAAGAGGAGGAAGCAATAGAGGGAGAGGAAGAGGAGGAAGCAATAGAGGGAGAGGAAGAGGAGGAAGTAATAGAGGGAGAGGAAGAGGAGGAAGTAATAGAGGGAGAGGAAGAGGAGGAAGGAATATAGGGAGAGGAAGAGAGGAGGACGTAATAGAGGGAGAGGAAGAGGAGGAAGTAATATAGGGAGAGGAAGAGGAGGAACGTAATAGAGGGAGAGGAAGAGGAGGAAGTAATAGAGGGAGAAGAAGAGGAGGAAGTAATAGAGGGAGAGGAAGAGGAGGAAGTAATAGAGGGAGAGGAAGAGGAGGAAGTAATATAGGGAGAGGAAGAGGAGGACGTAATAGAGGGAGAGGAAGAGGAGGAAGTAATAGAGGAAGAGGAAGAGGAGGAAGTAATAGAGGGAGAGGAAGAGGAGGAAGTAATAGAGGGAGAGGAAGAGGAGGAAGTAATAGAGGGGGAGGAAGAAGAGGAAGCAATAAAGGGAGAGGAAGAAGAGGAAGTAATAGAGTGAGAGGAAGAGGAGGAAGTAATAAAGGGAGAGGAAGAGGAGTAAGGAAGAAAGGGAGAGGGAGAGGAGGAAGCAATAAAGGGAGAGGGAGAGGAGGAAGCAATAAAGGGAGAGGAAGAGGAGGGAGTAATAGAGTGAGAGGAAGAGGAGGAAGTAATAGAGGGAGAGGAAGAGGAGGAAGTAATAGAGGGGGAGGAAGAAGAGGAAGCAATAAAGAGAGAGGAAGAGGAGGAAGTAATAGAGGGAGAGGAAGAGGAGGACGTAATAGATGGAGAGGAAGAGGAGGAAGTAATAGAGGGAGAGGAAGAGGAGGAAGCAATCGAGGAAGAGGAGGGGGAAGTAGCATAGGATATGGGCATGAAGGTCGAGGTGAATGAAGTGAGGGATTCAAAAATCTGGCATTCTTGATGTCGGACATACGTCACAGTCACGTGACTTCGCTTGGTCACGCGACCGCCATGTTGGCAAAGTGAAAACAAACGCAGCACCGATCGCAGACGCATGGACATCGTGGTTTTACTTGCTCGCAAAACCGAGTGATTTGTGTTTTTCTGTCGATGTATTTCAGATAAATTGTTGATACATTGTGTTCACCCAAGTGTTTGCAATGGCATATCAACATATAGAACATTTGTCAGGTGATGCATTGGCCAGATATCGAGCCAAAATACAGTTAATTGGCCTTGATTCTTGGCCCGACCAGGACCCCGGTGATTCGTGGATCGACAACCCGAAGGAATGGCCGAACGTGCAATACCCGGACGGATACACGTATCTAGTCAAGACACCAGGTATGTAATCCAATTTTAAACCAAGTTTTAACTGTGTATTATCAAATATTACTGTACCTGAGTGTTAATATATTATTTCAATTATTTATGAACTCTCGAGCTGACATGGCAAGTTAGTAATAGTTTTAATTGACCTGCCTTGTCCCAACCGTGTAACGGTGAGTCATCTGTGCAAGTTGTGGGTCACTCACTGACCCGGCAAGAATATCAATGAATGATTAAAATATTGCTCACACTCATGTTGTATAAATTCTGTGTTATCCCTGATTTTAATGATGTGTGTGTGTGTGTGTGTGTGTGTGTGTGTGTGTGTGTGTGTGTGTGTGTGTGTGTGTGTGTGTGTGTGTGTGTGTGTGTGTGTGTGTGTGTGTGTGTGTGTGTGTATCTACGTTTTGTAATGATGTCGCAGTGCGTGGCTATTTCTTGTGGCTGCTGAGTTGAAGTGCCTGGGCTGAGGACAAGACTGCAGTGAACTTAAAGGAAAGGCCGACACATTGTCATTGCATTTAGTTTGCAAGTTCTACTCCTATTAATGGCAATCATGGGCCAAGGCATTCGTGTTTTTGCGTGATTTACCATTGTTTAATTGCCCTGGTACTATTTTAATAACTAACCACAGAATATAGTTTTCTTTTTAATCTCAGGAGTGTTTACACATGAGGCAATGAAAAACTACCGATCACTGGAAGACCACAATTTTTTTGTCTCTGGTTGGGTGCAGACTGTGCTACACAAAAATGTTGGAGGTAACCATGTTAGAGCCTCTAACATTTGTTTGATCAACCATCAAACTCTAACATTTGATAGAAATTGATGCCACGATTGATGGCTCTCAGCCACAGAAGTATCCTCTCTGGTTCAGTAGCCTGACTTGGTGTGAGATAAAAGGAGAGTTCTGAATTTTTTGCCTTGTTATTAGTACAACTGAAAATGCAGCAACTTTTCGGCATTGCTGCAAATAATAATGTGTGATAAAGGCTACGAAAGAAACAAACTTGTAACAGTGCCGTGCGATAGCGCTAGCGCTACATACACCGCTGCAACGCTTAGCAGGGCGATCCGAGTGAACGAGGTACTTTGTTTTCCCCTTCGCCAGCGTTGCTATGCGGACATTGTATTATGGGTCGGCGAAGTTCCCGGATGTCAGACCCCGAGAATTGTCACTTACATAGTAAAAGGATGGTCATTGAAATTCTACAGAAATAGAAACAATAATTTCTTTTTTTTTTTGGATGTGATCATATTGATTTTTAAGTAATGAAGAACTGAACGTGCTTTTTAATTCTAATAATTATTTTGAGGTGTTACAGTTAAACAAAAGCAAACCCAACGGATATTTCCCCAAACAATTCCAGATAAACTGGCATGACATATTCAAGGGAAAGATTGTCAGCACGCAACGGATAATGGACGCACAACTTGCTTCAGACTCGTCAGAAAGTGAATTTCACAAATAATTTTCTGATCAAGAATCCTCAGATTACGACGAGAGTCAAAATCATCATGTAGAAGGTGCTGTAAGACTGAACATGGATGAACCCGAGGTTGAGATGACGTGGCGGATCACGTGATGTATGATCATGTTTTTTGAGGGATGGAGCCAATCGGGCATAAAACGACAGAAGAAAACATTAAAATCTTCGTTTCAAGATATTTATTCAAGAAAACAACAACGATTAAGTGTTAAGTGAAGCCATATATATACATATATATATATATATATATATATATTCATTAAACCAAACATGATTTTTTTTGTTTGTTTCTGTGGACCTTTAAATTAAGATACACTTTACATGCTTCTCATAAACGGATCAGATGCTCTCGGTGAGAGTAGAGTTGTGAAATCGACATATAAATGTTGATTGGCCTGTTTGTGCTCCAATCTGAACTTGTGGCTCATTAACTCTAATTTGAAGCTGGGGCACAGCTGTTTGACGTCATTGATCATGTTCCTGGCTCTCTGATGCTCAGGCTTGCACATGAGCCACAATCAGCTGTTTGACGTCATTACCTTCGCATTCTG
>NC_140968.1:26861695-26869195 GCF_056783735.1 Eptatretus burgeri | reverse complement strand
CCTCTCTCCCCCTCCTCTCTCCCCCTCCTCTCTCCCCTCCTCTCTCCCCCTCCTCTCTCCCTTCTCTCTCCCCCCTCCTCTCTCTCCCCCTCTCTCCCCTCCTCTCTCCCTCCGCTCTCTTGCCACCCCCTTCTCACCCCCTCTCACCCCCTCCTCTCTCCCTCCTCTGTCCCTCCCCTCTCTCTCGCCCTCTCTCTCCCTCCTCTCTCTCTCTCCCTCCTCCTCTCTCTCTCCCTCCTCCTCTCTCTCTCCCTCCTCCTCTCTCTCTCCTCTCTCTCTCCCTCTCTCTCCCTCTCTCCCCCCTCTCTCCCCCCTCTCTCCCCCTCTCTCCCTCCCTCTCTCCCTCCCCTCTCTCCCTCCCCTCTCTCCCTCCCCTCTCTCCCTCCCCTCTCTCCCTCCCTCTCTCCCTCCCTCTCTCCCTCCCCTCTCTCCCTCCCCCTCTCTCCCTCCCCTCTCTCCCTCCCTCTCTCCCTCCCTCTCTCCCTCCCCTCTCTCCCTCCCCTCTCTCCCTCCCCTCTCTCCCTCCTCTCCCTCCTCTCTCTCCCTCCCCTCTCTCCCTCCCCTCTCTCCCTCCCCTCTCTCCCTCCCCTCTCTCCCTCCCCTCTCTCCCTCCCCTCTCTTGCCCCCCTCTCGCCCTTCTCTCTCGCCCCCTCTCTCCCTCCTCCTCTCTCTGTAAATGTATTCACAAATGTCTACAAAGCACAACGATTAATTCCAACCTTTGGAAAAAACAGCTTTCAAACACTTGGGAAACTGCTGTTTCCCTTGGGAAAATTCAAACCTTGGGATTAATTCATAATTTGAATAATAATCAAACCTTGGGAGTAAATAATTAAATTAATTAATGATTAAATAATAATCAAACCTTGGGATTAATTAATTCAAACCTTGGGAAAGAACAGCTTTCAAACCTTGGGAGACACTTGGGAAACAGCTGAAATGGATGAGGAAGAACGATATCAAACTTTGAAAAGGCACATACCCAGGTCCCCAGTGTCGATTGTGACGTCAGACCAAACGAAGAAGAATTGTGACGTCAATCCTTCAAAAAAAATAATTTAAATAAACATTAATTGTGATGTCATAGCAACGTGTCCTGTCATTGGTTCACAGATACATGGCCGTAACTTGGGAACCGCTCATCCGATTGATATCAAACCTTGAAAAGGCACATCCACGGGGC
This sequence comes from Eptatretus burgeri, assembly GCF_056783735.1. Classification (NCBI taxonomy): domain Eukaryota; kingdom Metazoa; phylum Chordata; class Myxini; order Myxiniformes; family Myxinidae; genus Eptatretus; species Eptatretus burgeri. Next base: position 26,868,012 of record NC_140968.1, on the reverse strand, counting down.
CCCGGCAATATTCCTGGCAAGTTTCAATGAGATCGGACCGGCGGTTGTCGAGAAACGGCGATCGCAGACAGGCAGACAGACAGACAGACACACACACACAGAGATTGCTGGAATTATAGATAGATTATCAGGAAGATATTTGTTATTTGCTTTACCATATCTCTTGGAACATACTTGAGATATTCCTCCTCTTTTAGCCTTCTCTATCATTAAAAGCTATCTATATCACTGATTAATTCCAAATTTTGTTTTGTCATTTTTAACATGGAACCCTAAGACAAGCCCGGGGCTGTGTAATAGTGAACGGGGTCTAATCCATAAGAATTTTTACTATGACAGACTGTTCTAAAAGTTTCAAACACATCAACCAATAACAATTTTTTTAAATTTAATTTTAAATTAACCAATGAAATTTTATTCTTAACCACCATAAACATTCCAGGGTACACACCGGAGTACAACCACCGAGTGTCAACTCATTCCATCCTGCGCTTTAGGAGTGATCAGATGATATCCCAGACATACGGAGGTTGGCTGGCTTTGTAACACAGAGTATGTATGTATGTGACATTAGTCAGTCATATTATACAGATTGTTGGTTCTGCCATTCAGTGGTTTCTTGGCCAAGGGTTGTGCTGGGCGGTTTGACAACCCTCTCCCAGCAGTGGTTATGGCAGGAATTTGGGCATGGTGCTGGTGATAGCTCGCCTATTCATTATGAATGTCACTGTGGGATCTTTAATGTTCACCAACTAATGCTGGCAGACAGAGCGCCAGTTTAATGTCGATCTAAACAAAGGCACAAACATTGATGAAGCATCTTGCGTGTGAAACACGAGGATGACAGTTTTTAGCTGATTTAGGATTCAAATCCAGGCTGAATGGCTTAGAGGTGAGTGTGCATACCTCCAGGACATCCTTTCAGCTCTTGAGTGCATGTATGTATGTGTTCTTCTCATAAGTAAATGTCAGTTTCTGTCTGTGTGTTTGCGTGTAACACAAAACATACCAAAACTATTGGGCCAATTGCCACCAAACTTGGCACATATACCAAGTTCGACCTCTTGGTGAACACAGGTTACTTGGCTTCATCTGTAGTTGTAGGGGTTCATGTAGTTGCAGGGGGGTTCACGAAAATTATCTATGTAAATGTGTATCGTGTTGCACCACCTTGTGGTGGTGGCAGAGGGTATTACAAGTCAGCTGTGCAGATAATTTGCATTTTTGCGCTGCACACCTCTCAGAGAGTGGGAAGCCCCAAAGCAAACCTCCACTAATCAGGAGAGGCAGGGGAAGGGAGATGAGAGGAGAGAGGGGAAGTAGCAGGAGGATAGAGGGGATGGAGCAAGAGGAGGGAGGGGAAGGACCAGGAGGAGGGCAACACTGGGCACCCCTGCTTGTATATATAGAGGATTTTCATAGTTTAGAGTACTGGTATTAAGGATTTTCTTTCGAGTGTCCATAAGTGGTAGACACCATGATAACGAAGTTAAAAGTCTTTTTTCAATCAGTACTTTATCGTTTTATTAACATTCTCGCAATTAAACCATTTCCAAACTTTTTAGAAAATTTAAATACACGTTCCACCTTATCAACAAAATTATTTCCACAAACAAACAGATAATGTTTTGATATCCTCAAGTACTGTAAAATGTATATTTCTTCCATGTATACATCAGTCTCCCTGTTTTCCCATTCCCACAATACACCGAGTTCTCTTTGTGTATAAACTCTCTCTCCCTCTCAACACGCGTGTTCAACATGTGACGGGTTTTAGCTCTGCATTAAAATGCCCCCATTCTGGATTGGCAGGCTAGTACATTATGTATCATTAACATTCTGTGCATCCTATTTTTTTTTCCCTGTGATTTATCCATTAAAATGAGGGAAAGCAGCCTCACAAGTTACAATTTCTCTTTTAACGACGCCACAGCATCCTCAGTTCAAATCCCGCTCAGCTGTTGAATTAATACCAGGTGGGGTTGATTCAGCTTGTCATCCTTCTGAGCTCGGCAAAATGAGTACCAGTGTACTGGTATGGGGGCACAGCATCAGCATTGTAGTTACACCCCAACAAAGTGATAGCTACCTGGCAGCCAAGCTTCCATATGCAAGAATAAGAAGAAGTAATCCATCAGTAATTCGGATACTTGTGTCTTGGTTCCTGCAACTCGATTTACACGAGTTTAAATATTGGAGTAGGTTATGCATCCATCATCATAAATACCTAAGGCATGATGAAGTTGGTGCGATGAACATTCGAGAAAGCATTTTTATTTCATTGCGATGTTCCTAATATTTTTGTAAGTCCTAAGTGCGTTTTTATCCATTTATATATTGGGAGAGCTGAGACTTATTGTAATTTATATTATACGACTCCCTGTTTGACCCTCAGAGTTATGAGTTGATGGGCATGCCTGATAAACCCTGAATGACATCCGGGAGTATTGGCTGCACTAATATTAATTAATCTTTCGTCAAGCTGTATCGGAAATTATTTCAGGAGTAATTTGCAACACATATACAACATTCTATTTCTACAGCAATTAAGCACTTCAGCCTCAGCATTGTGATAAAGAACACAATAATAAATTAATTTTTAAATATCATTTATCCCACGAAATCTAACACAATAGCAGGATTATTATCCTGAAGAATTCAACACATCTTTGGTGAAATGTTAAAGGAATGGTACTCCCACTGTTTGTGGCATGGTATACAGGGTTAAAGATAAATGCTATCAACTGGAATTGAATTAGGGGGGGGGGGGAAATAATACTTAGTCATAGTGTCCAGATGAATGTCACTTCAAAATTAATTTATTATTGTGTTTCTGCAGGATGCATATGGTCTGCCAGTTACTGTCTTCTTGGTAAACTCCTCAAATCCAGCCTCACTGCTCACCTGAACTCATTTGTTCCTCTTCCCTCTCACCTGTGCAACCAACATCCCCAGTCTGTTAAGTCCCATTCTTTCTTCCAGGGCTTCAAGACGGCTGCTTACCACCACCTCAACTTGTCCCCAATTCCAAACCATGATCTTTTCTTCCCTCATTAATCCACCACCCCACCCAAGCCCTCCTCCTTACAAATTTCCATTTTTCCCTCCTGGGAGTTTCTTTCTGTATTCATCTTGTCCACCCCATGTATCCATCTTTTTCTGCACCCCTCCTCCCCATCCCCAATTCCTCTTCACACGCATTGTTGCCCAAGGTTCCTTCTATCTCGGCCTTCAATTCTGTCGTTGGTGTCCCCCCTCGCTCTAGCTACTTTTCCTTTTGTCCTGTTGTGTCCTGATCTGTTCAGTGTACTCGTACTAGCTCTTCCACGAGCCGAGACTATGTATACAAAAAAAAACTAGAACACCACTCGGTTGAGCACATACCTCTGCCAGGCTGAACAGTTCACGTTTTCTATCCCACTCATAGGCCATATCTGCATCTGGACCTTAACCAATATAGAACCAGCTTGTTCTTGTCACCGACCAACTCATCCACCAAGTTTTGTCAGAATCTATCCACACCTGTTTGAGATATCATGCGATATATCATTTATCACTCTATCTCTCAATGGTGAAGAATCACTTTAAGAATGCTAGTGTCCGTATCTGAACCCTGATCTTCACAAAAACCGAATCGGTTTGTCCTTGTCACACACCCAACCCGTCCACCAAATTTCGTCCGAATTCGTCCAAAACTTTTTGAGATAACCTGCACACAGACAGACACTTCAAAATTAATTTATTATTGTGTGACAAACAGGGGTGAAAACACAACCAACTCATTCCATCCAGTAATTCAGGAGTGCATAGAAGACAGATGCTTCTCAAATTTTGTACACACACACACACACACACACACACACACACACACACACACACACACACACACACACACACACACACACACACACACACACACACACACACACACACACACACACACACACACACACACACACACACACACACACACACACACACACACACACACCAATTACTTCAACCTTCATGTGGGGTCAGCTGGGGAAAGATTTTAGCCAAAGTCTTTCACGAATAGTAATTTCTTTTGGTGGCAGTGATACATTGTCATTACCACCAAGGAATGCTAGCAAATGGGACACCCAGCTCAATGTCCACATACTTTCACCTTCTCCTACTCTTCCTGCAGTAAAGCAAAATGTCACCACCATATAACTTGTTCTCTGGTACAGCCTGCACAGGTTTGGGAGTGTGCACCATTTTATTGCACTCTCCTCCGCATTGTCAAGTATGGTCGGCCTCAATATAGCTCCGGGTTTCTGAGTGGGTAAATCGAGCTCTTCAACCACCTGCTCTTGGCCACTTGGCGTGGGTACACGCATAACTTAATATCTGGCCTGCCAAGTCCTATTGGCCATGAAGGTTTGGTGTAAATGGGCCTCGTGGCTCTCTTGAACCTGAAAAGTCATGCGACCCAGACTGGGAGCACGGTGGGACATCGATGCCATCTAATGAGATTAGGACTGGGAGTACGATGCGATGTTGATGCCATCTAATGGGACCTAGATGGGATCCCATTGCAATGTCACTCTCATGACGATTTACCTGTGGCTCCACCTGCTTATAGCATGACACCATGGATTCCCAGCATGCAGTTGATGCGAGTATAGATTAAGCACATAGTCTCGCCTATCTATGCCACATACTCAGTGACTATGATTGTTGATAGCTAGTCACATCAACGTGACAAGAGAAATCAGAAGTGCTAAATGAGTGCAATGGGTATGTCCTTTAAATAAAACTCAAGAGGACATGCCCATTAATTAATCACTTAGGGCCTCTTCAGATGAGGACATGTGCACACAATTCATGAAACTCCATTATGATTATGGCGGATATGAAAGGAAACGCATTTATTGGAGGCACATATCACGTATCCTTACATGCCTTGCTTTGATAGATGCTCACACACTATATCGAATTCGAAGCGGGAGGGACAGGAGAAACTTTCGTTTCAATGCCAATACATCCTGAGACATCATGTCGAGGGAGCAGGTCGGATGATTCAGGTTATGGCTTAAAAGTAAAGCATGTCATGGAACCACGTGGAGAAGTGTGCTCATCGTCAAATGGCAAACCTTTATCTCTACATTCAAGGCCATTTAAGTTTAAAAAGTAGAAAGTTAGCTTTCACAGTCAATTTTTTATTTAGAGACTGAAACTGTAAAAGATCTCCACAGGAGACTACACCTAAATGTATCGAAGCAGTTTGCAAAGATCAGGTGGCTTTTGCAGAAGTGTATGTCAACTCATCCACCCCTGCACCCCCTCCCGAGAGAATTTCAGTTGATAAACTGTTCGACTGAATTGATATAGCGTAATGTAGATGGAGCACATGCTCGAGGATCCGAATGGCCTCCTGCATCCAATTTCCTTGTGTGACTCCAGACAAGTAAATGGAGTCTGTTTTCCTCTTGTTGTCCTCACCAGGACAGAATATGTTGGAAAAAAACAGACAGCAGCTGAAAAGGCTGCTCAAGATATTCTGAGGATGCTGCATGTGAGTTGTTTTGTGAACTGAATCTGAATCTCCCATCGTCTCGACAACTCACTTGTGCTTCCTCTTTTTGCATCAAGCTGCTGCTGCTCGACTAAGTATTATTTTCCATCCTTTTGGGTTATCCTATGGATCACCAAAACAAGTTCCCACTGTAATTCAAGCAAAGTACAATAAATATTCTGCCGAGTTGCTTCATTTGCCAAGATTTATCAAAATTTTTCTTTCACCTGGATTAGCAAGTGGTTATTCATTTGTAAAAACTTTTAATCTGTAAAAGTAAAAACAGATCCTTCACGACAAGACTCTCTGACTGAATCATTGAGATGTATTTTATGGGAAGGTAGTGTTTTCCTCTTTGAGTATCATTGGGGTGCCCAGAACAAGTCGTGAATGTCTCCACGGCTGAGAAGGAGTGTTGGACAGGTTTCCTCTCTGTAGTAAAGTGCTGTAGCTTACAGCATAAACTTAGAATTGAGACAGGATATTGGCACACAATGGCCTACTCTTGCGGAAGACACCATGCGATCTTTAACGTCCACTCGCTATTGTTTATAGATTGGATTCCTGATTTAGCATCTGTCTGAAAGAGGGTTCACTCATCAATGCATTGCCCTGCCTGCGAATCACCAGGATGACACTTTATAGTTGGGTCGATAAATCAAACCCAGACTCAACAGCTGAAAGTCTTGTACACCACCTCTGAGTTATCCTGTCAGCCATTGACTTCATACCGACTACAAAACTTGAAGGAATCTTTGTCTTTCAATACATTGATGGT
>NC_140968.1:26851695-26854195 GCF_056783735.1 Eptatretus burgeri | reverse complement strand
GACGGTCGTTTTGTCAGTTCCAGTCAGACGGTCGTTTTGTCAGTTCCAGTCAGACGGTCGTTTTGTCAGTTCCAGTCAGACGGTCGATTCGTGAGTTGCAGACGGTTGGTGAGCTGGCGACAGTTGGTGACGGCTTTGCAGTCTTACAGTTTCTCACAGCGCCTCAGCTTCTCACAGCTTCTTACAGCTGTCCATCAGTTGTGGCGACTGGTGGCTCCTGATGGTGGGTGACGCTCAGACCGTTAATGCTGGCTCTGCTCGAGCTCTGTTCTTGACGTACCTGATTCTTGGGGGTGACGATGTGACATCGATTGGCGTTCAAGCCTGTTTGCGAGTGGGTGCACGGCAAGGCTGGGCACTGCTAACGGACAAGGCACGCTAACACATTTCAGGACGTTTTATTTGATGCACGACACCTTCTATTTGGTGAGCGAGACGATTTCTCTTCCCCTGAATGATCTGCTGGGTACCCTTGTCTCGTGTTTAATTGTTAAGTAAGGCATAGTGATAAGCATCTGCTCTTTGTGTCTTTTTCTATTAGTGCCTGATTAATTCTTTATTTGCTTGCGATCATTTTGATTGATTTGAATTTCCTTATTTTCACCACAAGGAAATAATTTTTTTTTCCCCCTTATTAATAAATTCCTTTGTTGAGTTCCAACCTGTCCGTGCTTGTCCTTTCCTTCCAATGATCCAGCATTGTCCGAACCTATATAGACTGGGAGGTAATTACCAAACTAATTGACCTGTCATAGTCAGCACGCACCAGCTGTTAAATGCTCTGATGCCCAAATTAAGATCTAATCAAGATAAGATTGGTACTTTGCCGAGGGCACGCTCCCCGTTCAGGAAGCCACATGACCTCTAGTTAAACAGCAAAATTAGACAGTGGACACTGGAACTCGTGGTGAACTGATCGGTGTTCGTGGTTTTAAACCAACCCACCATACCACAAAGTTAATTGTCAGCATTGGCCCCAGGTCTGGCTCAAACGAGGACAAACAGGGATTAAACTTCCTCATATTACACTCTGTTCCCGTGGCCGTAACAATATATATATATATATGTATATATATATATATATATATATATATATATATATATATATACATATGTGTGTATATGTATATATGTATGTATATGTATATATATATATATATATATACATATGTGTGTATATGTATATATGTATGTATATGTATATATATATATATATATATACATATGTGTGTATATATATATATGTATGTATATGTATATATATATATATATATATATATATATATATATATATATATATATATATATATATATATATATATATATATATATATATATATATATATAAATATATATATATATATATATATATATATATATATATATATACATATGTGTGTATATGTATATATATATATATATATATATAGTGCTATATTATATTATTGTACTAAAAGCACGGTCCCTCCGTGAAGCTGTGACTATGTCTATTAATTACGTACTGTTTGAACATCAGTTGCACCCTGACTTCACACACGTATGCCAATTAATTATATGCTATTGGAATGTACCTTTCGACCATTTCGACTACTGAGACCCCCGATGATCGTTGAAAACTCTTTAAGACCCCCTCCCCCAAGACTCTTATGACTCCCAAAGACCCCTAAGGACCCTGAGGACCCAAAAAACTCCAAACACCCGAAGACCCAAAAGACCCAGATGAGCAAAAAGTCCCCGAAGACCCAAAAAAACAAAAAGACCCCCAAGATCCTTTAAGACCCCTTTTACCTTTAAGACACTTTCAACACTTTAGACACGTCTTTCCCCTGCTTCTTCCAGGGCACTCACTGCCCACGATCGGAGCAGCGAGGGCCTGTCCATGAGAGAGTGGCCTCTATATGTTGGAGAATTGTGTGTGGAGCATGTGGGTTGCTCTGATAGCTTAGATGGTGGATCACTGGTATAGACTGGTATAGAGGACCTGGGTTTGATTCCTGCAATGGACATGTAATTTCCCCACTTATACATACAATCTTTGCCTGTTCATTTATCATTATATATTTATGATGGGACTCGTAGCTATACAATGCCCACTCCCACCCCATTCCTTCCAAACATGATTAATGGTAAATATCATTTAAAAATGTACCTTGTGCATCATCAAGCCCCAGATATGACCTTCCCAACAGTGTTAAGAAGCACAAAGTTTTGGGGAGAACGTGCCAGTGTACGAACCTTCGGCTCTTTCACAGGTGCACGTGGTTGGGACTTTTTGCAATACGGACTGCAAAATATCAACTTTTTGGATGAGGTGATCAGAAAGTTCTCCAAATCTTTTATTGTGCAGAGGCACACCCGTTTCTCACAGGTTCATTTCCAAGTATGTTTGGCTTCTTTTAAATGCTAAGTGAGCCGTTTCATGCGACGATCCTTATCTTGAACATATGATAGGCCTAAACGCCCAGGCTCCCCCAATGGACTTCGTTACTTGGGGTTTCTA
>NC_140968.1:26826695-26846695 GCF_056783735.1 Eptatretus burgeri | reverse complement strand
TATGTCGTACAGAGTCATTAAACATCTCGTTTTACTCGGCATAGTCCAATTTACACAATTGAGTAACTTATTTTGAATTACACATGGAGCACAACTGAAATAAAAAGAACAGTGTGAAACAAATTTTGAACCCTGAGTGAGGGATGGCGGGAAAAACAAACCCACGGATATGCAAAGTATTGTGCCCTGCGAATGGCGAATAGGTATAGAGAAGTAAGCGAATCTGCGAATGGTGAAGTTTTACGACACGCTAAATTTTGCTGGAATCGGACCAAGTCCGAGTCCGAGTCCGAGTCCTTGGCATTCACTGTTTCACGTCTCCTTTTGCTGTCCTTCACCTTCCTTAATTGTCATGTATTGTCCTGCCATGTTGAAACACATGACGTTTCATATCTACATCTGATACACAATCACGAAGTTTACAAATGTGCATTCTCTTTTTCCAACTGTCAGAGTTGTCTTAGAAGTCTGCACATTCCAAGCTGGTCACAGAGAATCATTTAAATTTACATTTACAACCAACAACTAGAGAGTTCAGAGATCATGATACCATAACCCACACAGTGCTCAAGAATATACAGGTGGCCTTGCTGTACAAGGATTGGAGACTTCAGCTTTAAACCTTGTCCAAACTGTACCCTTGGTTTGCATGTTTGTGCATTGTGTATTGTGACATTTATTTTCATGAATAAAAGAGTTATTTATGCTTCAGTCACATTTGGCTCGGCGGCCGTAGGGTCTAAAAAATCTACGGCCACTAGCAATTATAGGGCTGCCGCAGTGTTTCCACGGTCACACAATGTAGCAGTCACATATGTTTTTATTTTTTGGGTAGCCGCACGGGGTATTTAGAAATTGTGGAGACCGAAAATGTGGGGGTGCCGTGCGGTCTTTGATTTGATGTCGCACGGTGACCTTAGGGCGTCCCTGCGGCGGCCATAGAATTTTCAAGGCAGACACAAGGCAACCACAGGGGGGGCCTTAAGGTGAACGTAATTTTTTTTTCGGGGGGGTTGGCAAAATTCATTTTTCATTGATAAGAGCCTACGGCAGCCGCACGAATAACGCAAGCCCACCGTACGCCCTACGTACGGTCGACGTGGAACACATCTAAGTCATGGCTACGGCTTGTCGAATTGCTACGGCCAACCGAGAAATGAAAAAAGTTATAACTCCGCGCTTTAATTCCACGGAGACCCCTACGGCCTGTAAAAGATAGCCATACGGCGTAGGGCCACCATGAGGCCACCTCAGAAACTCTGCGGCTGCCGCACGTTTCTGTCAATTCAAGGGGGGTACGGCCGCCGTATCCTAGCCATAGAGCAAATGTGACTCATGCTTAAGAAACAAAATATTTTTTAATTTATTTAGTAACTAGGGTGGATAAGCCAATTCGGTGGATAAGCAATAGAGCCAATTCGATTTTGGTTCAGGTCTGGATGCAGATCCAGCCTATTTGCGGGATACAAAATGTAAACTGTTCAGCATGGCGGAGGTGTGCTCTCTATCGGGTGCCGTTCTCATTACAAAAGTAATTGCATATGCCTCGATCTGGTTGCTCAAATCCAACCTGGGAAGTAGAATAGTATCAAATTTAGTGTATGATCAACAAACCACCACCACATCCATCAGAGCATGCAGTTTGTGATGCTGGACAGGAGACATTGATATTTACCATTTGATGGCTCAAGTTATAAACAAATGTGGGTTTCTAGATCATATGAACAAAATAGACCTTCAACGTTAAACAGTGCTTCCCATCTGAAGGTACATGATCACATACAAACTGCGCAGGTAAATATTCCTTAACTGTGGAAATAAGATGCAACCATCATTTGTGTCTTTCTCTCTTGAGGGTCAATGCTTTCTAATAATGAGGACAAATTATCCAGTGTAGAAAACTCTCCTGTAAGCACACACTGAAATTTGATTACAACATCTACTAAAAATGATCACTGCCAGGGATAGTCGGATAATGCAGTTAGTAGGAAACGTGCTGGGATGGTCTTCGGCAAAAATGACACCCTTAAAGAACTGGGTAAAAACTGTAAACGTGCCTCTAATTGCAAAATGATTCAATGAGCTTTGCCTTAAGCCTTGGCACTGATTGTAGGCAAGGCCTCCAGAGGTCGAAGTGTTCGTCGTGACAAGTTGTGTGGGTAATGACCTTGTCGCTGTGTCTTAGTCCCTTTTTTTTGTTTGTTTAGTTTAATCACAAACCTCGACAATGAGAAAATTTATCTTCGCTCTTGAAGATGATCTCAAGATGCAGCAAGCCGATGAGATTTGCCAACGCGTCTCTCTGGAATTTCTTCAATGCCCAGGCCTTCGTTTTTATGATGCATAGCCATGTGGATGACCATTTATCATGTTATTTTTATTTTAGAAATTTCAAAAAAGAAATTCATGAAATAAATAATTGACAAAAATAAAGGTCATTCATAAACTGACGAGTTACATTTCTAATTGACCCTTTCCTTTGATTTGTTTTATTTTATGGCAGGATTGCATTGAGGTATCACAATCACCTTTGATCTGAATCGACTACGTTCAAATCTAGACCCATCCTGGTGTTTCCTATGCAGGGAAATACATTGATGTTCCCACCATCCTTCAATCGCCATGAAACTGGGTGTCCCATCTGCTAGCATTACTTGGTGGATGTTAAAGATCCCATGGTGGGCTGCGCCAAGAGTTGGTGAGTTATAGCTGGCACCCTGAGCAAATTGCAAATTCCTGCCCTGGAACGCAATGGCAAACCACCCAGTGTAACCAAACCACCCAGTGTAACCAAACCACCCAGTATAACCAAACCACCCAGTATAACCAAACCACCCAGTATAACCAAACCACCCAGTATAACCAAACCACCCAGTATAACCAAACCACCCAGTATAACCAAACCACCCAGTATAACCAAACCACCCAGTATAACCAAACCACCCAGTATAACCAAACCACCTGGCAGAACCCAAACACCAAATGTAACCAAATCACCCAACATCACCCTTTCCCAAGAACTTCTTCAGCAGAATGATGCTCTGTCAAGCTGTTTGATTGATTTTATGATAAAAATGTTCATCGATTTTAAAATTTTAGTCCTTTTAAAGGTAAGCTATTAGAATATTGTTGCAGTGATGGCTTCTAGGGGTTAATACTGTACAGCTTAGAAATAGTTATTTCCTTTTATTGCAGGTTTTAGTCTAAGAGTGAGGTAAAATTAATTTAATAGAATATGCGTTGATTGAGGTAAAATTAATTTAATGGAATATGCGTTGATTACTTGTATCTAAACCCTATCGTCTCCCTCCTAATGTTTTCTGTCGAAAACCGCTTCCTCCCATCAGCCCTTTTTCATGTTCCATCTATCATAATCCATCCTTTATGGGCTTTTGGGGAATATCAGCCTTGCACACCAACCGAGGTACAAGTTTTGGCACAACTGTGCTGGGCTATAACTTTTGAGAGGGGGTTGAGAACATCAGGGGAGGAGTTTCCTTTTGAGTGACACCCGAACGGCCAATGGACCACAGCTAATTGGCTCTCCTGCTGATGCACGGGACCAAAGCCCCTGCCTGTCTCTGGCCACCTCAATCCGATGGTTGCCCTTGGGGATTTTGTGGTGCCTGGACGGGCTGTAATTTTTTGTTAGAGTCGAGGCTCATGGAAGAGCTGGTACACTCAACAGATAAGGACATAACAGAACGAAAGGAAAAGAAGAGAAAAGGAGAGGGGAAACCAACAGCAGATTTGAAGGTCAAAATAGAGGGAGACTTGGACAAACAATGGGTGTGGGCAGGAATGAGGGGTAGGGAAGGATGCATGGGGTGGACAAGATGGATACAGAAGGAAATTCTCAGGCAGGAAAAACTATAAATTTGGAAGGAAGATGGCTTGGGGGTGGGGGGAATCTTTTTGCCCAATAATGCTCCTGTTCATATTGCCATTTGAACAAGGAACGTTTTTGTCGACGCCAACGTTAATGCTATATCACCAGATTTAAATCCAATTGAACATCTCTGGGATATCATTGATTGTTGCATTTGAACATTGTCAAGACAGACTCAGACCCTCAATGCACTGGAACAGGAGCTGATTTGGGCGAGCGTGGAATTCCATTCCTCGCATTCTGATTTGAGTGTTCATATGATCAATGCGAAGACGATGCAATGCCGTGGTTACCCGGGAATGCATCTCCCCCCCCACCCCTCCCCCCTCCCCATTATAACACTACGTATAAGGGAATGTCTCCTCTGCTTAAAGTTTTTTTTGCTTAACGTTGTACTCTTCAGGAATGCATCTATGACGTTAAGTGCAAACTTACTGTCATGTATTTTAAATTAACCACTATACAATATATTTCAGAAAAGATCCCACTTTGCAAAGTTTTTTTTCATTTATGCAATTCATCATATTAAACCAGATGTACGTCTATTTTGACCATAAGTCGAGGCCCAGACTTCCGGGAAAAGAAGTATCGACTTACACACAGAAAAATATGGTGTACACTTTTATGTATATGTATATATATATATATATATATATATATATATATATATATATATATATATATATATATATATATATATATATATATATATATATATATATATATATATATATAGCTGGATAGAAAGCTGAAAGGTTGAAGTTTATTGTACCAATGTCAAAATTGCCACCAAAATTTAAATTTTGGTATAGAATCGTCGTTTTCTTTTAGACCACATGTTCGACGTAGGCTCCACGTTGTCCGATCACTGCCTGCAAACGCGTTGTCATGTTCTCCATCACTTTGGGAAACGTTTCCTGAGGAATGTTCTGGATTTCTCGGTGGATGTTTTCCTTCAGCTGATCAAGAGTCTGAGGCCTAGGGTTTCCATAGATCCAGTCCTTGAGATACCCCCACAAGAAGAAGTCTGTGGGAGTAAGGTCAGGGGAATACGGTGGCCACTCAACTTCTTCGTAGAGGGAGATAAAGCTGCCCTCAAAATGTTGGTTGAGAAAACGCCTTGTTTCCCTGGCTGTATGGGGCGGTACCCCATCTTGCTGGAACCACTGGGTTCTCATCTGGATCAGGTTGTTTCTCCTACGGGCCTGAGTACGTAGCTCAGGCAGATAGAATTCCTGAATCATTTCGCGATAGTTCCTCTGGTTTACCGTGCAAGTGCGTCCCTGATCATCTTCAAAGAATTATGGACCAATTATCCCATACCAACCAACCGCCACCCACATGGTGACTTTCAGAACAGATCGAGGCACCAGTTCAGTTGATGCATTGCCAGGACTTTCAGTTCCCCAGTACCGAAAGTTTTGCTCGTTTCCCTCCCCGGAGAAGTGAGCATGGCATTCGTCCGTTATGTGAATTTTTTGAGGAAGTCTGCATCTTCCTCCAACTTTCCTGAGAACCAATTTGCAAAGTGTAGTCGTTTGCGTTTCTGTTGATCAGTAAGCACCGTTTCCGTTTGAATTTTGTATGGAAAGGCATTAATGTCTTGGCGAAGGATCCTCTGAACGGTGCTCTTTTGAATGTTTGTCTCGGCAGAAAGTCGTCGAATCGATTTTTCTGGACTTTGAATGACCGCCTGTCTCACCATTTCCACATTTTCTTCACTACGACCTGTCCTCTTCTGACCACTGTGACCCTTGTGAAGGTCACAGATGGTTCCCACAATGGTAAACTTTGCGATGGTGCACTTTATTGTCCGAAAGTTTGGTGCATGGCGCAAGTGGATACCGAAATGTCTCGAGTAAAGACGTTGCACCTGTATGACACTTTTCGTCTGGTGCCAAAGTTCAACAATCAGTGTTGGCATTTTTGTGGTGCTTGTTTGGTATCAAAATAAACTTCAGGGTCTCTGCAACAAGAAATGAAGCATTAGTGACAAAATTACTGCTTTTTAGGATCAAACGAAGCATTTTAAAAGTTGTGTATGTTTTTGGGGGCACCATATATATATATATATATATATATATATATATATATATATATATATATATATATATATATATATATATATATATATATATATATATATATATATATATATATATATATATATATATATATATATACATGTAGTTATAATTCCAGCAATGTGTGTGTGTGTCTGTGACCACTGTTTCACGACAACCAATGGTTCGATGTAATTGAAACTTGCCAGGTATATTGCTGGGGACCTGAGTTTGTGCCTTTTCAAGGTTTGATATTAATCGGACAAGTGGTTCCCAAGTTATGGCGATTTATTTACGAACCAATGACAGAACACGGTGCTATGACGTCACCATTGACGTCACAATTCTTTATTTTCTTTTTTTTTTGCACATACGGCCACGCACGTACAGGCACACACTGGTATACATAAATATATTAATTTATTTTGTGCAGTATTAATTTTAATTTAAAAATTATATTAATAAAATATAATTTTTATATTTATACACTGGTACGAGCAAATGTTTGCCAACATGTCTCTTTTCCCACCGCACCTACTCCCTCCAGACTCCCACCCTTTCCCATTCCTCCTCCAATGCCACCCCTCCCTCCAGACTCACACCGCACCCCTCCCTCCTCCCATCTACTTCTACCCCATCCCCTTCTCTCTCTCTCCTCCCACCTCACCCCTTCCCTCCTCTCACCCCACCTCCTGCCGCCAGACCCCCACCCACCCCTTCCTTTCCCTCCTCTCACCTCACCTCCCCCATCCAGACCCCCACCCACCCCTTCCTTTCCCTCCTCTCACCTCCCCCATCCAGACTCCCACCCACCCCTTCCTCTCCCAAATGAATTTTTGTACGGTGTATATTTGGAGACGTTAGCTAAGGTGGTAAATCTTTTTCTACAAATCTATTCTTTCACCCTTGAGAGTTATGTCGTTGGATGAGAAACAAAATGACCTTTAAATCGATGTATAGATTGTGTTTGCAGTATTTTCAGTTTTTGAGTTGTGAACAATCAGCACATTTGAGAGGTCACTTTATTAAATAAGTAATTCTTCACATCTGATCCCATATTTGTGTCACTGACAGTGAATATAGCATTTTTAACCACATTTGGGGAAAATAAATATTTAAAATAAGACCCGCTTTTGAACCTGCTAATCTCTAACTTGCCACACGTCATGTCAAAATGTTCCCCTGAGGGACAAATTCCTCGATATGGCCGAAATAAGTGATGCTATAGATATTTATCCTCGTCGCCACGTAATGAATCTGGGGTATGTTCAGTGACCGTTTCTTGCGGAGCGCTCACTGAGTGGCTTAAACACTCCAGCAAACACTCCATTCAAAACAGTTCATGAGGAACGGGATGCTTGGCAAGCGTGAGCTTGAGGCTTGGAAAATGAACATACCCCTTTGACATCTCGACAGCATTCAGTACAAACAAAACGATGACAAAAGGTCAGCACGTGTACATAATAAATATATCTCGTGAATTTCTCCGGCCTCCTGACATTAATTATGCAAGCAGGCATTTCACTACCAAGCTGATGTTCCTCACCGCTAATGTTTATTTACTTCACATGGTATGTGAATTACGCGCCCGTCACTTTGTTTATAAGCCTTGAAAAATTGGGCGAAAATCAAGAAATTTTTAAAATTAAAGACCACTATTTTCTTTCCGATGCATTATGAGAATGAACCTTCATTGGGCTGTGTATATTAAACCGCTACCACAATCACTGTGAGCAAAACATGCATTACCTCGTTTCCTCTGCATGAGTGATAGTCAAAATGTACTTTTGTTTCCTCAAAACGGTGCCTTCATTTAATGATGGACGATGCATTGTTCAGTCTTTAAATGTCCACCAGATGTCTTTGCAACCTCTTCCAAGGTGAGGCATTTTTCATTAGTCTGTGTGTGGTGGTCGTATAGCAGCTTAGCTGCCGGGGTAGCTATCATTTCTTGAAGCGCGACTGTGTCGCTCATGCAGTGCCCCTCTACCAGTACACACACTGGAACTGGTACTCATTTCGCCGACCTCGGAAGGATGACAGGCTGAGTCAACCCCCTGGCGTATTATTTCAGCGGCCGACGGGGCTTGAACTCAGGACCCTCGGATCCCAAACCGCTACCCTGACCACTAAGCCAACACCGGGCTCAATTTCATTAGTCTGAAACAAAATGGCCAATTAAAACCCCTGCAAGGTGAATGCAGGCTGAGACAAGGATAGGCCTGTTTTTGTTTTTTTTCATGATATTATGAGTTAATTATCTTCACAAAGGGTGTTTAAATGTACCCAAATAACAAGTTTTCATTCATGCACTCCCTTGGGGTGTCATTAGTATGCGTGCAAAGTTTTGGGTTGCTCGGTTTCATAGTTTTGGAGTTATGGAGGAGAAACACACACGCACACGCACACGCACACGCACACGCACACGCACACGCACACACTTATTTAATTCATAAATCGATAATATAATTACTCTCGCCGAAGGAGAGGGTATTGCATTTGGGTCCGTTTGTTGGGTCGCCGAAATAGGTGACCCTTGTTGTCAGTAATTCTGTCTGTTTGTTTGGATGTTTGTTCGTTTGTCATCAGCATAATTGGTAGTAAACGTTGGCCGATTTTGACCAAACTTGGGTGGTAGATACATCTTATGACCTCGTGCTTTGGAAATTGTGATTGTTGCTTGGGACTCTTTGGTTCCCTAGCAACAACCGAAAAACCTTCAAAATCGGTACCGTTCACGCGAAATCAATTCCGAAAGCCATTATCCCACGTTGGGTTATGAAATTTGGCAGGAATGATCTACAGGTGATGCTCTATCAAATATATTCTGGTTTTTGTGATATATGGAATACTTTACCCCCTACAATTAGGGTATGCACGAAAATTGGCGAAAATTGAAGGCCCCCTAGCAACCAGGTCATTGCATCGATATGAATGAAACTTTGCAGGTTCATGGTACTCAATGAGTAATACAACTTTGCCTCAGGACATATTGACCGATTTTGCTTAGGTCAGGGGTCAAAGGTCAATTAGTGCAAAAATCGATAATATGCGAGAGCTAGAGGTGCCTTCGTGCCAAATGCTACTCCTCCTCGGGTTATGGTCGGATGGTCATGAAAATTCACACTAATCGTCTGGAATACATTGTGCACAAAGGATCCAGCCGGATTTTCGATTTAGATCTTTGTTCACCCACAGCACCCCCTTGAACTTTGGAGATTTCCGATTTCAAACCGCATTTTTGGTACTTTTCATTCAAATGGATACCAAGTCGTTATCAGTAGATGGAACTGGATGAGATTTGATATGCATAATCTTAAGGTGATTCCCTATCCGCTATATGACATCCATTTTGCTCTATATCTTATAGTTTCCATGCTCGGCGACCCATCGCCGCCTACCGGCTTGTTTGTCTGTTTGTCCGCACAGAAGTTTCGTGTTTTTCTCCGCAACTGCTTGTCGGATTCACCATTGGTGCAACTACACATGTATAATGTTTTAATGATAATTATGATGTCATAGGTCACGTGGTGTGGCAGCCATATTCGAAAAACGGAAAGACTTTGGACCTCTGTATCTCTGAAACCGCACCAAGGAAAAAAAATTGAAACTTGGCACATGGAAAGTACTTCTCATGGGGAATGAGTGTGATTTTTATGATGTCATAGGTGCCTTCGTTATGACATCATAATTGCATATGGAGATTGCTACATCCGATCAGTATGAAATTGTTTGAGGGTCGTCAAGGGATAAAATGCTCAAAAACATTTTTGATGATGTCATCGGTCACGTGATTCGGCAGCCATTTTTATTTTATTTTTTAAAGCCTACAAAAATCTTCTCTGAAATGGCTGAACTAGTCATCACTACCAGCATTTAAAAAGTGGTAGTTCTAATTATGTCTCTTATTAATTACGTAACACACCAGTACACAAATGCCACACAAAATACAACACACAAAACGACACAAACACCACACAAAACAAGTCCTGGCGAGGGTCTGTAATCTCTGATTGCTCTTTTTCTTGTTGTGATTATATCAATAATATATATAATTATACATAGTGCAGGCAATTATTTTCAAAAAGTTAAAACTAAATATGCTATCATTTTGTGTGCTACCATGTACCTTCCAGCATCCATTTGATTGTTTTTATTGTTTGATTGTCTTTTTCAATTGTGGATGGATGCTGGAACGTACACCCTGTACCTTCCAGCATCCATCCGCATTCTCATTATTTGGAAAAATACGGTTCGGTGACACAATCAGAGCTGATTGACGTATCAAAGTTGTTTCCATTTGAATCAAAAAGTAGTATGCAATGTCACTATCTTTTTAATTACTCCCCAGGTTTGTCTCGACAACCTTTCATTTGAAACAACCACTGAATCAGGTCAGGACAGGTATGGGAGCATGCGATGGAGCAGCGTGTCGCTGCGTCCACTTTCCGCCTCCCTCTGGGACCTCCGTCTGATCATCCCCCAGGGAGATGCTTGGCGTATCCCCATCTCCTTGACCACTGACTGGTATAATTTAACAATCACAGAAACTTTCTCCAATACAAATCTCGAAATAATCCAACTATTTTCAGGCCTTTAATATTGTATCACCTTCGCCCAGACATTTTCATTAATTAATATTTGTATAGCAACACTACAGATTCAATATTTCTAACATTATGGATTTTTTGAGAAACTACATTTCATTACCTCCACCACCAACAGTGAAGGAGGTAATGTTTTTACCCCTTTCTGTCTGTATGTCTGTCTGTTTGTTACTTATGAAATCTAAAGATTTCGTAAGTATTGATAACTTCCGTCCTCTGTTTGTGTGTGTGTGTGTGTGTATGTTTGTTTGTAGGCACAATAACTCGAGAATGGAAGAAGCTACCAATGTCAAATTATACCACGTGATTCAGGAGGGTGATCGCTAGCGCTGATTAGATTTTGGTCAAAATTGGTCAAAGGTCAAGGTCACAGTGAGGTCAAACATAATTCCATAAATTCATGTGGAGAAATGGAGTATTTTTGCTTCGGTCGACGTTACGAGTTCGTTTTAACTTCGATTTTAATTTTGTCTTCAGTTTTTGCGATCGCTTAGGACGCTTAACACTCGGTTGTCGAAATTCTGGTAAAAATCCGATGTTTTGGAGATGTTTTAAGATTGTATAAAAATTATTTCACTCGCCGCGTGACGGCTCGTCACGTGGTGCAGCGCGCTCGAGCAGAGGCGTTGTTGAGTCACGTAAAGGTTTTGCGTGTGCGCGCTGAAGGTGTTTTCGATAAAGATGGTGTTTAAAAGTCATTTTTTATCCCAATAAAGGTCATTGTCGCATGCCTGACTCGCTAAGCCGTCGGATTATGTAAAGATTGTTGGTAGATGGCCGAATATTATGGTTTTGTGACTTTTGATAAAATAATATTAAATAATTATGTGGAGAAATGGAGATTTTTGCTTCGGTCGACGTTACGATTTTTGATGGTTTCGTGCAGAATCATCGTAGAAACTTCTGGTTTGCGTCACTACCTTCTCTAGAGACAGCTTTTATTAGACAAGGTCAGAGGTCAAGTTGACGATTTCGTAAGTACCAGTCTATGACTGCTTGTTTGTTTGTTTGTCTCTTTGTTTGTTTGTCTGTTTGTTTGTTTGTGTGCAGGATATCTCAAAAAGTTGTGGATGGATTCGGATTAAATTTTGTGAACAGGGTGTGTGTGTGTGTGTGTGTGTGTGTGTGTGTGTGTGTGTGTGTGTGTGTGTGTGTGTGTGTGTGTGTGTGTGTGTGTGTGACAAGGATGAACTGATTAGATTTTGGTGAAGATCCGGATCCGGATCCGACTACTCGAAAATTTAAAGTGATTCTTCACAATTGAGAGATAGCATGATATTTCAAAAATGTATTGGGCCTGATACGCTCTCGTGGGTCAGACATTATGTGGTGGAGGTATGCGCTCTACCGAGTGTCCTTCTAGTTTTCCAGTTCATCATCACCTCTATTTACAGACTTCCTTTCTGTCGATCCTTTAAGTGTGTTCTTACCCTGCCACATTATCACATGGGATAGTTCTTCCCTTTGAGTCTGCATTGATATTGATTCACCTGCATATTGTTTTTATTATCTACTTGCAAATATAATCCGTCGTTTTGCTGATGGGGTAATGAGGGGTGGGGGGGGGGGCGTTGAGAGAGCAGGGAGGGGAGGGAGGGAGAGGAAGGGGGGAGGGAGGAGAGGAGACAGGAGTGAGGGGACGCTAGGAAGGGGGGAAGATTGAGGAAGGGGGGAGGACGTAGGGAGAGCTACGACTCACCAAACGGTGCTATACTGTGGGAAGGAAGGGTGCGAGGAGGAGGTGAGAGAAAGAGAGAGAGCGACTATGAAAAAAAAAAAAAAACGAGAGAGAAAGTTGAGGGGTGGAGGTGGGGTTAGTCAAGAGAATGATATGTAATGCTTAATGACTGAACACACACACACACACACACACCAACTGATCGAACACAAATGAAAACAAAAACTAATGTCAGAACAGCTGTGCACAACAACACAACAAAGTTTGTGTCGTAATCTGCTGGCACATCTGCAAAAGCTTTGATATCCCAGTTCCAGAAAATTTGTGGGAACATGAACCAAAAGTAATCACTGAAAACATGGAATTACCTGCCGCTCACGAACGACCTAAAGATCCCATTGAGCTTGATCATCAAAAACAAAGCGATGTGGCCAGATATCATACTTAGGTACAAAAAAACAAGGCATTGTTGATTGAGGTGTTAATACCAGTGATTTTAGACAAAACGATGCAGAAATCAAGAAAATGACCAAACACCAAGACTTCAAGAATGAAGTGAGAAGATCCTGGAAGTTGAAGACTACCAAAGTTGTACCAGTGATAGCTGGAGCAACAGGAATGATGACAAACAATGAAGTGGGACGTTGGTGAAACCCACATATGTAGATACCAATCAACGGCACACACATACACACACACACACACACACACACACACACACACACACACACACACACACACACACACACACACACACACACACACACACACACACACACACACACACACCTGGTCGGTCTCTGTTTCAACTCCTGACACCCACCCACCACACATGGAGATAGCAGGCGACAATAGCAACTTGCACGTCTATCCGGGAGACGACACACACAGTGATTAATCACCCGGCCTGCGAAACCCGGGAGGACAGTTTAGAGCTTGGTTGGGACTTGAATCCAGGCTACACAGACTGAGCATGCATACCTCTCAGCTTTCCTGCCATGATGTGGAGATTCCTTTCTTCAGAACTGAAAAGTTTTTTTTTTTCTCATTGTGATCATCTATCTTTAATTCCAGCAATCTCTGTGTGTGTCAGTGTGTGTGTGTGTCTGTGTCTGTGACCGCTGTTTCTCGACAACCACTGGTCAGATCTAATTGAAACTTGCCAGGTATATTGCTGTGGACTTGAGGATGTGCCTTTTCAAGGTTTGATATTAATTGGACAAGTGGTTCCCAAGTTATGGCCATTTATTTATCAAACTAATGACAGGACACGTTGCTGCGTAGGTGTGGCCGATGGGGAAGAGATCCTCAGCCGTGTTCCCCATTATGGGTTACAACGTACGGATTCCGGATAGTGATGACTTAATGTATTCTAATAATTTCTCGATGTCTTATGCGCATTTATAGATAAACACAATGTCCCAATCCAGTCGTCGTTTACGAGAGCGAAGGAACGGCCTGTGTGGTTGTTGTTGTTGTTTCTGGCTTGCGGTTTGAAATATATGTATTTTTTTTCTTCTCTTTTCTTTGTGTTTTTCCTTGTGATGACATTGCGAAAAGGCAAAATACATTGGCGCTAATTGAATAATTGGCCATTAAAACTAAATTGCGAATAATCGTAACTGCGATATGCGAACTTCCGGACAGTGAGGACTTAACTTCCGGACAGTGAGGACTTAACTTCCGGACTTCCGGATAGTGCCGACTTACTGTATTCTTTCTCGACTTTTTCTCGATTTCTCGACTTACTGTATTCTTTCTTTCTCAATTTCTTTCTCGATTTTCTCGATATTCTCGATAAAACACAATGCCCCAATCCAGTCGTCATTTACGAGAGCGAAGGAACGGCCTGTGCAGTTGTTTGAAAGTTTTTTTTTTTCCACGTACGGCCACGCACGTACGGGCACGCACTAGTATATTTTAATTTGCCTTCCGACCTCCAGTGTAGAACCATGGTATCGCAATTGAAACTTGAAGAATGCACCAAGTGGCTTCACCACACAATGCAAGAAACTTTTAAAAGTGAAACGTTCAGTTTTTATTTGTATTTATCTATGCCGAAATGACGGGTCGTATGAGGTCATCAAAAAGGGGAAACGTCGTGGAAAATAAAAATTCACATTTTCAGTGAGGCAGCCATCGCTTGTTGCACTGCAGAACAAAATGTGGCCAACGCAGGTGAGTCACCCTGAACTTTGTTGAAATCGATCTGTAGACAGTATTCAGTGTTGTGTGTGTTCAGTGTGAATATTGTAGAGCACTGGCTTAAGCACTCCAACAAAACGGTTGATAAGAAGTGGCTCTCTCGGCACGCAATTGGCAATCACCAAACCGTCATTTTAAACATACACCTGGAGATGCCCAAAATGTCAAATATGTCCGAATTGGACAAATGAACACTTTTCTAGGAGTTGAAACTGCTTCAAGTTCGATTCTGGAGCTTACATTTTGTAATTCTCCTTAGTTTAAGAGATACTCATGGTGATCGCATGTACGGAAATGAATTAAGGCAACGAATGCTGACATCTCCGGGCATTTATAAGCCTTGCAATGTACCCAGTGATTTGTCGCTATGATGAACAGGCATTCGATAATATGAGTGAGGAAAGTGGGGGAAAAAAACTTTATCGTTAAGAAATCGTTGTGGCCTGTTGCAAGGCGAAGCATGGTTGAGCAGGCCAAAAAACATGGCGGCTTCAGACCCCAGCGAGGTTACCCAGGAAACGCCTTAAAAGCCCCAGACAGCGAGGTGGCTGAGGATCACCCGATGAAGGATATAATTAAATAAGGCCGTTAATTATCTTTAAAAGGGGTGTTTTAATTAACCCAAACACTCGATTTTCACTCTTGCACTTCCTTGGAGTTTTCTTAACGTGCATGCAAAGTTTCAGGCTGCTAGGTTTTATGGTTTTGGAGTTATGGAGGACACACACACACACACACACACACACACACACACACACACACACACACACACACACACACACACACACACACTGACATTTATTGGTGTAGATACGCAAGTCTTGGTGCAGGACTTCATCACGTAGCCATTGGAGAATTTACAATTTCAAATTGTGGATTACAAAGTGATACGCTTTGAAAGATGTCCAGCATGTTCTATCCGTGCAGGCAATTATTTTCTCTAACTGCCCAAACAAGGACAGATGTGCTCATGTCCACACGAGTTTCAGATCTGCGTATCATGCCCCGTGCCCTCAAATTGTCCAGGCACCTGCTCAATGGACGCCATCGGCTGTCTTCGTGCGATCTCCTGATGAATGATGCTACCTCCGCTGGGTGAATCAAAGCAGGCACACGCTACGCGGTCACCGGTGCTACCGACAGTTTCAAATTGCATATGTCTATCGAATGGAACAAGAAGGGAAGAGCTTCGTCTCAATCATCCGGCAATAAACGCTCAATTTTCCACGCTCGCTTTAACAAGCACCTTTGGAACATCGCTATTAATAACGGACGCAATTAAGCGCAGATCCTCGACACAAGGCCTGCTAGAGGGAACAGGAGGGAATCTTTTTCTTCTTTATTATTTTTTTCTTTTTTAATAACGGCGGTTAAATTACCCAGGAGCTCCATGCATCATGGTCGGCGGGAATGAAAACTCTCGCTGTTTTAATGTCTGCATGCCAGGAGATCTAGGCAGAATTAAAAACAGTTACACCAGAGCTTTATAACTCCTCTTCCAGACGATAGGGTTACCTGGAAGGTGCTCCTGCATCCCTGCAGATCAAACTGTTTTGGGGTTTATTGTCCGTTAAAGGTGCCTTGCGTCGTTGGGGGAGTTCATCACAAGAGCTCGTCCGAAGCACGTTTGCCTTTGGGATTTTTTTATTCCTCAAATGGTCGCACTGCATGTACTCGAATCACACGATGTTTCAACACCGTACGGCCCAAATAACCTGGGCAACAATCTTGAAATGATGAAGGTTGGTCTTCCCACACTGTGGGAGTAAAACTAAGGCCACAAAACTCTCGGTTGCCACTGTTCAAACAAAACATTGCCCTCGTTAGTCTCTGTACATTATGTGATGAAATGGACTGCTTGCTCATGCATATGTTTATTTCAAGGTGCTTGACCTGTCTGGATTTGAACCACACTTCAAACGCATCATATTAAACCTCAAGGCAGTTCAAGTGGTGTTCCAGATAAACTTTTTTCCCATACTGTCCAAGGCTTATAGTATTCGTCCTTCGTCTCTTGTACCTTATTTTATCACCTGACCAATTTATCAATGGATGACAAATTATTATTACTCCAAAATGACAGACATATTTAAATTTATGCAAATAAAGTGGCGGTTGACTTCACCCCCACAATACTACATTCATGCCCCTTGCATCCCACCCCTTACTCCATCCCACCCCTCACTCCATCCCACCCCTCACTCCATCCCACCCCACACTCCATCCCACCCCTCACTCCATCCCACCCCTCACTCCATCCCACCCCTCACTCCATCCCACCCCTCACTCCATCCCACCTCTCACTCCATCCCACCTCTCACTCCATCCCACTTCTCACTCCATCCCACTTCTCACTCCATCCCACCTCTCACTCCATCCCACCTCTCACTCCATCCCACCTCTCACTCCATCCCACCTCTCACTCCATCCCACCTCTCACTCCATCCCACCTCTCACTCCATCCCACCTCTCACTCCATCCCACCTCTCACTCCATCCCACCTCTCACTCCATCCCACCTTTCACTCCATCCCACCTCTCACTCCATCCCACCTCTCACTCCATCCCACCTCTCACTCCATCCCACCTCTCACTCCATCCCACCTCTCACTCCATCCCACCTCTCACTCCATCCCACCTCTCACTCCATCCCACCTCTCACTCCATCCCACCCCTCACTCCATCCCACCCCTCACTCCATCCCACCTCTCACTCCATCCCACCTCTCACTCCATCCCACCTCTCACTCCATCCCACCTCTCACTCCATCCCACCTCTCACTCCATCCCACCTCTCACTCCATCCCACCTCTCACTCCATCCCACCTCTCACTCCATCCCACCTCTCACTCCATCCCACCTCTCACTCCATCCCACCTCTCACTCCATCCCACCTCTCACTCCTTCCCACCTCTCACTCCATCCCACCTCTCACTCCATCCCACCTCTCACTCCATACCACCTCTCACTCCATCCCACCTCTCACTCCATCCCACCTCTCACTCCATCCCACCTCTCACTCCATCCCACCTCTCACTCCATCCCACCTCTCACTCCATCCCACCTCTCACTCCATCCCACCTCTCACTCCATCCCACCTCTCACTCCATCCCACCTCTCACTCCATCCCACCTCTCACTCCATCCCACCTCTCACTCCATCCCACCTCTCACTCCATCCCACCTCTCACTCCATCCCACCCCTCCCTCCATCCCACCCCTCACTCCGTCTCCCCCCTCACTCCATCCCACCTCTCACTCCATCCCACCCCTCACTCCATCCCACCTCTCACTCCATCCCACCTCTCACTCCATCCCACCTCTCACTCCATCCCACCTCTCACTCCATCCCACCTCTCACTCCATCCCACCTCTCACTCCATCCCACCTCTCACTCCATCCCACCTCTCACTCCATCCCACCTCTCACTCCATCCCACCTCTCACTCCACCCCACTCCTCACTCCACCCCACCCCTCACTCCATCCATTTCAACACTTATCTGACACTCACTTGGTCTTATCCTCTTTCTCTCTCTTTTCATCATCTCTTCACTTTTTTTTCTTTTTCTTTTATATACCCTCTCAATTTATTCCCTCATTCAGCCTTGTATCATAAATATATACGCCAATAAATTTTATTCAAACACATCTATTCACATTATCATTTTATGACTGCTTGGTAAAAATGCTGTAATTTTCAATGTTGCAGTTTCTGCAGAAAACTTTGTTTTCGAGATGAACATAAAGGACCATGCATTTTACCCACAGGGTGGGGTTAAGGTGCATTTACTTCGGGTGTGGGAGGTTGGAGGAGGAGGGTGAAATTTCCACCATGTTTGTGTGTCATAATAAAATAAGGCAATTCCATGTACGTGTATGTACTGTATGTATGTATAGTGGGGCAACTTCGCTAAATATAGCATAACAATTGTGCATTTTGTGAGGAAAGCACCAAATTTGGCACACTAGTAGCCCATCATATTATGAACAGATTTGGATATTGGGCCATCTCAAAATTTTGATGGCAGTGGAAAATGGCTGCCACAGCCATCAGCGGCTGAATTTGAGATGGCCCAATATCCATATCTGTTCATAATATTGTCGTGGATTCGCGCCCGCCGGCGTGCGAACGGCCACGTAACTCGAATCGCGGCACGTCGCCCACCGGACGGACAATCCCGTCGTGACCCTCTCGGACTAACGCCGGGAACTAGTCACGGGTGGACATTTCGGTCTCACCACGATCGTGCCAATCGGCCCCCGCGTGGGATAGGGTTGCTCGCCAAATTCGACCTACCTAAGTACCCACACGGAGGGTAGACCGGGCGATCGCACCTCGCCGCAGGTCGACTTCGGACACGGGCCACTTTAAGCGACCCGTTCCGTACTATCGGGATAACCGAGCGGTGTTATCGTCGGCCTCGACGGTTCGATTAATTATCGGGCGCTTTAGCCCACGACCAACCCTTTACGTGAAGTAAGATGGAGATTCAATAGAGGAAAAGACGAAGCGAAACGGGAAAACAGTTCAACAGGAAGCACATTTATTTCGCGATGAACGGAAAGCACACGTATACAATTACACCAAAAGCACATGTAAAAGAAGAAGACAATGCAGAGCTATCCGACTACCGAGCACACGGCAACACTTATACAGTTTTACTTCACAGACGGCGCCGACAACACATATACCCAAAGCAAAAGAAAAGGACCACCCTCAAGGATGAGGGGGGTAGGCGGGCCTGGGGCCGAGACCGCATCGGGCCTACCCGTCTGGTGATGAGACGCAAAGTGGCGGTGGCGCCCCAACTCCGCGGGCCTCGCTGGGACTGCCTGGTATGGGGTGGGAAAGGGGCCCCCTTCTCGCACTATCTCAGCGCGGGGGGAAACAGGAGGGGGTTGTTGATGCTCGGGGGAAGGAGGATATCACCCTGTCTCGGGTCCCGCGACGAGCATCTCCACCACGACCTCGGTCGCGCCGCCGGCCTCTCCCTCCGCAGCTCCCCGACTCCGACACGAGCACCCCCTCGACCGCCTTCGCCACCGCCACCTCTCCACAGCTCCGTCCGACCGCCCTCTCCTCTCTTGATTCGTCCCAACTCTTCACTGGCTCCGCGAACTCCCAACTCTGACTACTACCACTTCTTCCCAGCTCCACCGACAACTGCTCCTTGACTGACGAACGCAGCCCCTTATATGCCCCGTGGCTTCGCCCCTTCACCTTCGACCCTTTACCTCCGACCCTTCACCTCTAACTGGCTCCCCATTGGACCGAGGAAAAGTGGGCGTGAATGCTTTTTGATCCATTAATTTGCATATAGCGACCACACTCCAACGCCCTGGAGGCGGGGCCAAATCGCCCCACGCTCACCGATAGGACGGAACAGAAGTGGGCGTGAGTCGTTTTTGATCCGTTTTCTTCGGAAAGTCTGTGATGTTTCTGAACACGCTGCTCGGTGCGCGCCCTGCACGAGTCCAGTATCGGTGCCCACAAGTGGCGCAAGAATGGTAGTGATGCGATGGTGGCGAGTTGTGACGGTAAAGGTCGTGGCTGTTGTGG
>NC_140968.1:26814195-26821695 GCF_056783735.1 Eptatretus burgeri | reverse complement strand
GACTGATCTCATGAGGCGCCGGAGGATCTCCTTGTACACGTATTGATTCACTGTTTGACCCTGTGGTGGAAACTCGAAGTGGACGATGCCCTTGATGTCAGAAAACGCAATGTGCATCACCTTCACCTTCGACTTCAACATCCTTGCTTTCTTTGGTCTTGGTGATGCCGGACTTTTCCACCGACGCCTCTGCTGTTTGGTCTCGGGATCGTATTTGAATATCCATGATTCATCGCCAGCAATGACTCTCCCAAGCAGGTCTGGGTCGTCCGCTAGGCGCTCGATAATATCTTGACAGACATTGACTCTTTGCTGTTTCTGGTCCTCGGACAACAGCTTGGGGACCATCTTTGCGCACACCTTACGCATTTCAAGATTTGCAGTGATGATGCTCCAGACAGTGTCCTTGTTGATGGAAAGTTCCTCAGTAATCATCCGCACCATGAGTCGACGATCTGCATGCACCATCTGCTTCACACGCTCAATGTTGTCCACTGTTCTGCTCGTTGAAGGTCTTCCAGACCGTGGATCGTCTTCAACCTCCTCCAATCCCTCTTTGAACCTCTTGTGCCATTCAAATGCACGTGTATGTGACATCTTTTCTTCTCCGTAGACTTGCTGCAGCATTGCGAAGGATTCGGAAGGTGTTTTGCCAAGCTTGACAATAAACTTCAAATTGGCTCTCTGCTCACGACTCATAACGCGACGACTCAGACGAGACAACATGTAAAGCACGACCTGAAAAAAAAATCACACAATAAGCGCAGTCAACAATCACCAATCATATATATTGCTGGAATGTTGCGAAAGACTGACACAACCAGTTCATTCAAGTTGTGTAAGTGGACCACACAGCAGGCTCAGTTCCGTTACTTTTTAGATGGACCTCGTATACACATACATACACACAAAATGTCAGCCAATGATGCAATTACTGCTTGACCTTCATGAATGCTCGAGACTTCATTGGAAGGATCTTGGATAAGTAAGGTAGATGGACATATTTCCAATGTTTTTAATGTCACAGGTTTCACCTGGTATGAAATATAAACTCCTTCACTCTTGTGGTGCTAGGAACCATGTTCTACACCTGTTATTGCTGCATGCATTCTGACTAACAGGACATGGTTGTCACACATCATTTGGCGTGGCGTCTGCATCCACCTACGAAGCAGCCGGTAAAAAGCATAACCGGTTCCAGCTTTGTGCAGGCTAACCAAGCAAGGACCAAGCAAAAGGATATGCTTTGTCCCCTTGCACATCACTGGTGGAGCCTTCTTTGTTTCTCGAATGCAATCTCTTGGTGTAGCAAGGTGATGGATCATATTGTAATCTTGTGAAAATCCAAATATGTTTAAGTTGCTTGACACAAAAAGAGAAAGATAAAATGGATTGTGGTTATTTGAAGAGCTCAAAGACCTGAAGAACCTCTAAAGTGGCAAGATAGTTAATTGATGACGGGAAAGGTTGTATATGGGTGGGAAGTATGTTTGGCATGGCCTTCAATGATGAAATCGTAGAGAACCCCTGGTTTAACTGCATCTGCGATGATTAAGAATCTGTTTTCCCCTTCCAGAGAAGAGTGCTACCTGGTAATATCTTTTTCAACTAAAAGTTTCATCATGCTGGTTGGGAATTGAGAAAGAAGAAGGAATTTATTTTTATTTTTTTTTAATTATGGAAGGTTTATTACACTTATTAGGGTTGGTCAATTTCAAATGATTTTTCCACTCAAATGGGTTATGGAGATATTGATAACTTGTCCAAAGGCCTCTGAACTGATGAGTTATACATTGACAGAAATGGCAACTTCCACAACATATGTGGGCCAATAAGAGTAGTGGAAAGGTTAGTACCTAGAAATGAGAAAGGAGATGGACTGGGTGAAGAATAGCACCCCATGCTGGCATATTGAGGAAGACCAAGTTTTTATGGCAATGACACAATAGGTCAAAGTAAATTTGATGGCATTCAGGGAGATACGATGTACTTTGACAAAACAGCAAAGCATACCTTCAATAAGGGATATATTTCTCCCTTAAATAGTCAGTAAGTTAAGGAAGGATAGTAAGACTGACCATCTGTCATGAAACCAATAAAAGGCATAATTATCATTACCCACGGCTCAAGTAACACGAACACCATTGCTTCCCATTAACCAATGACCTTTATACCAAGATACGAAGGGATGATGTACCTTTTATGAGATTGGAAATTAAACACGTGTAATTGAACTTCACAAAAGGTTTGTTTGATTTTGCCGTTAAATGTTCCTGCAAATCCCAGCAAATGATAGCCACCGAGTCTCGTAATAACTCTGAGTTCCATTGGTCCACACTGCACAAGCATCCTTATTTTCACCTCTTCATCACAGTGTCAGCACGTTGAAAGCTCTTCCTGCCATTTGTTCAGCAGGTCACTGGAATGAAGGATGTTTGCTTCTCTCTCGGAAGAGAAGGTTGGCGATGAAAAAGCAATAGTGTTGGCTCACTATTACTGCAACATGTCTCCTGAAGATGAGAGTGGCCTGAATGAGGAAGAGGAAGAGGAAGATGAAACTGGTAGGCATCACCTTGCTTGAATGTATGACTACTGTTTGTGCGTGTTGAAATCTGGTCACGAGTCTTCTTATGAAACATTCATGAATGCATTTGCAGCACATAGCGGCTGGTTGCTTAATCTCTGGGAGCGTGGTTGCATGATGCCTGTGCCAATGACACGACGCGTACTTGGCCAGCGTACTTGGATATTTGGCCAGCGTACCAGTCGGTATACAGGGACCTATTATTTTTGAAATAAGGTACAGTGAGGTCTTTAATGCCCATCACTGACCACTAACAGATGCGACATCTGGTTTAAGATTACTACGAAGGACCGCATGCTCTTAAATAGAACACGCTGCTCGTGAAGCACCAAGGTATCCATTTATAGTCTGGACTCAAACCCACACCAGACAACGTTAAGTAAGCAATCACTGAGCTATTCTTCAGGCCCTGAGACAAGGATTTCGAGAGAGAGATAGAGAGAGAGAGATAGAGAGAGAGATGGAGAGAGATGGAGAGAGAGATGGAGAGAGAGATGGAGAGAGAGATGGAGAGAGAGATGGAGAGAGAGATGGAGAGAGAGATGGAGAGAGAGATGGAGAGAGATGGAGAGAGATAGAGAGAGATAGAGAGAGAGATAGAGAGAGAGATAGAGAGAGATAGAGATAGAGAGAGAGAGATAGAGAGAGAGATAGAGAGAGAGAGATAGAGAGAGAGATAGAGAGAGAGAGAGAGATAGAGAGAGAGATAGAGAGAGAGATAGAGAGAGAGATAGAGAGAGAGATAGAGAGAGAGATAGAGAGAGAGAGATAGAGAGAGAGATAGAGAGAGAGATAGATAGAGAGAGAGAGATAGATAGAGAGAGAGATAGAGATAGAGAGAGATATAGAGAGATAGATATCACAGAGAAAAGTGATGCATCATGATGAATTATTACATCAAAATCTGCAATCATGATGGTATGACTACCTGTCTGTTCAATGCAAAGTCAATTACAGCTGACAGAGGTGGTGAAGCTCTTATTCTTTGGGATAAATAAGCAAGTGTTTATCTACTATAGGCATATAGTGAGACAAAAAGAGAGAGTGGTAAAAAAAAATAACGGCAATGATGATGAAATTTGCTACCAGCCCTACTTTTATGAAAACTATCGGACAAATTAGGAGTGCAGCAACACCCTGATCACAAAGGTACTGTCATGACTTGTGGTACCCTCTTCGCTTAGATTGCTTTGGTTGTGATGTGGCACCCACAAGACGAGGCTTCTGTGTTTGCCAGAGCCACAGGAAATGAAGAAACGAGCATGCAGCCGTGGTGAACCTCGGCACAGTGAATTATTGATGGCGAGCAAACACCTGGCTGTAAATCTTCATTTATCCAAAGTGGCCAAGATGCTTTGGTTGTCGGGCCAGCGTGGTTGCATTAGTCATCTTATCGGCAAAGAAAAGCTCTCATGGGACACGCTAGCATGCGAAGGTGTTGACAGAGTGCAGTGGAAAGCAACTTAGGTGAATGGCTGTTTCTGCTCACCTTTACTGATCACCTTCCCTCTACAGCAAATTATTGAATGCCTTATATTCTGTGAATTAAGCTTGATAGCATTTTTGAGGTGATGGTAACGGGTTTTATTTTTATTTTTTGTAAAACATTATGATCCCAGGCCCCATAAAAAGAACCTCTAACAGTGTGCCATTGTCCTACAAATTAATTTTCACCTTGTAGGACATATAGCTGACTGTACAGATTGGCATGAATAGTCCCCGCTCAAAAGTGCCTTTAATTCGATTATTGAAAATGATTATGACATTGATCATTATTAAATGATCTGTTCAAAATTACATCTCACCCTCATAGTAATAGCAAGCCTGATGTTAGTGATGGATGTGACTGTTTCTTCACTTGAGACAGCACTTAAAGTAAGTCTTTAAAATAGATCTGAAAAAGAAGCGGTTACGAGATGAAGCAGTTTGCACAGCCAGCTGAATATCGTATTCAGGAGTGCTGACCCAGCCCTAAAAGCATTCTGTTGTTGTGCCACCACGGTGGCATGTTACATTACCGAATGGCGCACTAAATCAAATGGCAGTTCCACTGGGATAAATAATTAAGGACACAGTACTGAGGCATGGTATTGAGCAATAGATACGACCTAAATAAAGGTAAATTTTCTTTAGTGAGACATTCGCATCATGTTTTATGCAAGGGCAGAGACCCAACGGCCACTGTGTCAAGGTGGTGTAAACCGCCTTCGCCGTAAATGTGGGAAAGACATGTATAACGCTGGAACGAAGACACTTAGCAGGGAGCCTGGTCAACCTGCCGAGATGTACTGCCCCAGAACCACCATGCTGGTCTCCTGTCTGACAAAACAGAATTCAGCAGCATTTTCATCTCACTTTTGAAAGAGTAATCGAATGAAGTCAAATGTAGAGTTGGCAAAATATTGATCGTTGTTACAATTTCAATTAGAGAGTTCATACCAAACCTTACCCGACGCAGTGATCAAGTGTATAATACAATTGAAATAAAATAATGATTTTAAAGGTCATATTAAAAATATATATTCTGCAAGGTTACCACTGTTGACGTCTTACACACCACATTATTTCACACCTTGCATTAGTTATTAATGCCTGTTGTCTGTGTCCTTCATGATGTCTTTAAAAACAATAAGTTTCCTGTTTGGAATGGTTTTTAATTTTGTTTGACTGTTAGACAGGCAGACAGGCAGACAGAATAATAAAAAAAATTATCCCACCGCTCTGCGCATGTGTGGTCGGGCTAAATTCAGAGCCAAAGTACTGATAAACTGCAGGTTTGTGTTCTGATTCATATTCTGATTAGTGTTCAAACTATAACGTTCATTTGAAATCATGTTGTTCTTCGATCACAAACTAATGTTTGAAGATGGATGGATGGACGGACGGACGGACAGACAGACAGAAGTGATCCAATTGCTTAACCCCACTTTTCGCTTCGTGTGTGCAGGGGTCATAAAGGGGGCACTGCTACACATGTATACAGATGCATATATTCAGAAAAAGGCATAGAGATTCACCAATTTTGTACCAAGTCAACTCTGCCGATTATTAACCAAACAGGAACGAGCAGACAGCCTCAAGCGAAGGTTCATTCATGGTCCACTTCTCCATTACATTAGAATTATCTGGAATCTTCATGGGGATCGTGTCGGCTTTCAATTGCTTCAATTCCCTCATCCCAAACTGGGAATACAGGCCGGTGTCACACAAATTATCTTCATAATGAGCGCTGCAAATGACGCTCGAAGCAGTTGGGCCATGCCACTTTCCTCTGGTCAGTTTTACCTTGGCTGTCCATATTTTCCTTCCAGCTGGATCTTGTGGGAATACCTAGATGCACACTCACACCATCTTTGGATGTATTGCTTCAAACAGCAACAATACATCTAGATGGCATTCTGAGTACTTTTTCAGAGTTCTGAGCATATGTAGGCTGCATATAAATGCAGCCCATAATAAATGCAGCCTTATAAAAAAAGTCCCACAGTGAAACAATCCTCGGATGATGTTGCGGGTCACTTGATATATGACATAATCAAATCACCGTTTTTTTTGGGGGGGGGCGGGGGAGCAGGGCCAATCAAGAGTAAAAGCACACCAAAAAACATTAAAATCTTCCTTCCAAGATATTTATTTTAGAAAAGACCGATTCAGTGTTGAGGGAAGCCTTATCAATTCATTAAACCCCACATGATTTTCTGTGTCTGTGGACCTTTAAGGTATCCAATGGTGGGTTTGTTGCATGGGGGACAAGGGAAATGTGTATGTGCCTGTATATTGTGTTTGTTACCTGCATCGCCTATTCCTGTGCTTTCCCACCAATTCCTTTTTTGAATCATAACCACCATTTCTCCCACTAATTTCTGACCTGCTTGTAATAATCTCTTGAACGATTTAGCATTGTGTCTTGACTTATCCTGTTCGGGTTTGGTCAGAGATAGCGCACCTGGGGGTAATTAGCCCAAGTGGTTAATTGGTCTCTGAAAGATGATTGAGAGCGTCGCATAATGTTGGTTCATTCAGCCGATACCCCGTGTAAGCATACCCCGCTAATATGTATATATATATATGTATATATATATATATATATATATGTATATATATATATATATATATATATATATATATATATATATATATATATATACTGCCCCAATCATATATATATATATATATATATATATATATATATATATATATTTATATATATATATATATATATATATATATATATATATATATATATATATATATATATATATATATATATATATATATATATA
The DNA here is from genome assembly GCF_056783735.1 of Eptatretus burgeri. Taxonomy (NCBI): domain Eukaryota; kingdom Metazoa; phylum Chordata; class Myxini; order Myxiniformes; family Myxinidae; genus Eptatretus; species Eptatretus burgeri. The sequence goes on along the minus strand of NC_140968.1, from coordinate 26,814,828 downwards.
TATATATATATATATATATATATATATATATATATATATATATATATATATATATATATATATATATACATACATATATACATATATATATATATATATACATACATATATATATATATATATATATATATATATATATATATATATATACATATATACATATATATATACATATATACATATATATATATATATATATATACATACATACATACATACATACATATATATATATATATATATATATATATATATATATATATATATATATATATGATTGGGGCAGTTGGGATTACACATTTTTAAAGAAGAAGAAGGCACTTCCAACCAAATGTAAAAACTTGAATGGTTCTGCTAATTTGAGCGAAAAAGTAAGAGCAGACCCGGTCTCAGGTGACGTTTCAGCGAGATGATTTCTCTTCCCCCCCCCCCCCCCTGAATGATCTGCTGGGTACCCCTGTCTGTGTTTAATTGTTAAGTAAGGCATCGAGATAAGCATCTGCTCTTTGTCTCTTTTTCTATCAGTGCCTGATTATTTAATTGCTTGCGATCATTTAGATTGATTTGGCCTGACGAATTCTTTACTTGCTAACGATTATTTTGATTGATTTCAATTTACTAATTTTTACCACA